>NW_026734563.1:0-311707 GCF_949786415.1 Peromyscus eremicus | reverse complement strand
GCCCAATAGTGACTTTCCTTACCAGAAGACAACTCTTGCTTGTAGAACCAGAAACTGCATGTGATTCAACTCCATTTAGGACAGGGAAACAAATGCTAGCTCGCCTTACAAGAAACACACTCTGCTTTGAGAAAAGAGCACTCTTCTACTCTACTGTGTTTCCTATGGGGTCCGAACAGTGAGCTTGCTCAAAACAAAAGAACTGTGCTTCCTACACACACGGGCCATATCTATTTCAACTCTGCTTAGGAAACTCACAAGAACAGTAGCTCCTCTTCAGTCCAATACACCGTACTTGCAGGGAACAGACGCGAGTGCTTTTTGCACTGTGTTAGGCAATTGGAGCACAATAGTGACTCGTCTTACCAGAAAACAACTCTTCCTCATAGGACAAAAAACTGCATGTGACTCAACTCCATTTAGGACTGGGAAACAAACGCTAGCTCGCCTTCCAAGAAACACACTCTGCTTTTGAGAAAAGAGCACCCTTCTACTCTACTGTGTTTCCTATAGGGCCAGAACAGTGAGCTTAAACAGAACATAAGAACTGTGCTTCCTACACTCACGGGCCATATCTAGTTCAAATCTGCTTAGGAAACTGACAAGAACAGTAGCTCCTCTTCAGTCCGATACACTGTACTTGCTGGGAACAGACACTAGAGCTATTTGCACTGTGTATGGCAAGGGGAGTACAATAGTGACTTTCTTTACCAGATAACAACTCTTGCTCATAGGACCAGAAACTGCATGTGATTCAACTCCATTTAGTACTGGGAAAACAAACGCTAGCTCGCCTTACAAGAAACACACTCTACTTTTGAGAAAAGAGCATTCTTCTACACTACTGTGTTTTCCTATGGGTCCGAACAGTGAGCTTGCTCAGAACAAAAAAAACTGTGCTTCCTACACACATGGCCATATCTAGTTCAAGTCTGCTTAGGAACCTGACAAGAACAGTAGATCCTCTTCAGTCCAATACACTGTACTTGCTGGGAACAGACGCCAGTGCTATTTGTCCTGTGTATTGCTATGGCAGCACAATAGTGACTCTTCTTACCAGAAAACAATTCTTGCTCGTAGGACCAGAAACTTCATGTGATTCAATTCCATTTAGGACTGGGAAACAAAACGCTAGCTCGCCTTACAAGAAACACACTCTGCTTTAGAGAAAAGAGCACTCTTCTACTCCACTGTGTTTCCTTTGGGGTCCAAACAGTGAGCTTGCTCAAAACAAAAGAACTGGGCTTCCTACCCACATGGACCATATCTAGTTCAACTCTGCTTAGGAAACTGACAAGAACAGTAGCACCTATTGAGACCAATACACTGTACTTGCTGGGAACAGACGCGATTGCTATTTGCACTGTGTATCGCAATGGGAGCGCAATAGTGACTTTCCTTACCAGAAAACAACTCTTGTTCGTAGGACCTCTAACTGCATGTGATTCAACGCCACTTAGGACTAGGAAACAAACGCTAGGTCGCCTTCCAAGAAATACACTCTGCTTTAGAGAAAAGAGCACTCTTCTACTCTACTGTGTTTCCTATAGGGCCAGAACAGTGAGCTTGCTCAGAACATAATAACTGTGCTTCCTACACACACGGGCCATATCTAGTTCAACTCTGCTTAGGAAACTGACAAGAACAGTAGCTCCTCTTCAGTCCGATACACTGTACTTGCTGGGAACAGACGTGATTGCTATTTGCACTGTGTTTGGCAATTGGAGCACAATAGTGACTCGTCCTTACCAGAAAACAACTCTTGCTTGTAGGACAAAAAACTGCATGTGACTCAACTCCATTTAGGACTGGGAAACAAACTCTAGCACGCCTTACAAAAAAGACACTCTGCTTTTGAGAAGAGAGCACTCTTCTACTCTATTGCGTTTCCTATAGGGCCAGAACAGTGAGATTGCTCAGAAACAAATGAAATGTGCTTCCTAGACACACGGGCCATATCTTGGTCAACTCTGCTTAGGAAAATGAGAAGAACAGTAGCTCCTCTTCAGTCCAATACACTGTACTTGCTGGGAACAGACGGGAGTGCTATTTGCACTGTGTATGGCAAAGGGAGCACAGTAGTGACTTTCCTTACCAGAAAACAACTCTTGCTCATAGGAGCAGAAACTGCCTGTGATTCAATGCCATTTAGGACTGGGAAACAAACGCTAGCTCGCCTTACAAGAAACACACTCTGCTTTTGAGAAAAGAGCACTCTTCTACTCTACTGTGTTTCCTATGGGGTCTGAACAGTGAGCTTGCTCAGAACAAAGAACTGTGCTTCCTACACACACAAGCCATATCTAGTTCAATTCTGCTTAGGAAACTGACAAAAACAGTAGCTCCTATTCAGTCCAATACACTGTTCTTGCTGGGAATAGACGCCAGTGCTATTTGCACTGTATATGGCATTTTAAGCGCAATAGTGACTCTTCTTACCAGAAAACAACTCTTGCTCGTAGGACCAAAAACTGTATGTGACTCAACTCCATTTAGGACTGGGAAACAAACGCGAGCTCGCCTTAAAAGAAAAAAACTCTGCTTTTGAGAAAAGAGCAGTCTTCTCCTCTACTGTGTTTCCTATATGTCCGAACAGTGTGCTTGCTCAGAACAAAAGAACTGTGCATCCTACACACACGGGAAATATCTAGTTCAACTATGCTTAGGAAACTGACAAGAACAGTAGCTCCTCTTCAGTCCAATACACTGTTCTTGTGGGAACAGACGCGAGTGCTATTTGCACTGTGTATGGCAATGGGAGCGCAATAGTGACTTTCCTTAACAGAAAACAACTCTTGCTTGTAGATCCAGAAACTGCATGTGATTCAACTCCATTTAGGACAGGGAAACAAATGCTAGCTCGCCTTACAAGAAACACACTCTGCTTTTGAGAAAAGAGCACTCTTCTACTCTACTGTGTTTCCTATGGGGTCCGAACAGTGAGCTTGCTCAGAACAAAAGAACTGTGCTTCCTACACACACGGGCCATATCTATTTCAACTCTGCTTAGGAAACTCACAAGAACAGTAGCTCCTCTTCAGTCCAATACACCGTACTTGCAGGGAACAGACGCGAGTGCTTTTTGCACTGTGTTAGGCAATTGGAGCACAATAGTGATTCGTCTTACCAGAAAACAACTCTTCCTCATAGGACAAAAAACTGCATGTGACTCAACTCCATTTAGGACTGGGAAACAAATGCTAGCTCGCCTTCCAAGAAACACACTCTGCTTTTGAGAAAAGAGCACCCTTCTACTCTACTGTGTTTCCTATAGGGCCAGAACAGTGAGCTTAAACAGAACATAAGAACTGTGCTTCCTACACACACGGGCCATATCTAGTTCAAATCTGCTTAGGAAACTGACAAGAACAGTAGCTCCTCTTCAGTCCGATACACTGTACTTGCTGGGAACAGACACTAGAGCTATTTGCACTGTGTATGGCAAGGGGAGCACAATAGTGACTTTCTTTACCAGATAACAACTCTTGCTCATAGGACCAGAAACTGCATGTGATTCAACTCCATTTAGTACTGGGAAACAAACGCTAGCTCGCCTTACAAGAAACACACTCTACTTTTGAGAAAAGAGCATTCTTCTACACTACTGTGTTTCCTATGTGGTCCGAACAGTGAGCTTGCTCAGAACAAAAAAACTGTGCTTCCTACACAAATGACCATATCTAGTTCAAGTCTGCTTAGGAACCTGACAAGAACAGTAGATCCTCTTCAGTCCAATACACTGTACTTGCTGGGAACAGACGCCAGTGCTATTTGTCCTGTGTATTGCTATGGCAGCACAATAGTGACTCTTCTTACCAGAAAACAATTCTTGCTTGTAGGACCAGAAACTTCATGTGATTCAATTCCATTTAGGACTGGGAAACAAACGCTAGCTCGCCTTACAAGAAACACACTCAGCTTTAGAGAAAAGAGCACTCTTCTACTCCACTGTGTTTCCTTTGGGGTCCAAACAGTGAGCTTGCTCAAAACAAAAGAACTGGGCTTCCTACCCACATGGACCATATCTAGTTCAACTCTGCTTAGGAAACTGACAAGAACAGTAGCACCTATTGAGACCAATACACTGTACTTGCTGGGAACAGACGCCAGTGCTATTTGCACTGTGTATCGCAATGGGAGCGCAATAGTGACTTTCCTTACCAGAAAACAACTCTTGTTCCTAGGACCTCTAACTGCATGTGATTCAACGCCACTTAGGACTACGAAACAAACGCTAGCTCGCCTTCCAAGAAATACACTCTGCTTTAGAGAAAAGAGCACTCTTCTACTCTACTGTGTTTCCTATAGGGCCAGAACAGTGAGCTTGCTCAGAACATAATAACTGTGCTTCCTACACACACAGGCCATATCTAGTTCAACTCTGCTTAGGAAACTGACAAGAACAGTAGCTCCTCTTCAGTCCGATACACTGTACTTGCTGGGAACAGACGTGATTGCTATTTGCACTGTGTTTGGCAATTGAAGCACAATAGTGACTCGTCTTACCAGAAAACAACTCTTGCTTGTAGGACAAAAAACTGCATGTGACTCAACTCCATTTAGGACTGGGAAACAAACTCTAGCACGCCTTACAAGAAAGACACTCTGCTTTTGAGAAAAGAGCACTCATCTACTCTATTGTGTTTCCTATAGGGCGAGAACAGTGAGATTGCTCAGAACAAATGAAATGTGCTTCCTAGACACAAGGGCCATATCTAGTTCAACTCTGCTTAGGAAAATGAGAAGAACAGTAGCTCCTCTTCAGTCCAATACACTGTACTTGCTGGGAACAGACGGGAGTGCTATTTGCACTGTGTATGGCAATGGGAGCACAGTAGTGACTTTACTTACCAGAAAACAACTCTTGCTCATAGGACCAGAAACTGCATGTGATTCAACGCCATTTAGGACTGGGAAACAAACGCTAGCTCGCCTTACAAGAAACACACTCTGCTTTAGAGAAAAGAGCACTCTCTACTCTACTGTGTTTCCTATGGGGGCAAACAGTGAGCTTGCTCAGAACAAAAGAACTGTGCTTCCTACAAACACGGATCATATCTAGTTCAACTCTGCTTAGGAAACTGACAAGAACAGTAGGACCTATACAGTTCAATACACTGTACTTGCTGGGAACAGACGCGAGTGCTATTTGCACTGTGTATGGCAATGGGAGCGCAATGTGACTTTCCTTACCAGAAAACAACTTTTGTTCGTAGGACCAGAAACTGCCTGTGATTCAACTCCATTTAGGACTAGGAAACAAACGCTAGCTCGCCTTACAAGAAACACACTCTGCTTTAGAGAAAAGAGCACTCATCTACTCTACTGTGTTTCCTATAGGGCCAGAACAGTGAGCTTGCTCAGAACATAAGAACTGTGCTTCCTACACACACGGGCCATATCTAGTTCAACTCTGTTTAGGAAATTGACAAGAACAGTAGCCCCTCTTCAGTCCGATACACTGTACTTGCTAGGAAGAGACGCGAGTGCTATTTGCACTGTGTTTGGCAATTGGAGCACAATAGTGACTCGTCTTACCAGAAAACAACTCTTGCTTGTAGGACAAAAAACTGCATGTGACTCAACTCCATTTAGGACTGGGAAACAAACTCTAGCACGCCTTACAAGAAAGACACTCTGCTTTTGAGAAAAGAGCACTCTTCTACTCTACTGTGTTTCCTATAGAGCCAGAACAGTGAGATTGCTCAGAACAAATGAAATGTGCTTCCTAAACACAAGGGCCATATCTAGTTCAACTCTGCTTAGGAAAATGAGAGGAACAGTAGCTCCTCTTCAGTCCAATACACTGTACTTGCTGGGAACAGACAGGAGTGCTATTTGCACTGTGTATGGCAATGGGAGCACAGTAGTGACGTTACTTACCAGAAAACAACTCTTGCTCATAGGACCAGAAACTGCATGTGATTCAACGCCATTTAGGACTGGGAAACAAACGCTAGCTCGCCTTACAAGAAACACACTCTGCTTTAGAGAAAAGAGCACTCTTCTACTCTACTGTGTTTCCTATGGGGGCAAACAGTGAGCTTGCTCAGAACAAAAGAACTGTGCTTCCTACAAACACGGATCATATCTAGTTCAACTCTGCTTAGGAAACTGACAAGAACAGTAGGACCTATTCAGTTCAATACACTGTACTTGCTGGGAACAGACACGAGTGCTATTTGCACTGTGTATGGCAATGGGAGCGCAATGTGACTTTCCTTACCAGAAAACAACTTTTGTTCGTAGGACCAGAAACTGCCTGTGATTCAACTCCATTTAGGACTAGGAAACAAACGCTAGCTCGCCTTACAAGAAACACACTCTGCTTTAGAGAAAAGAGCACTCATCTACTCTACTGTGTTTCCTATAGGGCCAGAACAGTGAGCTTGCTCAGAACATAAGTACTGTGCTTCCTACACACACGGGCCATATCTAGTTCAACTCTGTTTAGGAAACTGACAAGAACAGTAGCCCCTCTTCAGTCCGATACACTGTACTTGCTAGGAAGAGACGCAAGTGCTATTTGCACTGTGTATGGCAATGGGAGCGCAATAGTGACTTTCCTTACCAGAAAACAACTCTTGCTCATAGGACCAGAAACTGCATGTGATTCAACTCCATTGAGGACTGGGAAACAAATGCTAGCTCGCCTTACATGAAACACACTCTGCTTTTGAGAAAAGAGCACTCTTCTACTCTACTGTGTTTCCTATGGGGTCCGAACAGTGAGCTTGCTCAGAACAAAAGAACTGTGCTTCCTACACACACGGGCCATATCTAGTTCAACTCTGCTTAGGAAACTGACAAGAACAGTAGCTCCTCTTCAGTCCAATACACTGTACTTGCGGGGAAGAAACGCGAGTGCTATTTGCACTGTGTATGGCAATTGGAGCACAATAGTGACTTGCCTTACCAGAAAACAACTCTTGCTCGTAGGACAAAAAACTGCATGTGACTCAACTCCATTTAGGACTGGGAAACAAACGCTAGCTCGACTTACAAGAAACACACTGTGCTTTTGAGAAAATAGCACTCTTCTACTCTACTGTGTTTCCTATGGGGTCCGAACAGTGAGCTTGCTCAGAACAAAGAACTGTGCTTCCTACACACACAAGCCATATCTAGTTCAATTCTGCTTAGGAAACTGACAAGAACAGTAGCTCCTGTTCAGTCCAATACACTGTTCTTGCTGGGAATAGACGCCAGTGCTATTTGCACTGTATATGGCATTTGGAGCGCAATAGTGACTTGTCTTACCATAAAACAACTCTTCCTCATAGGACAAAAAACTGCATGTGACTCAACTCCATTTAGGACTGGGAAACAAACGCTAGCTCGCCTTCCAAGAAACACACTCTGCTTTTGAGAAAAGAGCACCCTTCTACTCTACTGTGTTTCCTATAGGGCCAGAACAGTGAGCTTAAACAGAACATAGGAACTGTGCTTCCTACACACACGGGCCATATCTAGTTCAAATCTGCTTAGGAAACTGACAAGAACAGTAGCTCCTCTTCAGTCCGATACACTGTACTTGCTGGGAACAGACACTAGAGCTATTTGCACTGTGTATTGCTATGGCAGCACAATAGTGACTCTTCTTACCAGAAAACAATTCTTGCTCATAGGACCAGAAACTGCATGTGATTCAACTCCATTTAGGACTGGGAAACAAACGCTAGCTCGACTTACAAGAAACACAACTGCTTTAGAGAAAAGAGCACTCTTCTACTCTACTGTGTTTCCTTTGGGGTCCAAACAGTGAGCTTGCTCAGAACAAAAGAACTGTGATTTCTACACACATGGACCATATCTAGTTCAACTCTGCTTAGGAAACTGACAAGAACAGTAGCTCCTATTCAGTCCAATACACTGTTCTTGCTGGGAACAGACGCCAGTGCTATTTGCACTGTATATGGCATTTGGAGCGAAATAGTGACTCTACTTACCAGAAAACAACTCTTGCTCGTAGGACCAAAAATTGTATGTGACTCAACTCCATTTAGGACTGGGAAACAAACGCGAACTCGCCTTAAAAGAAAAACACTCTGCTTTAGAGAAAAGAGCACTCTTCTACTCTACTGTGTTTCCTATGGGGTCCAAACAGTGAGCTTGCTCAGAACAAAAAAACTGTGCTTCCTACACACACCGACCATATCTAGATCAACTCTGCTTAGGAAACTGACAAGAACAGTAGCTCCTCTTCAGTCCAATACACTGTACTTGCTGGGAAAAGACATCAGTGTCGTTTGTCCTGTGAATGGCAATGGCAGCGCAATAGTGACTCTTCTTACCAGAAAACAACTCTTGGTTGTAGGACCAGAAACTGCATGTGATTCAACTCCATTTAGGACTGGGAAACAAACGCTAGCTCGCCTTAAAAGAAACAAACTCTGCTTTTGAGAAAAGAGCACAATTCTACTCTACTGTGTTTCCTATGGGGTCCGAAGAGTGAGCTTGCTCAGAACAAAAGAACTGTGCTTCCTACACACGGGCCATATCTAGTTCAACTCTGCTTAGGAAACTGACAAGAACAGTAGCTCCTCTTCAGTCCAATACACTGTACTTGCAGGGAACAGACGCAAGTGCTATTTGCACTGTGTATGGCTATTGGAGCACAATAGTGACTCGTCTTACCAGAAAACAACTCTTGCTCATAGGTAAAAAACTGCCTGTGATTGAACTCCATTTAGGACTAGGAAACAAACGCTACTCGCCTTACAAGAAACACACTCTGCTTTAGAGAAAAGAACACTCTTCTACTCTACTGTGTTTCCTATGAGGTCCGAACAGTGAGCTTGCTCAAAACAAAAAAAAAAGTGCTTCCTACACACACCGCCATACCTAGTTCAATTCTGCTTAGGAACCTGACAAGAACAGTAGATCCTCTTCAGTCCAATACACTGTACTGCTGGGAACAGACAACAGTGCTATTTGTCCTGTGTATGGCAATGGCAGCGCAATAGTGACTCTTCTTACCAGAAAACAACTCTTGCTCGTAGGACCAGAAACTGCATGGGATTCAACTCCATTTACTACTGGGAAACAAACGCTAGCTCACCTTACAAGAAACACACTCAGCTTTTGAGAAAAGAGCGCTCTTCTACTCTACTGTGTTTCCTATGATGTCCAAACAGTGAGCTTGCTCAGAACAAAACAACTGTGCTTCCTACACACATCGACCATATCTAGTTCAACTCTGCTTAGGAACCTGACAAGAACAGTAGCTCCTGTTCAGTCCGATACACTGTACTTGCTGGGAACAGACGCGAGTGCTAATTGCACTGTGTATGGCAATGGGAGCACAATAGTGACTTTCCTTACCAGAAAACAACTCTTGCTCGTAGGAACAGAAACTGCATGTGATTGTACTCCATTTAGGACTGGGAAACAAACGCTAGCTCGCCTTACAAGAAACACACTCTGCTTTTGAGAAAAGAGCACTCTTCTACTCTACTGTGTTTCCTATAGGGCCAGAATAGTGAGCTGGCTCAGAACTAAAGAACTGTGCTTCCTACACACACCGCCATATCTAGTTCAATTCTGCTTAGGAACCTGACAAGAACAGTAGACCCTCTTCAGTCCAATACACTGTACTTGCTTGGAACAGTCGCTAGTGCTATTTGTCCTGAGTGTGGCAATGGCAGCGCAATAGTGACTCTTCTTACCATAAAACGACTCTTGCTCGTAGGACCAGAAACTGCATGTGATTCAACTCCATTAAGGACTGGGAAACAAACGCTAGCTCGCCTTACAGGAAATACACTCTGCTTTAGAGAAAAGAGCACTCTTCTACTCTACTGTGTTTCCTATAGGGCCAGAACAGTGAGCTTGCTCAGAACATAAGAACTGTGCTTGCTACACACACGGTCCATATCTAGTTCAACTCTGCTTATTAAACTGACAAGAACAGTAGCTCCTCTACAGTCCCATACACTGTACTATCTGGGAACGGACCGAGTGCTATCTGCACTATTTATGGCAATGGGAGCGCAATAGTGACTTTCCTTACCAGAAAACAACTCTTGCTCCTAGGACTAAAAACTGTATGTGACTCAACACCATTTAGGAATGGGAAACAAACGCGAGCTCGCCTTACAAGAAAAACACTCTGCTTTAGAGAAAAGAGCACTCTTCTACTCTAATGTGTTTCCTATATGGCCAGAACAGTGAGCTTGCTCAGAACAAAAAAAACCGTGCTTCCTACACACACCGCCATACCAAGTTTAATTCTGCTTTGGAACCTGACAAGAACAGTAGATCCTCTTCAGTCCATTACACTGTACTGCTGGGAACAGACAACAGTGCTATTTGTCCTGTGTATGGCAATGGCAGCGCAATAGTGACTCTTCTTACCAGAAAACAACTCTTGCTCGTAGGACCAGAAACTGCATGGGATTCAACGCCATTTACGACTGGGAAACAAACGCTAGCTCGCCTTACAAGAAACACACTCTGCTTTTGAGAAAAGAGCACTCTTCTACTCTACTGTGTTTCCTATGATGTCCAAACAGTGAGCTTGCTCAGAAAAAAAAAACTGTGCTTCCTACACACATGGACCATATCTAGTTCAACTCTGCTTAGGAATCTGACAAGAACAGTAGCTCCTCTTCAGTCCAATACACTGTACTTGCTGGGAAGAGACACGAGTGCTATTTGTACAATGTATGGCAATTGGAGCAAAATAGTGACTCGTCTTACCAGAAAACAACTGTTGCTCGTAGGACAAAAAACTGCATGTGACTCAACTACATTTAGGACTGGGAAACAAACTCTAGCTCGCCTTACAAGAAACACACTCTGCTTTTGAGAAAAGAGCACTCTTCTACTCTACTGTGTTTCCTGCAGGGCCAGAACAGTGAGCTTGCTCAGAACAAAAGAACTGTGCTTCCTACACACACGGCCATATCTAGTTCAACTCTGCTTAGGAAACTGACAAGAACAATAGCTCCTATTCAGTCCAATACACTGTACTTGCTGGGAACAGACGCCAGTGCTATTTGTCCTGTGTAGGACAATGGCAGCGCAATAATGACTCTTCTTACCAGAAAACAACTCTTGCTCGTAGGACCAGAAACTGCATGGGATTCAACTCCATTTAGGACTGGGAAACAAACGCTAGCTAGCCTTACAAGAAACACACTCTGCTTTTGAGAAAAGAGCACTCTTCTACTCTACTGTTTTTCCTATGGGGTCCAAACAGTGAGCTTGCTCAGAACAAAAGAACTGTGCTTCCCACACACACCGACCATATCTAGTTCAACTCTGCTTAGGAAACTGACAAGAACAGTAGCTCCTCTTTAGTCTGATACACTGTACTTGCTGGGAACAGACGCGAGTGCTATTTGCACTGTGTATGGCAATGGGAGCGCAATAGTGACTTTCCTTACCAGAAAACAACTCTTCCTCGTAGGACCATAAACTGCATGTGATTCAACTCCATTTAGGACTGGGAAAAAACGCTACATCGACTTACAAGAAACACACTCTGCTTTTGAGAAAAGAGCACAATTCTACTCTACTGTGTTTCCTATTGGGTCCGAACAGTGAGCTTGCTCAGAACAAAAGAACTGTGCTTCCTACACACACGGCCATATCTAGTTCAACTCTGCTTAGGAAACTGACAAGAACAGTAGCTCCTATTCAGTCCAATACACTGTACTTGCTGGGAGCAGACGCCAGTGCTATTTGTCCTGTGTAGGGCAATGGCAGCGCAATAATGACTCTTCTTACCAGAAAACAACTCTTGCTCATAGGACCAGAAACTGCATGAGATTCAACTCCATTTAGGACTGGGAAACAAACGCTAGCTAGCCTTACAAGAAACACACTCTGCTTTTGAGAAAAGAGCACTCTTCTACTCTACTGTTTTTCCTATGGGGTCCAAACAGTGAGCTTGCTCAGAACAAAAGAACTGTGCTTCCCACACACACCGACCATATCTAGTTCAACTCTGCTTAGGAAACTGACAAGAACAGTAGCTCCTCTTTAGTCTGATACACTGTACTTGCTGGGAACAGACGCGAGTGCTATTTGCACTGTGTATGTCAATGGGAGCGCAATAGTGACTTACCTTACCAGAAAACAACTCTTGCTCGTAGGACCAGAAACTGCATGTCATTCAACTCCATATAGGACTGGGAAAAAAACGCTAGATCGCCTTACAAGAAACACACTCTGCTTTTGAGAAAAGAGCACAATTCTACTCTACTGTGTTTCCTATGGGGTCCGAAGAGTGAGCTTGCTCAGAACAAAAGAACTGTGCTTCCTACACACACGGCCATATCTAGTTCAATTCTGCTTAGGAACGTGACAAGAACAGTAGATCCTCGTCAGTCCAATACACTGTACTTGCTTGGAACAGACGCCAGTGCTATTTGTCCTGAGTATGGAAATAACAACGCAATAGTGACTCTTCTTACCATAAAACAACTCTTGCTCGTAGGACCAGAAACTGCATGTGATTAAACTCCATTAAGGACTGGGAAACAAACACTAGCTCGCCTTACAGGAAACACACTCTGCTTTAGAGAAAAGAGCACTCTTCTACTCTACTGTGTTTCCTATAGGGCCAGAACAGTGAGCTTGCTCAGAAAAAAAAAACTGAGCTTCCTACACACGGGCCATATCTTGTTCAACTCTGCTTAGGAAACTGACAAGAACAGTAGCTCCTATTCAGTCCAATACACTGTACTTGCTGGGAACAGACGCGAGTGATATTTGTACAGTTTATGGCAATTGGAGCACAATAGTGACTCGTCTTACCAGAAAACAACTGTTGCTTGTAGGACAAAAAACTGCATGTGACTCAACTCCATTTAGGACTGGGAAACAAACGCTGTCTTGCCTTACAAGAAACACAATCTGCTTTAGCGAAAACAGCACTCTTCTATTCTACTGTGTTTCCAATCGGGTCCAAACAGTGAGCTTGCTCAGAACAAATAACTGTGCTTCCTACACACATTGACCATATCTACTTCAACTCTGCTTAAAAAACTGACAAGAACAGTAGCTCCTATTCAGTCCAATACACTGTACTTACTGGGAACAGACGCGAGTGCTTTTTGCACTGTGTATGGCAATGGGAGCGCAATATTGACTCCTCTTACCAGCAAACAACTCTGGTTCCTAGGACCAGAAACTTCATGTCATTCACCTCCATTTAGGACTGGGAAACAAACTCTAGCTCGCCTTACAAGAAACACACTCTGCTTTAGAGAAAAGAAATCTCTTCTACTCTACTGTGTTTCCTATAGGGCCAGAACAGTGAGCTTGCTCAGAACAGAAGAACTGTGCTTCCTACACACACGGCCATATCTAGTTCAACTCTGCTTAGGAACCTGACAAGAACAGTAGCTACTCTTCAGTCCAATACACTGTACATGCTGGGAACAGACGCCAGTGCTAGTTGTCCTGTTTATGAAAATGTGAGCACAATAGTGTCTCTTCTTACCAGAAAACAACTCTTGCTCGTAGGACCAGAAACTGCATGTCATTCAACTCCATTAAGGACTGGGAAACAAACTCTAGATCGCCTTACAAGAAACACACTCTGCTTTAGAGAAAAGAAAACTATTCTACTCTGCTGTGTTTCCTATAGGGCCAGAACAGTGAGCTTGCTCAGAACAAAAGAACTGTGCTTTCTACACACACGGGCCATATCTATTTCAACTCCTCTTACGAAACTGACAAGAACAGTAGCTTCTCTTCATTCCAATCCACTGTACTTGCTGGGAACAGACACGAGTGCTATTTGTACTGTGTATGGCAATGGGAGCACAATAGTGACTCTTCTTACCAGAAAACAACTCTTGCTCGTAGGACCAGAAACTACATGGGATTCAACTCCATTTAGGACTGGGAAACAAACACTAGCTCGCCTTAAAAGAAACATACTCTGCTTTTGAGAAAAGAGCACTCTTCTACTCTACTGGGTTTCCTATAGGGCCAGAACAGTGAGCTTGCTCAGAACAAAAGAACTGTGCTTCCGACACACACGGGCCATATCTAGTTCAACTCCCCTGAGGAAACTGACAAGAACAGTAGCTTCTCTTCAGTCCAATACACTGTACTTGCTGGGAACAGACGCGAGTGCTATTTGCACTGTGTATGGCAATGGGAGCGCAATAGTGACTCTTCTTACCAGAAAACAACTCTTGCTCGTAGGACCAGAAACTGCATGTGATTCAACTCCATTTAGGACTGGGAAAAAAACACTAGCTTGCCTTACAAGAAACACACTCTGCTTTTGAGAAAAGAGCACTCTTCTACTCTACTGTGTTTCCTATAGGGCCAGAACAGTGAGCTTGCTCAGAAAAAAAGAACTGTGCTTCCTACACACACGGGCCATATCTAGTTCAACTCTGGTTAGGAAACTGACAAGAACAGTAGCTCCTCTTCAGTCCGATACACTGTACTTGCTGGGAACAGACGCAAGTGCTATTTGCACTGTGTATGGCAATGGGAGCGCAATAGTGACTCCTCTTACCAGAAAACAACTCTGGTTCGTAGGACTAGAAACTGCATGTGATTCAACTCCATTTAGGACTTGGAAACAAACTCTAGCTAGCCTTACAAGAAACACACTCTGCTTTTGAGAAAAGAGCACTCTTCTACTCTACTGTGTTTCCTATAGGACCAGAACAGTGAGCTTGCTCAGAACAAAAGAACTGTGCTTTCTACACACATGGGCCATATCAAGTTCAACTCCGCTTAGGAAACTGACAAGAACAGTAGATCCTCTTGAGTCCAATACACTGTACTTGCTGGGAACAGACGCGAGTGCTATTTGTACTGTGTATGGCAATGGGAGCACAATAGTGACTCCTCTTACCAGAAAACAACTCCCGTTCATAGGACCAGAAACTGCATGTGATTCAACTCCACTTAGGACTGGGAAACAAACTCTAGCTCGCCTTACAAAAAACACACTCTGCTTTTGAGAAAAGAACACCCTTCTACTCTACTGTGTTTCCTATAGGGCCAGTACAGTGAGCTTGCTCAGAACAAAAGAACTGTGCTTCCTACACACACGGGCCATATCTAGTTCAACTCCTCTTAGGAAACTGACAAGAACAGTAGCTTCTCTTCAGTCCAATACACTGTGCTTTCTGGGAACAGACGCGAGTGCTATTTGCACTGTGTATAGCAATAGGAGCGCAATAGTGACTACTCTTACCAGAAAACAACTCTGGTTCCTAGGACCAGAAACTGCATGTGATACAACTCCATTTAGGACTGGGAAACAAACACTCGCTCGCCTTAAAAGAAACATACTCTGCTTTTGAGAAAAGAGCACTCTTCTACTCTACTGGGTTTCCTATAGGGCCAGAACAGTGAGCTTGCTCAGAACAAAAGAACTGTGCTTCCGACACACACGGGCCATATCTAGTTCAACTCCCCTGAGGAAACTGACAAGAACAGTAGCTTCTCTTCAGTCCAATACACTGTACTTGCTGGGAACAGACGCGAGTGCTATTTGCACTGTGTATGGCAATGGGAGCGCAATAGTGACTCTTCTTACCAGAAAACAACTCTTGCTCGTAGGACCAGAAACTGCATGTGATTCAACTCCATTTAGGACTGGGAAAAAAACGCTAGCTTGCCTTACAAGAAACACACTCTGCTTTTGAGAAAAGAGCACTCTTCTACTCTACTGTGTTTCCTATAGGGCCAGAACAGTGAGCTTGCTCAGAAAAAAAGAACTGTGCTTCCTACACACACGGGCCATATCTAGTTCAACTCCGCTTAGGAAACTGTCAAGAACAGTAGCTTCTCTTCTATCCAATACACTGTACTAGCTGGGAACAGACGCTAGTGCTATTTACACTGTGTATGGCAATGGGAGTTCAATAGTGACTCTTCTTACCAGAAAACAACTCTTGCACTTAGGACCACAAACTGCATGTGATTCAACTCCATTTAGGACTGGGAAACAAACTCTCGCTCCCCTTACAAGAAACACACTCTGCTTTTGAGAAAAGAGCACACTTCTACTCTACAGTGTTTCCTATAGGGCCAGAACAGTGAGCTTGCTCAGAACAAAAGAACTGTGCTTCCTACACACACGGGCCATATCTAGTTCAACTCTGCATAGGGAACTGACAAGAAAAGTAGATCCTCTTCAGTCCAATTCACTGTACTTGCTGAGAACAGATGCGAGTGCTATTTGCACTGTGTATGGCAATGGGAGTGCATTAGTGACTCTTCTTACCAGAAAACAACTCTTGCTCTTAGGACCAGAAACTGCATGTGATTCAACTCCATTTAGGACTGGGAAACAAACACTAGCTCGCCTTCCAAGAAACACACTCTGCTTTTGAGAAAAGAGCACACTTCTACTCTACTGTGTTTCCTATAGGGCCAGAACAGTGAGCTTGCTCAGAACAAAAGAACGGTGCTTCCTACACACACGGGCCATATCTAGTTCAACTCCCCTTAGGAAACTGACAAGAACAGTAGCTTCTCTTCAGTCCAATACACTGTGCTTTCTGGGAACAGACGCGAGTGCTATTTGCACTGTGTATAGCAATAGGAGCACAATAGTGACTACTCTTACCAGAAAACAACTCTGGTTCCTAGGACCAGAAACTGCATGTGATTCAACTCCATTTAGGACTGGGAAACAAACACTCGCTCGCCTAAACAAGAAACACACTCTGCTTTTGAGAAAAGAGCAGTCTTCTACTCTACTGTGTTTCCTATAGGGCCACAACAGTGAGCTTGCTCAGAACAAAAGAACTGTGCTTCCTACACACACGGATCATATCTAGTTCAACTCTGCTTAGGAACCTGACAAGAACAGTAGCTCCTCTTCAGTCCGATACACTGTACTAGCTGGGAACACACGCGAGTGCTATTTGCACTGTGTATGGCAAAGGGAGCGCAATAGTGACTTTCCTTACCAGAAAACAACTCTTGCTCGTAGGACCAGAAACTGCATTTGATTCAACTCCATTTAGGACTGGGAAACAAATGCTAGCGCGCCTTACATGAAACACACTCTGCTTTTGAGAAAAGAGCACTCTTCTACTCTACTGTGTTTCCTATGGGGTCCTAACAGTGAGCTTGCTCAGAACAAATGATCTGATCTTCCTACACACAAGGGCCATATCTAGTTCAACTCTGCATAGGAAACTGACAAGAACAGTAGATCCTCTTCAGTCCAATTCACTGTACTTGCTGGGAACAGATGCAAGTGCTATTTGCACTGTGTATGGCAATGGGAGTGCATTAGTGACTCTTATTACCAGAAAATAACTCTTGCTCGTAGGACCAAAAACTGCATGTGTCTCAACTCCCTTTAGGACTGGGAAACAAACGCTAGCTCGCCTTACAAGAAAAACACTCTGCTTTTGAGTTAAGAGCACTCTTCTACTCTACTGTGTTTCCTCTAGGGACAGAACAGTGAGCTTGATCAGAACAAAAGAACTGTGCTTCCTTCACACGGGCCATATCTAGTTCAACTCTGCTTAGGAAACAGACAAGAACAGTAGCTCCTCTTCAGTCCAATACACTGTACTTGCTGGGAACAGACGCGAGTGCTCTTTGCACTGTGTATGGCAATGGGAGCGCAATAGTGACTCCTCTTACCAGAAAACAACTCGGGTTCGTAGGACTAGAAACTGCATGTGATTCAACTCCATTTAGGACTGGGAAACAAACTCTAGCTAGCCTTACAAGAATCACACTCTGCTTTTGAGAAAAGAGCACTCTTCTACTCTACTGTGTTTCCTACAAGGCCAGAACAGTGAGCTTGCTCAGAACAAAAGAACTGTGCTTCCTACACACACGGGCCATATCTAGTTCAACTCCGCTTACGAAACTGACAAGAACAGTAGCCTCTCTTCAGTCCAATACACTGTACTTGCTGGGAACAGACGCCAGTGCTACTTGCTCTGTGTATGGCAATGGGAGCGCAATGGTGACTCTTCTTAACAGAAAACAACTCTTGCTCGTAGGACCAAAAACTGCATGTGACTCAACTCCATTTAGGACTGGGAAACAAACGCGAGCTCGCCTTACAAGAAACACACTCTGCTTTAGAGAAAAGAGCACTCTTCTACTCTACTGTGTTTCCTATAGGGCCAGAAGAGTGAGCTTGCTCAGAACATAAGAAATGTGCTTCCTACACACGGACCATATCTAGTTCAACTTTGCTTAGGAAACTGACAAGAATAGTTGCTCCTCTTCAGTCCGATACACAGTACTAGCTGGGAACACACGCGAGTGCTATTTGCACTGTGTATGGCAGTGGGAGGGCAATAGTGACTTTCCTTACCAGAAAACAACTCTTGCTCGTAGGACCAGAAACTGCATTTGATTCAACTCCATTTAGGACTGGCAAACAAACGCGAGCTCGCTTTACAAGAAACACACTTGCTTTAGAGAAAAGAGCACTCTTCTACACTACTGTGTTTCATATAGGGCCAGAACAGTGAGCTTGATCAGAACAAAAGAACTGTGCTTCCTTCACTCGGGCCATATGTAGTTCAACTCTGCTTAGGAAACTGACAAGAACAGTAGATCCTCTTCAGTCCAATACACTGTACTTGCTGGGAAATGATGCAAGTGCAATTTGCACTGTATATGGCAATGGGAGTGCATTAGTGACTCTTATTACCAGAAAAATACTCTTGCTCGTAAAACCAAAAACTGCATATGTCTCAACTCCATTTAGGACTGGGAAACAACCGCTAGCTCGCCTTACAAGAAAAACACTCTGCTTTTGAGAAAAGAGCACTCTTCTACTCTACTGTATTTCCTCAAGGGCCAGAACAGTGAGCTTGATCAAACAAAAGAACTGTGCTTCATTCACACGGGCCATATCTAGTTCAACTCTGCTTAGGAAACTGACAAGAACAGTAGCTCCTCTTCAGTCCCATACTCTGTACTTGCTGGGAACAGACGCGAGTGCTATTTGCACTGTGTATGGCAATGGGAGCGCAATAGTGACTCCTCTTACCAGAAAACAACTCTGGTTCGTAGGACTAGAAACTGCATGTTATTCAACTCCATTTAGGACTGGAAAACAAACTCTAGCTAGCCTTACAAGAAACACACTCTGGTTTTGAGAAAAGAGCACTCTTCTACTCTACTGTGTTTCCTATAGGGCCAGAACAGTGAGATTGCTCAGAACAAAAGAACTGTGCTTTCTACACACACGGGCCATATCTAGTTCAACTATGCTTACGAAACTGACAAGAACAGTAGCTTCTCTTCAGTCCAATACACTGTACTTGCTGGGAACAGACACGAGTGCTATTTGTGCTGTGTATGGCAATGGGAGCACAATAGTGACTCTTCTTACCAGAAAACATCTCTTGCTCATAGGACCAGAAACTGCATGTGATTCAACTCCATTTAGGACTGGGAAAGAAACACTAGCTCGCCTTACAAAAAACACACTCCGCTTTTGAGAAAGGAGCACTCTTCTACTCTACTGTGTTTCCTATAGAGCCAGAAAAGTGAGCTTGCTCAGAACAAAAGAACTGTGCTTCCTACATACACGGGCCATATCTAGATCAACTCCCCTTAGGAAACTGACAAGAACAGTAGTTCCTATTCAGTCCAATACACTGTACTTGAAGGGAACAAATGCGAGTGCTATTTGCACTGTTTATGGCATTTGGAGCACAATAGTGACTATTCTTACCAGAAAACAACAATTGCTCGTAGGACCAAAAACTGCATGTGACTCAACTCCATTTAGGACTGTGAAACAAACGCTAGCTCGCCTTACAAGAAACACACTCTGCTTTTGAGAAAAGAGCACTCTTCTACTCTACTGTGTTTCCTATAGGGCCAGAACAGTGAGCTTCCTCACAACAATAGAACTGTGCTTCCTACACACACGGACCATATCTAGTTCAACTCTGCTTAGGAAACTGACAAGAACAGTAGCTTCTATTCAGTCCAATATACTGTACTTGCTGGGAAATGATGCAAGTGCTATTTGCACTGTATATGGCAATGGGAGTGCATTAGTGACTCTTCTTACCAGAAAACAACTCTTGCTCTTAGGACCAGAAACATCATGTGATTCCACTCCATTTAGGACTGGGAAACAAACTCTAGCTCGCCTTACAAAAAACACACTCTGCTTTTGAGAAAAGAGCACTCTTCTACTCTACTGTGTTTCCTACAAGGCCAGAACAGTGAGCTTGCTCAGAACAAAAGAACTGTGCTTCCTACACACACGGACCATATGTAGTTCAACTCTGCTTAGGGAACTGACAAGAACAGTAGCTCCTCTTCAGTCCGATACACTGCACTAGCTGGGAACACACGCGAGTGCTATTTTCACTGTGTATGGCAAAGGGAGCGCAATAGTGACTTTCCTTACCAGAAAACAACTCTTGCTCGTAGGACCAGAAACTGCATTTGATTCAACTCCATTTAGGACTGGGAAACAAATGCTAGCGCGCCTTACATGAAACACACTCTGATTTTGAGAAAAGAGAACTCTTCTACTCTACTGTGTTTCCTATGGGGTCCGAACAGTGAGCATGCTCAGAACAAAAGATCTGATCTTCCTACACACACTGGCCATATCTAGTTCAACACTGCATAGGAAACTGACAAGAACAATAGATCCTCTTCAGTCCAGTTCACTGTAATTGCTGGGAACAGATGCAAGTGCTATTTGCACTGTGTATGGCAATGGGAGTGCATTAGTGACTCTTATTACCAGAAAAAAACTCTTGCTCGTAGGACCAAAAACTGCATGTGTCTCAACTCCATTTAGGACTGGGAAACAAATGCTAGCTCGCCTTACAAGAAAAACACTCTGCTTTTGAGTTAAGAGCACTCTTCTACTCTGCTGTGTTTCCTCTAGGGCCAGAACAGTGAGCTTGATCAGAACAAAAGAACTGTGCTTCCTTCACACGGGCCATATCTAGTTCAACTCTGCTTAGGAAACTGACAAGAACAGTAGCTCCTCTTCAGTCCAATACACTGTACTTGCTGGGAACCGACGCCAGTGCTCTTTGCACTGTGTATGGCAATGGGAGCACAATAGTGACTCCTCTTACCAGAAAACAACTCGGGTTCGTAGGACCAGAAACTGCATGTGATTCAACTCCATTTAGGACTGGGAAAAAAACACTAGCTAGCCTTACAAGAAACACACTCTGCTTTTGAGAAAAGAGCACTCTTCTACTCTACTGTGTTTCATATAGGGCCCGAACAGTGAGCTTGATCAGAACAAAAGAACTGTGCTTCCTTCACACGGGCCATATCTAGTTCAACTCTGCTTAGGAAACTGACAAGAACAGTAGCTCCTCTTCAGTCCGATACACTGTACTTGCTGGGAACAGAAGCGAGTGCTATTTGCACTGTGTATGGCAATGGGAGCGCAATAGTGACTCCTCTTACCAGAAAAAAACTCTGGTTCGTAGGACTAGAATCTGCATGTGATTCAACTCCATTTAGGACTGGGAAACAAACTCTAGCTAGCCATACAAGAAACACACTCTGCTTTTGAGAAAAGAGCACTCTTCTACTCTACTGTGTTTCCTATAGGGCCAGAACAGTGAGATTGCTCAGAAAAAATGAACTGTGCTTTCTACACACACGGTCCATATCTAGTTCAACTACGCTTATGAAACTGACAAGAACAGTAGCTTCTCTTCAGTCCAATACACTGTACTTGCTGGGAACAGACACGAGTGCTATTTGTGCCGTGTATGCCAATGGGAGCACAATAGTGACTCTTCTTACCAGAAAACATCTCTTGCTCATAGGACCAGAAACTGCATGTGATTCAACTCCATTTAGGACTGGGAAAGAAACACTAGCTCGCCTTACAAAAAACACACTCTGCTTTTGAGAAAGGAGCACTCTTCTACTCTACTGTGTTTCCTATAGGACCAGAACAGTGAGCTTGCTCAGAACAAAAGAACTGTGCTTTCTACACACACGGGCCATATCAAGTTCAACTCCACTTAGGAAACTGACAAGAACAGTAGCTTCTCTTGAGTCCAATACACTGTACTTGCTGGGAACAGACGCGAGTGCTATTTGCACTGTGTATGGCAATGGGAGCACAATAGTGACTCCTCTTACCAGAAAACAACTCTCGTTCATAGGACCAAAAACTGCATGTGATTCAACTCCACTTAGGACTGGGAAACAAACTCTAGCTCGCCTTACAAAAAACACACTCTGCTTTTGAGAAAAGAGCACTCTTCTACTCTACTGTGTTTCCTATAGAGCCAGAAAAGTGAGCTTGCTCAGAACAAAAGAACTGTGCTTCCTACATAGACGGGCCATATCTAGTTCAACTCCCCTTAGGAAACTGACAAGAACAGTAGCTTCTCTTCAGTCCAATACACTGTACTTTCTGGGAACAGACGCGAGTGCTATTTGCACTGTGTATAGCAATAGGAGCGCAATAGTGACTACTCTTACCAGAAAACAACTCTGGTTCCAAGGACCAGAAACTGCATGTGATTCAACTCCATTTAGGACTGGGAAACAAACACTCGCTCGCCTTACAAGAAACACACTCTGCTTTTGAGAAAAGAGCACACTTCTACTCTACTGTGTTTCCTATAGAGCCACAACAGTGAGCTTGCTCAGAACAAAAGAACTGTGCTTCCTACACACACAGACCATATCTAGTTCAACTCTGCTTAGGAACCTGACAAGAACAGTAGCTCCTCTTCAGTCCGATACACTGTACTAGCTGGGAACACACGCGAGTGCTATTTGCACTGTGTATGGCAAAGGGAGCACAATAGTGACTTTCCTTACCAGAAAACAACTCTTGCTTGTAGGACAAGAAACTGCATTTGATTCAACTCCATTTAGGACTGGGAAACAAATGCTAGCGTGCCTTACATGAAACACACTCTGCTTTTGAGAAAAGAGCACTCTTCTACTCTACTGTGTTTCCTATGGGGTCCGAACAGTGAGCTTGCTCAGAACAAAAGATCTGATCTTCCTACACACACGGGCCATATCTAGTTCAACTCTGCATAGGAAACTGACAAGAACAGTAGATCCTCTTCAGTCCAATTCACTGTACTTGCTGGGAACAGATGCAAGTGCTATTTGCACTGTGTATGGCAATGGGAGTGCATTAGTGACTCTTATTACCAGAAAATAACTCTTGCTCGTAGGACCAAAAACTGCATGTGTCTCAACTCCCTTTAGGACTCGGAAACAAACGCTAGCTCGCCTTACAAGAAAAACACTCTGCTTTTGAGTTAAGAGCACTCTTCTACTCTACTGTGTTTCCTCTAGGGACAGAACAGTGAGCTTGATCAGAACAAAAGAACTGTGCTTCCTTCACACGGGCCATATCTAGTTCAACTCTGCTTAGGAAACAGACAAGAACAGTAGCTCCTCTTCAGTCCAATACACTGTACTTGCTGGGAACAGACGCGAGTGCTCTTTGCACTGTGTATGGCAATGGGAGCGCAATAGTGACTCCTCTTACCAGAAAACAACTCGGGTTCGTAGGACTAGAAACTGCATGTGATTCAACTCCATTTAGGACTGGGAAACAAACTCTAGCTAGCCTTACAAGAAACACACTCTGCTTTTGAGAAAAGAGCACTCTTCTACTCTACTGTGTTTCCTATAGGGCCAGAACAGTGAGATTGCTCAGAACAAAAGAACTGTGCTTTCTACACACACGGGCCATATCTAGTTCAACTCCGCTTACGAAACTGACAAGAACAGTAGCTTCTCTTCAGTCCAATGCACTGTACTTGCTGGGAACAGACACGAGTGCTATTTGTACTGTGTATGGCAATGGGAGCACAATAGTGACTCCTCTTACCAGAAAAAAACTCTGCTTCGTAGGACCAGAAACTGCATGTGATTCAACTCCATTTAGGACTGGGAAACAAACACTAGCTCGCCTTACAAGAAACACACTCTGCTTTTGAGAAAAGAGCACTCTTCTACTCTACAGTGTTTCCTATAGGGCCAGAATAGTGAGCTTGCTCAGAACAAAAGAACTGTGCTTCCTTCACACGGGCCATATCTAGTTCAACTCTGCTTAGGAAACTGACAAGAATAGTTGCTCCTCTTCAGTCCGATACACTGTACTTGCTGGGAACACACATGAGTGCTATTTACACTGTGTATGGCAGTGGGAACGCAATAGTGACTTTCCTTACCAGAAAACAACTCTTGCTCGTAGGACCCTAAACTGCATGTGATTCAACTCCATTTAGGACTGGGAAACAAACACTAGCTCGCCTTACAAGAAACACACTCTGCTTTTGAGAAAAGAGCACTCTTCTACTCTACTGTGTTTCCAATGGGGTCCAAACAGTGAGCTTGCTCAGAACAAAGAACTGTGATTCCTACACACACGGACCATATCTACTTCAACTCTGCTGAGGAAACTGACAAGAACATTTGTTCCTATTAAGTCCAATACACTGTACTTGAAGGGAACTAACGCGAGTGCTATTTGCACTGTGTATGGCATTTGGAGCGCAATAGTGACTATTCTTACCAGAAAACAACAATTGCTCGAGGGACCAAAAACTGCATGTGACTAAACTCCATTTAGGACTGTGAAACAAACGCTAGCTCGCCTTACAAGAAACACACTCTGCTTTTGAGAAAAGAGCACTAATCTACTCTACTGTGTTTCCTATAGGGCCAGAACAGTGAGATTGCTCAGAACAAAAGAACTGTGCTTTCTACACACACGGGCCATATCTAGTTCAACTACACTTACGAAACTGACAAGAATAGTAGCTTCTCTTCAGTCCAATACACTGTACTTGCTGGGAACAGACACGAGTGCTATTTGTGCTGTGTATGGCAATGGGAGTGCATTAGTGACTCTTATTACCAGATAAAAACTCTTGCTCTTAGGACCAGAAACTGCATGTGATTCACATCCATTTAGGACTGGGAAACAAACTCTAGCTCGCCTTACAAGAAACACACTCTGCTTTTGAGAAAAGAGCACCCTTCTACTCTACTGTGTTTCCTATAGGGCCAGAACAGTGAGCTTGCTCAGAACAAAAGAACTGTGCTTCCTACACACACGGGCCATATCTAGTTTAACTCCCCTTAGGAAACTGACAAGAACAGTAGCTTCTCTTCAGTCCAATACACTGTACTTGCTGGGAACAGACACGAGTGCCATTTGCACTGTGTATAGCAATAGGAGCGCAATAGTGACTCCTCTTACCAGAAAACATCTCTGGTTCCTAGGACCAGAAACTGCATGTGATTCAACTCCATTTAGGAATGGGAAACAAACACTCGCTCCCTTACAAAAAACACACTCTGCTTTTGAGAAAAGAGCACTCTTCTACTCTACTGTGTTTCCTATAGGGCCACAAGAGTGAGCTTGCTCAGAACAAGAACTGCGCTTCCTACACACATGGGACTTATCTGGTTCAACTCCAATTAGAAAACTGACAAGAACAGTAGCTTCTCTTCATTCCAATACACTGTACTTGCTGGGAACAGACGCGAGTGCTATTAGCACTGTGTATGGCAATGGGAGCGCAGTAGTGACTCCTCTTACCAGAAAACAACTCTGGTTCGTAGGACCAGAAACTGCATGTGATTCAACTCCATTTAGGACTGGGAAACAAATGCTAGCTCGCCTTACAAGAAACACACTCTGCTTTTGAGAAAAGAGCACTCTTCTACTCTACTGTGTTTCCTATAGGGCCAGAACAGTGAGCTTGCTCAGAACAAAAGAACTGTCCTTCCTACACACACGGGCCATAACTAGTTCAACTCCCATTAGGAAACTGACAAGAACAGTAGCTTCTCCTCAGTCCAATACACTGTACTTGCTGGGAACAGACGCGAGTGCTATTTGCACTGTGTATGGCAATGGGAGCTCAATAGTGACTCTTCTTACCAGAAAACAACTCTTGCTCTTAGGACCAGAAACATCATGTGATTCCACTCCATTTAGGACTGGGAAACAAACTCTAGCTCGCCTTACAAAAAACACACTCTGCTTTTGAGAAAAGAGCACTCTTCTACTCTACTGTGTTTCCTACAAGGCCAGAACAGTGAGCTTGCTCAGAACAAAAGAACTGTGCTTCCTACACACACGGCCATATCTAGATCAACTCCGCTTACGAAACTGACAAGAACAGTAGATCCTCTTCAGTCCAATTCACTGTACTTGCTGGGAACAGATGCAAGTGCTATTTGCACTGTGTATGGCAATGGGAGTGCATTAGTGACTCTTATTACCAGAAAATAACTCTTGCTCGTAGGACCAAAAACTGCATGTGTCTCAACTCCCTTTAGGACTGGGAAACAAACGCTAGCTCGCCTTACAAGAAAAACACTCTGCTTTTGAGTTAAGAGCACTCTTCTACTCTACTGTGTTTCCTCTAGGGACAGAAGAGTGAGCTTGATCAGAACAAAAGTACTGTGCTTCCTTCACACGGGCCATATCTAGTTCAACTCTGCTTAGGAAACAGACAAGAACAGTAGCTCCTCTTCAGTCCAATACACTGTACTTGCTGGGAACAGACGCGAGTGCTCTTTGCACTGTGTATGGCAATGGGAGCGCAATAGTGACTCCTCTTACCAGAAAACAACTCGGGTTCGTAGGACTAGAAACTGCATGTGATTCAACTCCATTTAGGACTGGGAAACAAACTCTAGCTAGCCTTACAAGAAACACACTCTGCTTTTGAGAAAAGAGCACTCTTCTACTCTACTGTGTTTCCTATAGGGCCAGAACAGTGAGATTGCTCAGAACAAAAGAACTGTGCTTTCTACACACACGGGCCATATCTAGTTCAACTCCGCTTACGAAACTGACAAGAACAGTAGCTTCTCTTCAGTCCAATGCACTGTACTTGCTGGGAACAGACACGAGTGCTATTTGTACTGTGTATGGCAATGGGAGCACAATAGTGACTCCTCTTACCAGAAAAAAATCTCTGGTTCATAGGACCAGAAACTTCATGTGATTCAACTCCATTTAGGACTGGGAAACAAACACTAGCTCGCCTTACAAGAAACACACTCTGCTTTTGAGAAAAGAGCACTCTTCTACTCTACTGTGTTTCCTATAGGGCCAGAACAGTGAGCTTGCTCAGAACAAAAGAACTGTGCTTCCGACACACAGGGGCCATATCTAGTTCAACTCCCCTTAGGAAACTGACAAGAACAGTAGCTTCTCTTCAGTCCAACACACTGTACTTGCTGGGAACAGACGCGAGTACTATTTGCACTGTGTATGGCAGTGGGAGCACAATAGTGGCTCCTCTTACCAGAAAACAACTCTGGTTCGTAGGACCAGAAACTTCATGTGATTCAACTCCATTTAGGCCTGGGAAACAAACTCTAGCTTGCCTTACAAGAAACACACTCTGCTTTTGAGAAAAGAGCACTCTTCTACTCTACAGTGTTTCCTATAGGGCCAGAACAGTGAGCTTGCTCAGAACAAAAGAACTGTGCTTCCTTCACACGGGCCATATCTAGTTCAACTCTGCTTAGGAAACTGACAAGAACAGTAGCTCCTCTTCAGTCCGATACACTGTACTTGCTGGGAACACACACGAGTGCTATTTGCACTGTGTATGGCAGTGGGAACGCAATAGTGACTTTCCTTACCAGAAAACAACTCTTGCTAGTAGGACCAGAAACTGCATGTGATTCAACTCCATTTAGGACTGGGAAACAAACGCTAGCTCGCCTTACAAGAAACACACTCTGCTTTTGAGAAAAGAGCACTCTTCTACTCTACTGTGTTTCCAATGGGGTCCAAACAGTGAGCTTGCTCAGAACAAAAGAACTGTGATTCCTACACACACGGACCATATCTACTTCAACTCTGCTGAGGAAACTGACAAGAACAGTAGTTCCTATTCAGTCCAATACACTGTACTTGAAGGGAACTAACGTGAGTGCTATTTGCACTGTGTATGGCATTTGGAGCGCAATAGTGACTATTCTTACCAGAAAACAACAATTGCTCGTAGGACCAAAAACTGCATGTGATTCAACTCCATTTAGGACTGGGAAACAAACACTAGCTCGCCTTACAAGAAACACACTCTGCTTTTGAGAAAAGAGCACTCCTCTACTCTACTGTGTTTCCTACAAGGAGAGAACAGTGAGCTTGCTCAGAACAAAAGAACTGTGCTTCCTACACACACGGGCCATATCTAGTTCAACTCCGCTTACGAAACTGACAAGAACAGTAGCTTCTCTTCAGTCCAATACACTGTACTTGCTGGGAACAGACGCCAGTGCTATTTGCTCTGTGTATGGCAAAGGGAGCGCAATAGTGACTCTTCTTACCAGAAAACAACTCTTGCTCCTAGGACCAGAAACTGCATGTGATTCAACTCCATTTAGGACTGGGAAACAAACTCTAGCTCGCCTTACAGGAAACACACTCTGCTTTTGAGAAAAGAGCACTCTTCTACTCTACTGTGTTTCCTACAAGGCCAGAACAGTGAGCTTGCTCAGAACAAAAGAACTGTGCTTCCTACACACACGGGCCATATCTAGTTCAACTCCCCTTAGGAAACTGACAAGAACAGTAGCTTCTCTTCAGTCCAATACACTGTACTTGCTGGGAACAGACGCTGGTGCTATTTGCACTGTGTATGGCAATGGGAGCGCAATAGTGACTTTCCTTACCAGAAAACAACTCTTGCTTGTAGGACCAGAAACTGCATTTGATTCAACTCCATTTAGGACTTGGAAACAAATGCTAGCTCGCCTTACATGAAACCCACTCTGCTTTTGAGAAAAGAGCACTCTTCTACTCTACTATGTTTCCTATGTGGTCCGAACAGTGCCTTGCTCATAACAAAAGATCTGATCTTCCTACACACACGGGCCATATCTAGTTCAACTCTGTATAGCAAACTGACAAGAACAGTAGATCCTCTTCTGTCCAATTCACTGTACTTGCTGGGAAGAGATGCAAGTGCTATTTGCACTGTGTATGGCAATGGGAGTGCATTAGTGACTCTTATTACCAGAAAAAAACTCTTGCTCGTAGGACCAAAAATTGCATGTGTCTCAACTCCATTTAGGACTGGGAAACAATCGCTAGCTCGCCTTACAAGAAAAACACTCTGCTTTTGAGAAAAGAGCACTCTTCTACTCTACTGTGTTTCCTCTAGGGCCAGAACAGTGAGCTTGATCAGAACAAAAGAACTGTGCTTCCTTCACACGGGCCATATCTAGTTCAACTCTCCTTAGGAAACAGACAAGAACAGTAGCTCCTCTTCAGTCCAATACACTGTACTTGCTGGGAACAGACGCGAGTGCTATTTGCTCTGTGTATGGCAATGGGAGCGCAATAGTAACTCCTCTTACCAGAAAACAACTCTGTTTCGTAGGACTAGAAACTGCATGTGATTCAACTCCATTTAGGACTGGTAAACAAACTCTAGCTAGCCTTACAAGAAACACACTCTGCTTTTGAGAAAAAAGCACTCTTCTACTCTACTGTGTTTCCTATAGGGCCAGAACAGTGAGATTGCTCAGAACAAAAGAACTGTGCTTCCTACACACATGGGCCATATCTAGTTCAACTCCCCTTAAGAAACTGACAAGAACAGTAGCTTCTCTTCAGTCCAACACACTGTACTTCCTGGGAACAGACGCGAGTGCTATTTGCACTTTGTAAGGCAGTGGGAGCGCAATAGTGGCTCCTCTTACCAGAAAACAACTCTGGTTCGTAGGACCAGAAACTGCATGTGATTCAATTCCATTTAGGCCTGGGAAACAAACTCTAGCTTGCCTTACAAGAAACACACTGTGCTTTTGAGAAAAGAGCACTCTTCTACTCTACAGTTTTTCCTATAGGGCCAGAACAGTGAGCTTGCTCAGAACAAAAGAACTGTGATTCCTACACACACGGACCATATCTACTTCAACTCTGCTGAGGAAACTGACAAGAACAATAGTTCCTATTCAGTCCAATACACTGTACTTGAAGGGAACAAACGCGAGTGCTATTTGCACTGTGTATGGCATTTGGAGCGCAATAGTGACTATTCTTACCAGAAAACAACTCTTGCTTGTAGGACCAAAAACTGCATGTGACTCAACTCCATTTAGGACTGTGAAACAAATGCTAGCTCGCCTTACAAGAAACACAATCTGCTTTTGAGAAAAGAGCACTCTTCTACTCTTCTGTGTTTCCTATAGAGCCAGAACAGTGAGCTTGATCAGAACAAAAGAACTGTGCTTCCTTCACACGGGCCATATCTAATTCAACTCTGCTTAGGAAACTGACAAGAACAGTAGATCCTCTTCAGTCCAATACACTGTATTTGCTGGGAAATGATGCAAGTGCTATTTGCACTGTATATGGCAATGGGAGTGCATTAGTGACTCTTATTACCAGAAAAAAACTCTTGCTCGTAGGACCAAAAACTGCATGTGGCTCAACTCCATTTAGGACTGGGAAACAAACGCTAGCTCGCGTTACAAGAAAAACCCTCTGCTTTTGAGAAAAGAGCACTCTTCTACTCTACTGTGTTTCCTATAGGGCCAGAAGAGTGAGATTGCTCAGAACAAAAGAACTGTGCTTCCGACACACACGGGCCATGTCTAGTTCAACTCCCCTTAGGAAACTGACAAGAACAGTAGCTTCTCTTCAGTCCAATACACTGTACTTGCTGGGAACAGATGCAAGTGCTATTTGCACTGTGTATGGCAATGGGAGCGCAATAGTGGCTCCTCTTAAAAGAAAACAACTCTGGTTCGTAGGACCAAAAACTGCATGTGTCTCAACTCCATTTAGGACTGGGAAACAAACTCGAGCTCACCTTACAAGAAAAACACTCTGCTTTAGAGAAAAGAGCACTCTTCTACTCTACTGTGTTTCCTATGGGGTCCAAACAGTGAGCTGTCTCAGAACAAAAGATCTGTTCTTCCTACACACACGGGCCATATCTCGTTCAACTCTGCTTGGGAAACTGACAAGAACAGTAGCTCCTCTTCAGTCCGATACACTGTACTTGCTGGGAACAGACGCGAGTGCTATTTGCACTGTGTATGGCATTTGGAGCACAATAGTGACTCTTCTTACCAGAAAACAACTCTTGCTCGTAGGACCAGAAACTGCATGTGATTCAACTCCATTTAGGACTTTGAAACAAACGCGAGCTCGCCTTACAAGAAACACACTCTGCTTTAGAGAAAAGAGCACTCTTCTACTCTACTGTGTTTCCTATAGGACCAGAAGAGTGAGCTTGCTCAGAACATAAGAACTATGCTTCCTACACACACGGACCATATCTAGTTCAACTCTGCTTAGGAAACTGACAAGAACAGTAGCTCCTCTTCAGTCCGATACACTGTACTAGCTGGGAACACACGCGAGTGCTATTTGCACTGTGTATGGCAATGGGAGCGCAATAGTGACTTTCCTTACCAGAAAACAACTCTTGCTTGTAGGACCAGAAACTGCATTTGATTCAACTCCATTTAGGATTGGGAAACAAATGCTAGCTCGCCTTACATGAAATACACTCTGCTTTTGAGAAAAGAGCACTCGTCTACTCTACTGTGTTTCCTATGGGGTCCGAACAGTGAGCTTGCTCAGAACAAAAGATCTGATCTTCCTATACACACGGGCCATATCTAGTTCACCTCTGCATAGGAAACTGACAAGAACAGTAGATCCTCTTCAGTCCAATTCACTGTACTTTCTGGGAAACGATGCAAGTGCTATTTGCACTGTGTATAGCAATGGGAGTGCATTAGTGACTCTTATTACCAGAAAAAAACTCTTGCTCGTAGGACGAAAAACTGCATGTGTCTCAACTCCATTTAGGACTGGGAAACAAACGCTAGCTCGCCTTACAAGAAAAACACTCTGCTATTGAGAAAAGAGGACTCTTCTACTCTACTGTGTTTCCTCTAGGGCCAGAACAGTGAGCTTCATCAGAACAAAAGAACTGTGCTTCCTTCACACGGGCCATATATAGTTCAACTCTGCTTAGGAAACTTACAAGAACTGTAGCTCCTCTTCAGTCCGATACACTGTACTTGCTGGGAAAGGACCGAGTGCTTTTTGCACTATGTATGGCAATGGGAGCGCAATAGTGACTTTCCTTACCAGAAAACAACTCTTGCTCGTAGGACTAGAAACTGCATGTGATTCAACTCCATTTAGGACTGGGTAACAAATGCTAGCTCGCCTTACATGAAACACACTCTGCTTTTGAGAAAAGAGCACTCTTCTACTCTACTGTGTTTCCTATGGGGTCCAATCAGTGAGCTTGCTCAGAACAAAAGAACTGTGCTTCCTACACACAGTGACCATATCTAGTTAAACTCTGCTTAGGAAACTGACAAGTACAGTAGCTCCTATTCAGTCTAATACACTGTACTTTCTGGGAACAGACACGAGTGCTATTTGTAATGTGTATGACATTTGGAGCGCAATAGTGACTCTTCTTACCAGAAAACAACTCTTGCTCGTAGAAACAAAAACTGCATGTGACTCAACTCCATTTATGACTGGGAAAAAAACGCGAGCTAGCCTTACAAGAAACACACTCTGCTTTTGAGAAAAGAGCACTCTTCTACACTACTGTGTTTCCTATAGGGCCAGAACTGTGAGCTTGCTCAGAACAAGAGAAGAGTGCTTCCTACACACACGGGCCATATCTCGTTCAACTCTGCTTAGGAAACTGACAAGAACAGTAGCTCCTCTTCATTCCGATACACTGTACTTGCTGGGAACAGACGCGAGTGCTATTTGCACTGTGTATGGCAATGGGAGCGCAATAGTGACTTTCCTTACCAGAAAACAACTCTGCTCGTAGGACCAGAAACTGCATTTGATTCAACTCCATTTAGGACTGGGAAACAAATGCTAGCTCGCCTTACATGAAACACACTCTGCTTTTGAGAAAAGAGCACTCTTCTACTCTACTGTGTTTCCTATGGGGTCCGAACAGTGAGCTTGCTCAGAACAAAAGATCTGATCTTCCTACACACACGGGCCATATCTAGTTCAACTCTGCTTATGAAACTGACAAGAACAGTAGCTCCTCTTCAGTCCAATACACTGTACTTGCTGGGAACAGACGCGAGTGCTATTTGCACTGTGTATGTCAATGGGAACGCAATAGTGACTTTTATTACCAGAAAACAACTCTTGCTCGTAGGACCAGAAACTGCATGTGATTCAACTCCATTTAGGACTGGGAAACAAACTCTAGCTCACCTTACAAGAAACACACTCTGCTTTAGAGAAAAGAGCACTCTTCTATTCTACTGTGTTTCCTATAGGGCCAGAACAGTGAGCTTGCTCAAAACAAAAGAACTGTGCTTCCTACACTCACGGGCCATATCTAGTTCAACTCTGCTTAGGAAACTTACAAGAACTGTAGCTCCTCTTCAGTCCGATACACTGTACTTGCTGGGAAAGGACCGAGTGCTTTTTGCACTATGTATGGCAATGGGAGCGCAATAGTGACTTTCCTTACCAGAAAACAACTCTTGCTCGTAGGACTAGAAACTGCATGTGATTCAACTCCATTTAGGACTGGGTAACAAATGCTAGCTCGCCTTACATGAAACACACTCTGCTTTTGAGAAAAGAGCACTCTTCTACTCTACTGTGTTTCCTATGGGGTCCAATCAGTGAGCTTGCTCAGAACAAAAGAACTGTGCTTCCTACACACAGTGACCATATCTAGTTAAACTCTGCTTAGGAAACTGACAAGTACAGTAGCTCCTATTCAGTCTAATACACTGTACTTTCTGGGAACAGACACGAGTGCTATTTGTAATGTGTATGACATTTGGAGCGCAATAGTGACTCTTCTTACCAGAAAACAACTCTTGCTCGTAGAAACAAAAACTGCATGTGACTCAACTCCATTTATGACTGGGAAAAAAACGCGAGCTAGCCTTACAAGAAACACACTCTGCTTTTGAGAAAAGAGCACTCTTCTACACTACTGTGTTTCCTATAGGGCCAGAACTGTGAGCTTGCTCAGAACAAGAGAAGAGTGCTTCCTACACACACGGGCCATATCTCGTTCAACTCTGCTTAGGAAACTGACAAGAACAGTAGCTCCTCTTCATTCCGATACACTGTACTTGCTGGGAACAGACGCGAGTGCTATTTGCACTGTGTATGGCAATGGGAGCGCAATAGTGACTTTCCTTACCAGAAAACAACTCTGCTCGTAGGACCAGAAACTGCATTTGATTCAACTCCATTTAGGACTGGGAAACAAATGCTAGCTCGCCTTACATGAAACACACTCTGCTTTTGAGAAAAGAGCACTCTTCTACTCTACTGTGTTTCCTATGGGGTCCGAACAGTGAGCTTGCTCAGAACAAAAGATCTGATCTTCCTACACACACGGGCCATATCTAGTTCAACTCTGCTTACGAAACTGACAAGAACAGTAGCTCCTCTTCAGTCCAATACACTGTACTTGCTGGGAACAGACGCGAGTGCTATTTGCACTGTGTATGTCAATGGGAACGCAATAGTGACTTTTATTACCAGAAAACAACTCTTGCTCGTAGGACCAGAAACTGCATGTGATTCAACTCCATTTAGGACTGGGAAACAAACTCTAGCTCACCTTACAAGAAACACACTCTGCTTTAGAGAAAAGAGCACTCTTCTATTCTACTGTGTTTCCTATAGGGCCAGAACAGTGAGCTTGCTCAAAACAAAAGAACTGTGCTTCCTACACTCACGGGCCATATCTAGTTCAACTCTGCTTAGGAAACTGACAAGAACAGTAGCTTCTCTTCAGTCCGATACACTGTACTTGCTGGGAACAGACGCGAGTGCTATTTGCACTGTGTATGTCAATGGGAGCACAATAGTGACTCTTCTTACCAGAAAACAACTCTTGCTCCTAGGACCAGAAACTGCATGTGATTCAACTCCATTTTGGACTGGTAAACAAACGCTAGCTCGCCTTACAAGAAAAACACTCTGCTTTTGAGAAAAGAGCACTCTTCTACTCTACTGTGTTTTCTATATTGCCAGAACAGTGATCTTGATCAGAACAAAAGAACTATGCTTCCTTCACACGGGCCATATCTAGTTCAACTCTGCTTTGGAAACTGACAAGAACAGAAGCTCCTCTTCAGTCCAATACACTGTACTTGCTGGGAACAGACGCGAGTGCTACTAGCACTGTGCATGGCAATTGGAGCGCAATAGTGACTCTTCTTACCAGAAAACAACTCTTGCTTGTAGGGCCAAAAACAGCTTATGACTCAAGTCCATTTAGGACTGGGAAACAAACGCGAGCTCACCTTACAAGAAACACACTCTGCTTTAGAGAAAGGAGCACTCTTCTACTCTACTGTGTTTCCTATGGGGTCCGAACAGTGAGCTTGCTCAGAACAAAAACCTGTGCTTCCTACACACACGGACATATCTATTTCAGTTCTGCTTAAGAACCTGACAAGAACAGTAGCTCCTCTTCAGTCCAATACACTGTACTTGCTGGGAACAGACGCCAGTGCTATTTGTCCTGTGTATGGCAATGGCAGTGCAATAGTGATTTTTCTTACCAGAAAACAACTCTTGCTCGTAGGACCAGAAACTGCATGGGATTCAACTCCATTTATTACTGGGAAAAAAACGCTAGCTCGCCTTACAAGAAACACACTCTGCTTTTGAGAAAAGAGCACTCTTCTACTCCACTGTGTTTCCTATAGGGCTAGAACAGTGGGCTTGCTCAGAACAAAAGAATTGTGCTTCCTACACACACGGGACATATCCAGTTCAATTCTGCTTATGAAAATGAGAAGAACAGTAGATCCTCTTCAGTCCTATACACTGTACATGCTGGGAACAGAAGTCAGTGCTATTTGCTCTTTGTATGAAAATGGGAGCGCAATAGTGACTCTCCATACCAAAAAACAACTCTTGCTCATAGGACCAGAAACTGCATGTGATTCAACTCCATTTAGGACTGGGAAACAAAGCCTAGCACGCCTTACAAGAAACACACTCTGCTTTTGAGAAAAGAGCACTCTTCTACTCTACTGTGTTTCCTGTGGGGTCCGAACAGTTAGCTTGCTCAGAACAAAAGAACTGTGCTTCCTACACACACGGACCATATCTAGTTCAACTCTGCTTAGGAAACTGACAAGAACAGTAGCTCCTATTCAGTCCAATACACTGTACTTGCTGGGAACAGACGCGATTGCTATTTGCACTGTGTATGGCTGGGAGCGCAATAGTAACTTTCCTTACCAGAAAACAACTCTTGCTCATAGGACCGGAAACTGCATGTGATTAAATCCATTTAGGACTAGGAAACAAACGATAGCTTGCCTTACAAGAAACACACTCTGCTTTTGAGAAAAGAGCACACTTCTACTCTACTGTGTTTCCTATCGGGTCCGAACAGTGTGCTTGCTCAGAACAAAACAACTGTGCTTCCTACACACACGGACCATATCTAGTTCAACTCTGCTTAGGAAACTGACAAGAACAGTAGCTCCTCTTCAGTCCAATACACTGTACTTGCTGGGAACAGACGCGAGTGCTATTTGCACTGTGTGTGGCAATTGGAGCGCAATAGTGACTCTTCTTACCAGAAAACAACTCTTGCTCGAAGGACCAAAAAGTGCATGTGACTCAACTCCATTTAAGACTGGGAAAAAAACGCGAGCTCGCCTTCCAAGAAACACACTCTGCTTTAGAGAAAAGAGCACTGGTCTAATCTACTGTGTTTCCAATGGGGTCCGAAAAGTGAGCTTGCTTAGAACAAAAAAACTGTGCTTCCTACACACACCGCCATACCTAGTTCAATTCTGCTTAGGAACCTGACAAGAACAGTAGATACTCTTCAGTCCAATACACTGTACTTGCTGAGAGCAGACAACAGTGCTATTTGTCCTGTGTATGGCAATGGCAGCACAATATTGACTCTTCTTACCAGAAAACAAATCTTGCTCGTAGGACCAGAAACGGCATGTGATTCAACTCCGTTTAGGACTGGGAAACAAACGCTAGCTCACCTTACAAGAAACACACTCTGCTTATGAGAAAAGAGCACTCTTCTACTCTACTGTGTTTCCTATGGGGTCCAAACAGTGAGCTTGCTCAGAACAAAAAAACTGTGATTCCTACACACACGGCCATATCTAGTTCAATTCTGCTTAGGAACCTGACAAGAACAGTAACTCCTCTTCAGTCCAATACATTGTACTTGCTGGGAACAGACGCGAGTGCTATTTGCACTGAGTATGGCATGTGGAGCACAATAGTGACTCTTCTTACCAGAAAACAACTCATGCTCGTAGGACCAAAAACTGCATGTGACTCAACTCCATTTAAGACTGGGAAAAAAACGCGAGCTCGCTTTCCAAGAAACACACTCTGCTTTATAGAAAAGAGCACTGGTCTAATCTACTGTGTTTCCTATGGGGTCCGAACAGTGAGCTTGCTCAGAACAAAAATACTGTGCTTCCTACACACACGGGCCATATCTAGTTCAATTCTGCTTAGTAACCTGACAAGAACAGCAGATCCTCTTCAGTCCAATACACTGTACTTGCTGGGAAAAGACAAGAGGGCTATTTGTCCTGTGTATGGCAATGGCAGCACAATAGTGACGCTTCTTACCAGAAAACAAATCTTGCTCGTAGGACCAGAAACTGCATGTGATTCAACTCCGTTTAGGACTGGGAAACAAACGCTAGCTCGCCTTACAAGAAACACACTCTGCTTATGAGAAAAGAGCACTCTTCTACTCTACTGTGTTTCCTATGGGGTCCAAACAGTGAGCTTGCTCAGAACAAAAAAACTGTGATTCCTACACACACGGCCATATCTGGTTCAATTCTGCTTAGGAAACTGACAAGCACAGTAACTCCTCTTCATTCCAATACACTGTACTTGCTGGGAACAGACGTGAGTGCTATTTGCACTGAGTATGGCATTTGGAGCACAATAGTGACTCTTCTTACCAGAAAACAACTCTTGCTCGTAGGACCAAAAACTGCATGTGACTCAACTCCATTTAGGAGTGGGAAACAAACGCGAGCTCGCCTTCCAAGAAACACACTCTGCTTTAGAGAAAAGAGCACTCGTCTACTCTACTGTGTTTAATATAGGGCCAGAACAGTGAGCTTGCTCAGAACAAAAGAACTGTGCTTCCTACACAAACGGGCCATATCTAGTTCAACTCTGCTTAGGACACTGACAAGAACAGTAGCTCCTCTTCAGTCCGATACGCTGTACTTCCTGGGAACAGACGCGAGTGCTATTTGCACTGTGTATGGCAATTGGAGCACAATAGTGACTCTTCTTACAAGAAAACAACTCTTGCTCGTAGGAACAAAAAATGCATGTGACTCAACTCCATTTAGGACTGGGAAACAAACACGAGCTCGCCTTACAAGAAACACACTCTGCTTTAGAGAAAAGAGCACTCTTCTACTCTACTGTGTTTGCTATGGGGTCCGAACAGTGACCTTGCTCAGAACAAATAAACTGTGCTTCCTACACACAGGGCCATATCTAGTTCAATTTTGCTTAGGAACCTGACAAGAACAGCAGATCCTCTTCAGTCCAATACACTGTACTTGCTGGGAAAAGACAACAGTGCTATTTGTCCTGTGTATGGCAATGGCAGCACAATAGTGACTCTTCTTACCAGAAAACAACTCTTGCTCGTAGGACCAGAAACTGCATGTGATTCATCTCCATTTAGGACTGGGAAACAAACACTAGCTCGCCTTACAAGAAACACAATCTGCTTTAGAGAAAAAAGCACTCTTCTACTCTACTGTGTTTCCTAAGGGGTCCGAACAGTGAGCTTGCTCAGAACAAAAGAACTGTGCTTCCTACACACACGGCCATATCTAGATCAATTCTGCTTAGGAACCTGACAAGAACCGTAGATCCTCTTCAGTCCAATACACTGTACTTGCTGGGAACAGACGCCAGTGCTACTTGTCCTGTGTATGGTAATGGCAGGGCAATGGTGACTCTTTTTACCAGAAAACAACTCTTGCTCATAGGATAGAAACTGCATGGGATTCAACTCCATTTAGGACTGGAAAGCAAACGCTAGCTCGCCTTAGAAGAAACACACTCTGCTTTTCAGAAAAGAGCACTCTTCTACTCTACTGTGTTTCCTATAGGGCCAGAACAGTGAGCTTGCTCAGAACAAAAGAACTGTGCTTCCTACACACACGGACCATATCTAGTTCAACTCTGCTTAGGAAACTGACAAGAACAGTAGCTCCTCTTCAGTCCAATACACTGTACTTGCTGTGAAGAGAGGCGAGTGCTATTTGCACTGTGTATGGCAATTGGAGCGCAATAGTGACTCTTCTTACCAGAAAACAACTCTTGCTTGTAGGACCAAAAAATGAATGTGACTCAACTCCATTTAAGACTGGGAAACAAACGCGAAATCGCCTTACAAGAAACACACTCTGCTTTTGAGAAAAGAGCACTCTTCTACTCTACTGTGTTTCCTATGGGGTCCGAACAGTGAGCTTGCTCAGAACAAAAGAACTGTGCTTCCTACACACACGGACCATATCTAGTTCAACTCCGCTTAGGAAACTGACAAGAACAGTAGCTCCTATTCAGTCCAATACACTGTACTTGCTGGGAACAGACGCGAGTGCTAATTGCACTGTGTATGGCAATGGGAGCGCAATAGTAACTTTCCTTAACAGAAAACAACTCTTGCTCGTAGGAACCGAAAATGCATGTGATTCAACTCCATTTAGGACTAGGAAACAAACGCTAGCTCGCCTTACAAGAAACACACTCTGCTTTTGAGAAAAGAACACTCTTCTACTCTACTGTGTTTCCTATGGGGTCCGAACAGTGAGCTTGCTTAGAACAAAAAAACTGTGCTTCCTACACACACCGCCATACCTAGTTCAATTCTGCTTAGGAACCTGACAAGAACATTAGATACTCTTCAGTCCAATACACTGTACTTGCTGGTAACAGACAACAGTGCTATTTGTCCTGTGTATGGCAATGGCAGCACAATTGTGACTCTTCTTACCAGAAAACAAATCTTGCTCGTAGGACCAGAAATGGCATGTGATTCAACTCCGTTTAGGACTGGGAAACAAACCCTAGCTCACCTTACAAGAAACACACTCTGCTTATGAGAAAATAGCACTCTTCTACTCTACTGTGTTTCCTATGGGGTCCAAACAGTGAGCTTGCTCAGAACAAAAAACTGTGATTCGTACACACACGGCCATATCTAGTTCAATTCTGCTTAGGAAACTGACAAGAACAGTAACTCCTCTTCAGTCCAATACACTGTACTTGCTGGGAACAGACGCGAGTGCTATTTGCACTGAGTATGGCATTTGGAGCACAATAGTGACTCTTCTTACCAGAAAACAACTCTTGCTCGTAGGACCAAAAACTGCATGTGACTCAACTCCATTTAGGACTGGGAAACAAACGCGAGCTCGCCTTACAAGAAACACACTCTGCTTTAGAGAAAAGAGCACTCTTCTATTCTACTGTGTTTCCTATGGTGTCTGAACAGTGACCTTGCTCAGAACAAAAAAACTGTGCTTCCTACACACAGGGCCATATCTGGTTCAATTCTGCTTAGGAACCTGACAAGAACAGCAGATCCTCTTCAATCCAATACACTGTACTTGCTGGGAAAGGACAACAGTGCTATTTGTCCTGTGTATGGCAATGGCAGCACAATAGTGACTCTTCTTACCAGAAAACAACTCTTGCTCGTAGGACCAGAAACTGCATGTGATTCAACTCCATTTAGGACTGGGAAACAAATGCTAGCTCGCCTTACAAGAAACACACTCTGCTTTAGAGAAAAAAGCACTCTTCTACTCTACTGTGTTTCCTATGGAGTCCAAACAGTGAGCTTGCTCAGAACAAAAGAACTGTGCTTCCTTCACACACGGCCATATCTAGTTCAATTCTGCTTAGGAACCTGACAAGAACAGCAGATACTCTTCAGTCCAATACACTGTACTTGCTGGGAAAAGACAACAGTGCTATTTGTCCTGTGTATGGCAATGGCAGCACTACAGTGACTCTTCTTACCAGAAAACAACTCTTGCTTGTAGGACCAGAAATTGCATGTGATTAAACTCCATATATGACTAGGAAACAAACGCTAGCTCGCCTTACAAGAAACACACTCTGCTTTAGAGAAAAAAGCAGTCTTCTACTCTACTGTGTTTTTTAAGGGGTCCGAACAGTGAGCTTGCTCAGAACAAAAGAACTGTGCTTCCTATACACACGGCCAATTCTAGATCAATTCTACTTAGGAACCTGACAAGAACAGTAGATCCTCTTCAGTCCAATACACTGTACTTGCTGGGAACAGATACAAGTGCTATTTGTCCTGTGTATGGCAATGGCAGCACAATAGTGACTCTTCTTACCAGAAAACAACTCTTGCTCCTAGGACCAGAATCTGCATGTGATGCAACTCCATTTAGGACTGGGAAACAAACGCTAGCTCGCCTTACAAGAAACACACTCTGCTTATGAGAAAAGAGCACTCTTCTACTCTACTGAGTTTCCTATTGGGTCCCAAAAGTGAGCATGCTCAGAACAAAAAAACTGTGATTCCTACACCCACGGCCATATCTAGTTCAATTCTGCTTAGGAAACTGACAAGAACAGTAGTTCCTCTTCAGTCCAATACACTGTACTTGCTGGGAACAGACGCTAGTGCTATTTGCACTGTGTATGTTATTTGGAGCACAATAGTGACTCTTCTTACCAGAAAACAACTCTTGCTCATAGGACCAAAAACTGCATGTGACTCAACTCCCTTTAGAACTGGAAAACAAATGCTTACTCGCCTTACAAGAAACACACTCTGCTTTTGAGAAAAGAACACTCTTCTACTCTACTGTGTTTCCTATGGGTTCCGAACAGTGAGCTTGCTCAGAACAAAAAAACTGTGCTTCCTACACACACGGGCAATATCTAGTTAAATTCTGATTAGGAACCTGACAAGAACAGCAGATCCTCTTAAGTCCAATACACTGCACTTGCTGGGAGAAGACAACAGTGCTATTTGTCCTGTGTATGGCAATGGAAGCACAGCAGTGACTCTTCTTACCAGAAAACAACTCTTGCTCTTAGGACCAGAAACGGCATTGGATTCAACTCCATTTAGGACTGGGAAACAAACGCTAGCTCGCCTTACAAGAAACACACTCTGTTTTAGAGAAAAAAGCACTCTTCTACTCTACTGTGTTTCCTAAGGTGTCCGAAGATTGAGCTTGCTCAGAACAAAAGAACTGTGCTTCCTACACACACGGCCATATCTAGTTCAATTCTGATTAGGAACCTGACAAGAACAGTAGATCCTCTTCAGTCCAATACACTGTTCTTCCAGGGAACAGGTGACAGTGCTATTTGTCCTGTGTATGGCAATGGGATCGCAATAGTGACTCTTCTTACCAGAAAACAACTCTTGCTCGTAGGACCAGAAACTGCATGTGACTAAACTCCATTTAGGAATGGGAAACAAACACTAGCTCGCCTTACAAGCAACACACTCTGCTTTTGAGAAAAGAGCACTCTTCTACTCTACTGTGTTTCCTATGGGGTACAAACAGTGAGCTTGCTCAGAACAAAAGTACTGTGCTTCCTACCTTCACGGACCATACCTAGTTCAACTCTGGTTAGGAAACTGAGAAGAACAGTAGCTCCTCTTCAGTCCAATACACTGTACTTGCTGGGAACAGACGCGAATGCTATTTGCACTGTGTATGGAAATGGGAGCGCAATATTGACTCTTCTTACCAGAAAACAACTCTTGCTCGTAGGACAAGAAACTGCATGTGATTCAACTCCATTTAGTACTGGGAAACAAACAATAGCTCGCCTTACAAGAAACACACTATGCTTTTGAGAAATGGGCACGCTTCTTCTCTACTGTGTTTCCTATGGTGTCCGAACAGTGAGCTTGGTCAGAACAAAAGAACTGTGCTTCCTACACACACGGGCTCTATCTCCTTCAACTCTGCTTAGGAAACTGACAAGAACAGTAGCTCCTCTTCAGTCCAATACACTGCACTTGCTGGGAACAGACGCAAGTGCTATTTGCACTGTGTATGGCAATGGGATCGCAATAGTGACTCTTCTTACCAGAAACAAACTCTTGCTCGTAGGACCAAAAACTGCATGTGATTCAACTCCATTTAGGACTGGGAATCAAATGCTAGCTCGACTTACAAGAAACACACTCTGCTTTTGAGAAAAGAGCACTCTTCTACTATACTGTGTTTCCTATAGGGCCAGAACAGAGAGCTTGCTCAGAACAAAAGAACTGCGCTTCCTATACCCATGGCCATATCTAGTTCAATTCTGTTTAGGAAACTGATAAGAACTGTAGATCCTCTTCAGTCCAATACACTGTACATGATGGGAACAGACGCCAGTGCTATTTGCACTGTGTAGGGCAATGGGAGCGCAATAGTGACTCTTCTTACCAGAAAAAAACTCTTGTTCGTAGGACAAGAAACTGCAGGTGATTCAACTCCATTTAGGACTGGGAAACAAACGCTAGCTCGCCTTACAAGAAACACACTCTGCTTTTGAGAAACGAGCACTCTTCTTCTCTACTGTGTTTCCTAAGGGGTCCGAACAGTGAGCTTGGTCAGAACAAAAGAACTGTGCTTCCTACATACCGGGCCATATCTAGTTCAACTCTGCTTAGGAAACTGACAAGAACAGTAGCTCCTCTTCAGTCCAATACACTGCACTTGCTGGGAACAGACGCAAGTGCTATTTGCACTGTGTATGGCAATGGGAGAGCAATAGTGACTCTTCTTACCAGAAAATAACACTTGCTCATAGGACCAGAAATTGCATGTGATTCAACTCCATTTCTGACTGGGAAACAAACGCTAGCTCGCCTTACAAGAAACACACTCTGCTTTTGAGAAAAAGGCACTCTTCTACTCTACTCTGTTTCCTATGGGGTCAGAACAGTGAGCTTGCTGAGTACAAAAGAACTGTGCTTCCTATACCCATGGCCATATCTAGTTCAACTCTGCTTAGGAAACTGACAAGAAAAGTAGCTCCTCTACAGTCCAATACACGGTACTTGCTGGGAACAGACGCAAAGGCTGTTTGCACTGTGTATGGCAAAGGGAGCACAATAGTGACTCTTCTAACCAGAAAACAACTCTTGCTCGTAGGACCAAAAACTGCATGTGTATTTGAACTCCATTTAGGACTGGGAAACAAATGCTAGCTCGCCTTACAAGAAACACACTCTGCTTTTGAGAAAAGAGCACCCGTCTACTCTACTGTGTTTCCTATGGGTTTGAACAGTGAGCTTGCACAGAACAAAAGAACTGTGCTTCCTACACACACGGGCCATATCTAGTTCAACTCTGCTTAAGAAACTGACAAGAGCAGTAGCTCCTCTTCAGTCCAATACACTGTACTTGCTGGAACCAGAAGCGAGTGCTATTTGTACTGTGTATGGCAATGGGAGCACAATAGTGACTCTTCTTACCAGAAAACAACTCTTGCTCGTAGGACCAAAAACTGAATGTGATTCAACTCCATTTAGGACTTTGATACAAACGCTAGCTCGCCTTAGAAGAAACACACTCTGCTTTTGAGAAAAAAGCACTTTTCTATTCTACTGTTTTTCTTATATGGCCAGAACAGTGAGCTTGCTCAGAAGAAAAGAACTTTGCTTCCTACACACACGGGCCATATCTAGTTCAATTCTGCTTAGGAAACTGACAAGAACAGTAGATCCTCTCCAGTCCAATACACTGTACTTGCTGGGAACAGACGCCAGTGCTATTTGCCCTGTGTATGACAATGGGAGCGCAATAGTGACTCTACTTACCAGAAAACAACTCTAGCTTATAGGACCAGAAACTGCATGTGACTCAACTCCATTTAGGATTGGGAAACAAATGCTAGCTCGTCTTACAAGAAATAAACTCTGCTTTTGAGAATAGGGCACACATCTACTCTACTGTGTTTCCTATGGCGTCCAAACAGTGTGCTTGCTCAGAACAACAAAACTGTGCTTCCTACACACACGGGTCATATCTAGTTCAACTCTGCTTAGAAAACTGACAAGAACAGTAGCTCCTCTTCATTCCAATACACTGTACTTGCTGGGAACAGACGCTAGTGCTATTTGCACTGTGTACGGCAATGGGGCACAATAGTGACTCTTCTTGCCAGAAAACAAATCTCGCTCTTAGGACCAGAAACTGCATTTGATTCAATCCACTCAGGACTGGGAAACAAATGCTAGCTTGCCTTACAAGAAACACACTCTGCTTTTGAGAATAGGGCATACTACTTCTCCACTGTGTTTCCTATGGGGTCCAAACAGTGAGCTTGATCAGAACAAAAGATATGTGCTTCCTACACACAGGGGTCATATCTAGTTCAACTCTGCTTAGGAAACTGACAAGAACAGTAGCTTCTCTTCAGTCCAATACACTGTACTTGCTGGGAACAGACGCGAGTGCTATTTGCACTGTGTATGGCAATGGGAGCGCAATAGTGACTTTCCTTACCAGAAAACAACTCTTGCTCGTAGGACCAAAAACTGCATTTGATTCAATCCACTCAGGACTGGGAAACAAACGCTAGCTCGCCTTACAAGAAACACACTCTGCTTTTGAGAAAACAGCACTCTTCTACTCTACTGTGTTTCCTATAGCGCCAGAACAGTGAGCTTGCTCAGAACAAAAGAACTGTGCTTCCTACACACGGCCATATCTAGTTCAATTCTGCTTAGGAAACTGACAAGAACAGTAGATCCTCTTCAGTCCAATACAATGTACTTGCTGGGAACAGACGCCAGTGCTATTTGCACTGTGTATGACAATGGGAGCGCAATAGTGACTCTTCTTACCACAAAACAATTCTTGCTCGTAGGACCAGAAACTGCATGTGATTCAATTACATTTAGGACTGGGAAACAAACGCTAGCTCGACTTACAAGAAACACACTCTGATTTTGTGGAAAGAACACTCTTCTACTCTATTGTGTTTCCCATAGGGCCAGAACAGTGAGCTTGCTGAGTACAAAAGAACTGTGCTTCCTACACACGGGCCATATCTAGTTCAACTCTGCTTAGGATCCTGACAAGAACAGTAGCTCCTCTTCAGTCCAATACACTGTACATGCTGGGAACAGACGCCAGTGCTATTTGCCCTGTGTATGACAATGGGAGCGCAATAGTGACTCTTATTACCAGAAAAAACTCTTGCTCGTAGGACCAGAAACTGCATGTGATTCAACTCCATTTAGGACTGGGAAACAAACGCTAGCTCGCCTTACAAGGAACATGCTCTGCTTTTTAGAATGGGGCACACATCTACTCTACTGTGTTTCCTATGGGGTCCAAACAGTGAGCTTGCTCAGAACAAAAGAACTGTGATTCCTACACACACGGGTCATATCTAGTTCAACTCTGCTTAGGAAACTGACAAGAACAGTAGCTCCTCTTCAGTCCAATACACTGTACTTGCTGGGAACAGACGCGAGTGCTATTTGCACTGTGTATGGCAATGGGAGCGCAATAGTGACTTTCCTTACCAGAAAACAACTCTTGCTCGTAGGACCTGATACTGCATGTATTTCAACTCCATTTAGGACTGGGAAACAAACGCTAGCTCGCCTTACAAGAAACACACTGTGCTTTTGAGGAAACAGCACTCTTCTACTCTACTGTGTTTCCTATAGGGCCAGAACAGTGAGCTTGAAGAGAACAAAAGAACTGTGCTTCCTACACACGGCCATATCTCGTTCAATTCTCCTTAGGAAACTGACAAGAACAGTAGATCCTCTTCAGTCCAATACACTGTACTTGCTGGGAACAGACGACAGTGCTATTTGCCCTGTGTATGACAATGGGAGCGCAATAGTGACTCTTCTTACCACAAAACAACTCTTGCTCATAGGACCAGAAACTGCATGTGATTCCACTCCATTTAGGATTGGGAAACAAACGCTAGCTCGCGTTACAAGAAACACATTCTGCTTTTGAGAATAGGGCACACATCTACTCCACTGTGTTTCCTATGGTGTCCAAACAGTGAGCTTGCTCAGAACAGAAGAACTGTGCTTCCTACACAATGGGCCATATCTAGTTCAACTCTGCTTAGGAAACTGATGAGAACAGTAGATCCTCTTCAGTCCAATACACTGTACATGCTGGGAACAGAAGCCAGTGCTATTTGCCCTGTGTATGACAATGGGAGCACAATAGTGACTCTTCTTACCAGAAAACAACCCTTGCTTGTAGGACCAGAAACTGCATGTGATTCAACTCCATTTAGGACTGGGAAACAAACGCTAGCTTGCCTTACAAGAAAATCACTCTGCTTTTGAGAAAACAGCACTCATCTACTCAACTGTGTTTCCTATAGGGCCTGAACAGTGAGCTTGCTCAGAAGAAAAGAACTGTGCTTCCTCCACACTCGCGCCATATCTAATTCAACTCTGCTTAGGAAAATGACAAGAACAGTAGTGCCTCTTCAGCCCAATACACTGTACTTGCTTGGAAAAGATGTAAGTGCTATTTGCACTGTGTATGGCAATGGGAGCACAATAGTGAATTTCCTTACCAGAAAAAAACTCTTGCGTGTAGGACCAAAAATTGCATGTGATTCAACTCCATTTAGAACTTGGAAACAAACGCTAGCTCGCCTTACGAGAAACACACTCTGCTTTTGTGGAAAGAGCACTCTTCTACTCTACTGTGTTTCCTATAGGGCCAGAACAGTGAGCTTGCTGAGTACAAAAGAACTGTGCTTCCTACACACACGGGCCATATCTAGTTCAATTCTCCTTAGGAAACTGACAAGACCAGTAGATCCTCTTCAGTCCAATACACTGTACTTGCTGGGAACAGACGCCAGTGCTATTTGCCCTGTGTATGACAATGGGAGGGGAATAGTGACTCTTCTTACCACAAAACAACTCTTGCTCGTATGACCAGAAACTGCATGTGATTCAACTCCATTTAGGATTGGAAAACAAACGCTAGCTCGCCTTATAGAAACACATTCTGCTTTTGAGAATAGGGCACACATCTACTCTACTGAGTTTCCTATGGTGTCCAAACAGTGAGTTTGCTCAGAACAGAAGAACTGTGCTTCCTGCACACACGGGCCATATCTAGTTCAACTCTGCTTAGGAAACTGACAAGAACAGTAGCTCCTCTTCAGTCCAATACACTGTACTTGCTGGAAACAGACGCGAGTGCTATTTGTAATGTGTATGGCAAAGGGAGCGCAATAGTGACTCTTCTTACCAGAAAACAACTCTTGCTCGTAAGAACAGAAACTGCATGTGTATTTCAACTCCATTTAGGACTGAGAAACAAATGCTAGCTCGCCTTACAAGAAACACACTCTGCTTTTGAGAAAAGAGCACTCATCTACACTACTGTGTTTCCTATGGGGTTCAAACAGTGAGCTTGTTCAGAACGAAAGAACTGTGCTTCCTACACACACGGGCCATATATAGTTCAACTCTGCTCAAGAAACTGACAAGAACAGTAGCTCCTCTTCAGACCAATACACTGTACTTGCATTAAACAAACGCGAGTGCTATTTGTGCTGTGTATGGCAATGGGAGCGCAATAGTGACTCTTCTTACCAGAAAACAACTCGTGCTCGAAGGACCAAAACTGCATGTGATTCAACTCCAATTAGGACTGGGAAACAAACGCTAGCTCGCCTTACAAGAAAATCACTCTGCTTTTGAGAAAAGAGCACTCTACTACTCTACTGTGTTTCCTATAGGGCCAGAACAGTGAGCTTGCTCAGAACAAAAGAACTGTGCTTCCTACACACACGGGCCATATCTAGTTCAACTCTGCTTAGGAAATGACAAAAACAGTAGCTCCTCTTCAGCCAAATACACTGTACTTGCTGGGAACATATGCGAGTGCTATTTGCACTGTGTACAGCAATGGGAGCGCAATAGTTACTCTTCTTACCAGAAAACAACTCTTGCTCGTAGGACCAGAAACTGAATGTCATTCAACTCCATTTAGGACTGGGAAACAATCGCTAGCTCACCTTACAAGAAACATACTCTTCTTTTTGAGTAAAGTGCACTCTTCAACTCTACTGTGTTTTCTATGGGGTCTGAACAGAGAGCTTCTTCAGAACAAAAGAACTGTGCTTCCTACACACTCGCGCAATATCTAATTCAACTCTGCTTAGGAAAATGACAAGAACAGTAGCTCCTCTTCAGCCCAAACACTGTACTTGCTGGGAAAAGATGCGAATGCTATTTGCACTGTGTATGGCAATGGGAGCAAAAAAGTGACTTTGCTTACCAGAAAACAACTCTTGCGTGTTGGACCAAAAACTACATGTGATTCAACTCCATTTAGAACTTGGAAAAAAACGCTAGCTCGCCTTACAAGAAACACACTCTGCTTTTGAGAAAACAGCACTCTTCTACTCTACTGTGTTTCCTATAGCGCCAGAACAGTGAGCTTGCTCAGAACAAAAGAAATGTGCTTCCTACACACGGCCATATCTAGTTCAATTCTGCTTAGGAAACTGACAAGAACAGTAGATCCTCTTCAGTCCAATACACTGTACTTGCTGGGAACAGACGCCAGTGCTATTTGCACAATGTATTACAATGGGAGCGAAATAGTGACTCTTCTTACCACAAAACAATTCTTGCTCGTAGGACCAGAAACTGCATGTGATTCAACTACATTTAGGACTGGGAAACAAACGCTAGCTCGACTTATAAGAAACACACTCTGCTTTTGTGGAAAGAGCACTCTTCTACTCTACTGTGTTTCCTATAGGGCCAGAACAGTGAGCTTGCTGAGTACAAAAGAACTGTGCTTCCTACACACACGGGCCATATCTGGTTCAACTCTGCTTAGGATCCTGACAAGAACAGTAGCTCCTCTTCAGTCCAATACACTGTACATGCTGAGAACAGACGCCAGTGCTCTTTGCCCTGTGTATGACAATGGGAGCACAATAGTGACTCTTATTACCAGAAAAAACTCTTGCTCGTAGGACCAGAAACTGCATGTGTTTCAACTCCATTTAGGACTGGGAAACAAACGCTAGCTCGATTACAAGAAACACGCTCTGCTTTTTAGAATAGGGCACACATCTATTCTACTGTGTTTCCTATGGGGTCCAAACAGTGATCTTGCTCAGAACAAAAGAACTGTGATTCCTACACACACGGGTCATATCTAGTTCAACTCTGCTTAGGAAACTGACAAGAACAGTAGCTCCTCTTCAGTCCAATACACTGTGGTTGCTGGGAAAAGAGGCGAGTGCTATTTGCACTGTGTATGGCAATGGGAGCGCAATAGTGACTTTCCTTACCAGAAAACAACTCTTGCTCATAGGACATGATACTGCATGTGATTCAACTCCATTTAGGACTGGGAAATAAACGCTAGCTCACCTTACAAGAAACACACTCTGCTTTTGAGGAAAGAGCACTCTTCTACTCTACTGTGTTTCCTATAGGGCCACAACAGTGAGCTTGCTCAGAACAAAAGAATTGTGCTTCCTACACACATGGGCCATATCTAGTTCAACTCTGCGTAGGAACCTGACAAGAACAGTAGATCCTCTTCAGTCCAATATACTGTACTTGCTGGGAACAGACTCCAGTGCTATTTGCACTGTGTATGACAATGGGAGCACAATAGTGACTCTTCTTACCACAAAACAATTCTTGCTCATAGGAACAGAAACTGCATGTGATTCAACTCCATTTAGCACTGGGAAACAAAGCTAGCTCGCCTTACAAGAAACACACTCTGCTTTTGTGGAAAGAGCACTCTTCTACTCTACTGTGTTTCCTATAGGGCCAGAACAGTGAACTTGCTGAGTACAAAAGAACTGTGCTTCCTATACACATGGGCCATATCTAGTTCAACTCTGCTTAGGATCCTGACAAGAACAGTAGATCCTCTTCAGTGCAATACACTGTACATGCTGGGAACAGACGCCAGTGCTATTTGCCCTGTGTATGACAATGGGAGCGCAACAGTTACTCTTATTACCAGAAAAATCTCTTGCTCGTAGGACCAGAAACTGCATGTGATTCAACTCCATTTAGGACTGGGAAACAAACGCTAGCTCGCCTTACAAGAAACACACTCTGCTTTTGAGAAAAGAGCACTCTTCTACTCTACTGTGTTTTCTATGGGGTCCGAAAAGTGAGCTTGCTGATAACAAAAGAACTGTGCTTCCTACACACACGGGCCATATCTAGTTCAACTCTGCTTAGGAAACTGACAAGAACAGTAGCTCCTCTTCAGTCCAATACACGGTTCTTGCTGGGAACAGACGCAAAGACTGTTTGCACTGTCTATGGCAAAGGGAGCACAATAGTGACTCTTCTAACCAGAAAACAACTCTTGCTCGTAGGACCAAAAACTGCATGTGTATTTGAACTTCATTTAGGACTGGGAAACAAATGCTAGCTCGCCTTACAAGAAACACACTCTGCTTTTGAGAAAAGAGCACCCCTCTACTCTACTGTGTTTCCTATGGGGTTCGAACAGTGAGCTTGCTCAGAACAAAAGAACTGTGCTTCCTACACACACGGGCCATATCTAGTTCAACTCTGCTTAAGAAACTGACAAGAGCAGTAGCTCCTCTTCAGTCCAATACACTGTACTTGCTGGAACCAGAAGCGAGTGCTATTTGTACTGTGTATGGCAATGGGAGCACAATAGTGACTCTTCTTACCAGAAAACAACTCTTGCTCGTAGGACCAAAAACTGCATGTGATTCAACTCCATTTATTACTGGGAAATAAACGCTAGCTCGCCTTAGAAGAAACACACTCTGCTTTTGAGAAAAGAGCACTTTTCTACTCTACTGTTTTTCTTATATGGCCAGAACAGTGAGCTTGCTCAGAAGAAAAGAACTTTGCTTCCTACAAACACGGGCCATATCTAGTTCAATTCTGCTTAGGAAACTGACAAGAACAGTAGATCCTCTTCAGTCCAATACACTGTAATTGCTGGGAACAGACACCAGTGCTATTTGCCCTGTGTATGACAATGGGAGCACAATAGAGACTCTTCTTACCAGAAAACAACTCTAGCTCATAGGACCAGAAACTGCATGTGACTCAACTCCATTTAGGATTGGGAAACAAATGCTAGCTCGTCTTACAAGAAATAAACTCTGCTTTTGAGAATAGGGCACACATCTACTCTACTGTGTTTCCTATGGGGTCCAAACAGTGTGCTTGCTCAGAACAACAAAACTGTGCTTCCTACACACACGGGTTATATCTAGTTCAACTCTGCTTAGGAAACTGACAAGAACAGTAGCTCCTATTCATTCCAATACACTGTACTTGCTGGGAACAGACGCGAGTGCTATTTGCACTGTATATTGCAATGGGAGCACAATAGTGACTTTCCTTACCAGAAAACAGCTCTTGCTCGTAGGACCTGAAACTGCATGTGATTCAACTCCATTTAGGACTGGGAAAAAAACGCTAGCTCGCCTTACAAGAAACACACTCTGCTTTTGAGAAAAGAGCACTCTTCTACTCTACTGTGTTTCCTATGGGTTTCGAACAGTGAGCTTGCTCAGAACAAAAGAATTGTGCTTCCTACACACACGGGCCATATCTAGTTCAACTCTGCTTAGGAAACTGACAAGAACAGTAGCTCCCCTTCAGTCCAATACACTGTACTTGCTGGGAAAAGACACGAGTGCTATTTGCACTGTGTACGGCAAGGGGGCACAATAGTGACTCTTCTTGCCAGAAAACAACTCTTGCTCTTAGGACCAGAAACTGCATTTGATTCAATCCACTCAGGACTGGGAAACAAACGCTAGCTCGCCTTACAAGAAACACACTCTGATTTTGAGAATAGGGCACACATCTTCTCTACTGTGTTTCCTATGGGGTCCAAACAGTGAGCTTGCTCAGAACAAAAGATTTGTGCTTCCTACACACAGGGGTCATATCTAGTTCAACTCTGCTTAGGAAACTGACAAGAACAGTAGCTCCTCTTCAGTCCAATACACTGTACTTGCTGGGAACAGACGCGATTGCTATTTGCACTGTGTATGGCAATGGGAGCGCAATAGTGACTTTCCTTACCAGAAAACAACTCTTGCTCGTAGGACCTGAAACTGCATGTGATTCAACTCCATTTATTACTGGGAAAGAAATGCTAGCTTGCCGTAAAGAAACACACTCTGCTTTTGAGAAAACAGCACTCTTCTACTCTACTGTGTTTCTTATAGCGCCAGAACAGTGAGCTTGCTCAGAACAATGAACTGTGCTTCCTACACACGGCCATATCTAGTTCAATTCTGCTTAGGAAACTGACAAGAATAGTAGATGCTCTTCAGTCCAATACACTGTACTTGCTGGGAACAGACGCCAGTGATATTTGCACTGTGTAAGACAATGGGAGCGCAAATGTGACTCTTCTTACCACAAAACAATTCTTGCTCGTAGGACCAGAAACTGCATGTGATTCAACTACATTTAGGACTGGGAAACAAACGCTAGCTCAACTTACAAGAAACACACTCTGATTTTGTGGAAAGAACACTCTTCTCCTCTATTGTGTTTCCCATAGAGCCAGAACAGTGAGCTTGAAGAGAACAAAAGAACTGTGCTTTCTACACACACGGCCATATCTAGTTCAAATCTGCTTAGGAAACTGACAAGAACAGTAGATCCTCTTCAGTCCAATACACTGTACATGCTGGGAACAGACGCCAGGGGTATTTGCCCTGTGTATGACAATGGGAGCACAATAGTGACTCTTCTTACCAGAAAACAACTATTGCTCGTAGGACCAGAAACTGCATGGGATTAAACTCCATTTAGGACTGGGAAACAAACGCTAGCTCGCCTTACAAGAAACACACTCTGCTTTTGAGGAAAGAGCACTCTTCTACTCTACTGTGTTTCCTATAGCGCCAGAACAGTGAGCATGCTCAGAACAAAAGAACTGTGCTTCCTACACACACGGGCCACATCTAGTACAATTCTGTTTAGGAAACTGACAAGGACAGTAGATTCTCTTCTGTCCAATACACTGTACTTGCTGGGAACAGACACCAGTGCTATTTGCACTGTGTATGACAATGGGAGCACAATAGTGTCTCTTCTTACCACAAAACAATTCTTGCTCGTAGGACCAGAAACTACATGTGATTCAACTCCATTTAGGACTGGGAAACAAAGCTAGCCCGCCTTACAAGAAACACACTCTGCTTTTGAGAAAAGAGCACTCTTCTACTCTACCGTGTTTTCTATGGGGTCCGAACAGTGAGCTTGCTGAGAACAAAAGAACTGTGCTTCCTACACACATGGGCCATATCTAGTTGAACTCTGCTTAGGAAACTGACAAGAACAGTAGCTCCTCTTCAGTCCACTACACTGTACTTGCTGGGAACAGACGCAAGGGCTGTTTGCACTGTGTATGGCAAAGGGAGCGCAATAGTGACTCTTCTAACAAGAAAACAATTCTTGCTCGTAGGACCAGAAACTGCATGTGTATTTGAACTCCATTTAGGACTGGGAAACAAATGCTAGCTCGTCTTACAAGAAACACACTCTGCTTTTGAGAAAAGAGCACCCGTCTACTCTACTGTGTTTCCTATGGGGTTCGAACAGTGAGCTTGCTCAGAACAAAAGAACTGTGCTTCCTACACACACGGGCCATATCTCGTTCAACTCTGCTTAGGAAACTGACAAGAACAGTAGCTCCTCTTCAGTCCAATACACTGTACTTGCTAGAAACAGAAGCGAGAGCTATTTGTACTGTGTATGGCAATGGGAGCGCAATAGTGACTCTTCTTACCAGAAAACAACTCGTGCTCGAAGGAACAAAACTGCATGTGATTCAACTCCATTTAGGACTGGGAAACAAACGCTAGCTCGCCTTACAAGAAAATCACTCTGCTTTTGAGAAAAGAGCACTCTACTACTCTACTGTGTTTCCTATAGGGCCAGAACAGTGAGCTTGCTCAGAACAAAAGAACTCTGCTTCCTACACACACGGGCCATATCTGGTTCAACTCTGCTTATTAAACTGACGAGAACAGTAGCTCCTCTTCAGCCCAATACACTGTACTTGCTGGGAACATATGCGAGAGCTATTTGCACTGTGTACAGCAATGGGAGCGCAATAGTTACTCTTCTTACCAGAAAACAACTCTTGCTGGTAGGACCAGAAACTGAATGTCATTCAACTCCATTTAGGACTGGGAAACAAACGCTAGCTCGCCTTAAAAGAAACATACTCTTCTTTTTGAGTAAAGTGCACTCTTCAACTCTACTGTGTTTTCTATGGGGTCCGAACTGTGAGCTTGCTGAGAACAAAAAAACTGTGCTTCCTCCACACTCGCGCCATATCTAATTCAACTCTGCTTAGGAAAATGACAAGAACAGTAGTGCCTCTTCAGCCCAATACACTGTACTTGCTGGGAAAAGATGCAAGTGCTATTTGCACTGTGTATGGCAATGGGAGCACAATAGTGACTTTCCTTACCAGAAAAAAACTCTTGCGTGTAGGACCAAAAACTGCATGTGATTCAACTCCATTTAGAACTTGGAAACAAACGCTAGCTCGCCTTACAAGAAATACACTCTGCTTTTGAGAAAACAGCACTCTTCTACTCTACTGTGTTTCCTATAGCGCCAGAACAGTGAGCTTGCTCAGAACAAAAGAACTGTGCTTCCTACACACGGCCATATCTAGTTCAATTCTGCTTAGGAAACTGACAAGAACAGTAGATCCTCTTAAGTCCAATACACTGTACTTGCTGGGAACAGACGCCAGTGCTATTTGCACAATTTATGACAATGGGAGCAAATAGTGACTCTTCTTACCACAAAACAATTCTTGCTCGTAGGACCAGAAACTGCATGTGATTCAACTACATTTAGGACTGGGAAACAAATGCTAGCTCGACTTACGAGAAACACACTCTGCTTTTGTGGAAAGAGCACTCTTCTACTCTACTGTGTTTCCTATAGGGCCAGAACAGTGAGCTTGCTGAGTACAAAAGAACTGTGCTTCCTACACACACGGGCCATATCTAGTTCAATTCTCCTTAGGAAACTGACAAGAACAGTAGATCCTCTTCAGTCCAATACACTGTACTTGCTGGGAACAGACGCCAGTGCTATTTGCCCTGTGTATGACAATGGGAGGGGAATAGTGACTCTTCTTACCACAAAACAACTCTTGCTCGTAGGACCAGAAACTGCATGTGATTCAACTCCATTTAGGATTGGAAAACAAACGCTAGCTCGCCTTATAGAAACACATTCTGCTTTTGAGAATAGGGCACACATCTACTCTACTGTGTTTCCTATGGTGTCCAAACAGTGAGTTTGCTCAGAACAGAAGAACTGTGCTTCCTACACACACGTGCCATATCTAGTTCAACTCTGCTTAGGAAACTGACAAGAACAGTAGCTCCTCTTCAGTCCAATACACTGTACTTGCTGGAAACAGACGCGAGTGCTATTTGTAATGTGTATGGCAAAGGGAGCGCAATAGTGACTCTTCTTACCAGAAAACAACTCTTGCTCGTAAGAACAGAAACTGCATGTGTATTTCAACTCCATTTAGGACTGAGAAACAAATGCTAGCTCGCCTTACAAGAAACACACTCTGCTTTTGAGAAAAGAGCACTCATCTACTCTACTGTGTTTCCTATGGGGTTCAAACAGTGAGCTTGTTCAGAACGAAAGAACTGTGCTTCCTACACACACGGGCCATATATAGTTCAACTCTGCTCAAGAAACTGACAAGAACAGTAGCTCCTCTTCAGACCAATACACTGTACTTGCGTTAAACAAACGCGAGTGCTATTTGTGCTGTGTATGGCAATGGGAGCGCAATAGTGACTCTTCTTACCAGAAAACAACTCGTGCTCGAAGGACCAAAACTGCATGTGATTCAACTCCATTTAGGACTGGGAAACAAACGCTAGCTCGCCTTACAAGAAAATCACTCTGCTTTTGAGAAAAGAGCACTCTACTACTCTACTGTGTTTCCTATAGGGCCAGAACAGTGAGCTTGCTCAGAACAAAAGAACTGTGCTTCCTACACACACGGGCCATATCTAGTTCAACTCTGCTTAGGAAACTGACAAAAACAGTAGCTCCTCTTCAGCCCAATACACTGTACTTGCTGGGAACATATGCGAGAGCTATTTGCACTGTGTACAGCAATGGGAGCGCAATAGTTACTCTTCTTACCAGAAAACAACTCTTGCTGGTAGGACCAGAAACTGAATGTCATTCAACTCCATTTAGGACTGGGAAACAAACGCTAGCTCGCCTTAAAAGAAACATACTCTTCTTTTTGAGTAAAGTGCACTCTTCAACTCTACTGTGTTTTCTATGGGGTCCGAACTGTGAGCTTGCTGAGAACAAAAGAACTGTGCTTCCTCCACACTCGCGCCATATCTAATTCAACTCTGCTTAGGAAAATGACAAGAACAGTAGTGCCTCTTCAGCCCAATACACTGTACTTGCTGGGAAAAGATGCAAGTGCTATTTGCACTGTGTATGGCAATGGGAGCACAATAGTGACTTTCCTTACCAGAAAAAAACTCTTGCGTGTAGGACCAAAAACTGCATGTGATTCAACTCCATTTAGAACTTGGAAACAAACGCTAGCTCGCCTTACAAGAAATACACTCTGCTTTTGAGAAAACAGCACTCTTCTACTCTACTGTGTTTCCTATAGCGCCAGAACAGTGAGCTTGCTCAGAACAAAAGAACTGTGCTTCCTACACACGGCCATATCTAGTTCAATTCTGCTTAGGAAACTGACAAGAACAGTAGATCCTCTCAAGTCCAATACACTGTACTTGCTGGGAACAGACGCCAGTGCTATTTGCACAATTTATGACAATGGGAGCAAATAGTGACTCTTCTTACCACAAAACAATTCTTGCTCGTAGGACCAGAAACTGCATGTGATTCAACTACATTTAGGACTGGGAAACAAATGCTAGCTCGACTTACGAGAAACACACTCTGCTTTTGTGGAAAGAGCACTCTTCTACTCTACTGTGTTTCCTATAGGGCCAGAACAGTGAGCTTGCTGAGTACAAAAGAACTGTGCTTCCTACACACACGGGCCATATCTAGTTCAATTCTCCTTAGGAAACTGACAAGAACAGTAGATCCTCTTCAGTCCAATACACTGTACTTGCTGGGAACAGACGCCAGTGCTATTTGCCCTGTGTATGACAATGGGAGGGGAATAGTGACTCTTCTTACCACAAAACAACTCTTGCTCGTAGGACCAGAAACTGCATGTGATTCAACTCCATTTAGGATTGGAAAACAAACGCTAGCTCGCCTTATAGAAACACATTCTGCTTTTGAGAATAGGGCACACATCTACTCTACTGTGTTTCCTATGGTGTCCAAACAGTGAGTTTGCTCAGAACAGAAGAACTGTGCTTCCTACACACACGTGCCATATCTAGTTCAACTCTGCTTAGGAAACTGACAAGAACAGTAGCTCCTCTTCAGTCCAATACACTGTACTTGCTGGGAACATATGCGAGTGCTATTTGCACTGTGTACAGCAATGGGAGCGCAATAGTTACTCTTCTTACCAGAAAACAACTCTTGCTGGTAGGACCAGAAACTGAATGTCATTCAACTCCATTTAGGACTGGGAAACAATCGCTAGCTCGCCTTACAAGAAACATACTCTTCTTTTTGAGTAAAGTGCACTCTTCAACTCTACTGTGTTTTCTATGGGGTCCGAACAGAGAGCTTCTTCAGAACAAAAGAACTGTGCTTCCTACACACTCGCGCAATATCTAATTCAACTCTGCTTAGGAAAATGACAAGAACAGTAGCTCCTCTTCAGCCCAAACACTGTACTTGCTGGGAAAAGATGCGAATGCTATTTGCACTGTGTATGGCAATGGGAGCAAAAAAGTGACTTTCCTTACCAGAAAACAACTCTTGCGTGTTGGACCAAAAACTACATGTGATTCAACTCCATTTAGAACTTGGAAACAAACGCTAGCTCGCCTTACAAGAAACACACTCTGCTTTTGAGAAAACAGCACTCTTCTACTCTACTGTGTTTCCTATAGCGCCAGAACAGTGAGCTTGCTCAGAACAAAAGAAATGTGCTTCCTACACACGGCCATATCTAGTTCAATTCTGCTTAGGAAACTGACAAGAACAGTAGCTCCTCTTCAGTCCAATACACTGCACTTGCTGGGAACAGACGCAAGTGCTATTTGCACTGTGTATGGCAATGGGAGAGCAATAGTGACTCTTCTTACCAGAAAATAACACTTGCTCATAGGACCAGAAATTGCATGTGATTCAACTCCATTTCTGACTGGGAAACAAACGCTAGCTCGCCTTACAAGAAACACACTCTGCTTTTGAGAAAAAGGCACTCTTCTACTCTACTCTGTTTCCTATGGGGTCAGAACAGTGAGCTTGCTGAGTACAAAAGAACTGTGCTTCCTATACACATGGGCCATATCTAGTTCAACTCTGCTTAGGATCCTGACAAGAACAGTAGATCCTCTTCAGTGCAATACACTGTACATGCTGGGAACAGACGCCAGTGCTTTTTGCCCTGTGTATGACAATGGGAGCGCAACAGTTACTCTTATTACCAGAAAAAACTCTTGCTCATAGGACCAGAAACTGCATGTGATTCAACTCCATTTAGGACTGGGAAACAAACGCTAGCTCGCCTTACAAGAAACACACTCTGCTTTTGAGAAAAGAGCACTCTTCTACTCTACTGTGTTTTCTAAGGGTCCGAACAGTGAGCTTGCTGAGAACAAAAGAACTGTGCTTCCTACACACACGGGCCATATCTAGTTCAACTCTGCTTAGGAAACTGACAAGAAAAGTAGCTCCTCTACAGTCCAATACACGGTACTTGCTGGGAACAGACGCAAAGGCTGTTTGCACTGTGTATGGCAAAGGGAGCACAATAGTGACTCTTCTAACCAGAAAACAACTCTTGCTCGTAGGACCAAAAACTGCATGTGTATTTGAACTCCATTTAGGACTGGGAAACAAATGCTAGCTCGCCTTACAAGAAACACACTCTGCTTTTGAGAAAAGAGCACCCGTCTACTCTACTGTGTTTCCTATGGGTTTGAACAGTGAGCTTGCACAGAACAAAAGAACTGTGCTTCCTACACACACGGGCCATATCTAGTTCAACTCTGCTTAAGAAACTGACAAGAGCAGTAGCTCCTCTTCAGTCCAATACACTGTACTTGCTGGAACCAGAAGCGAGTGCTATTTGTACTGTGTATGGCAATGGGAGCACAATAGTGACTCTTCTTACCAGAAAACAACTCTTGCTCGTAGGACCAAAAACTGAATGTGATTCAACTCCATTTAGGACTTTGATACAAACGCTAGCTCGCCTTAGAAGAAACACACTCTGCTTTTGAGAAAAAAGCACTTTTCTATTCTACTGTTTTTCTTATATGGCCAGAACAGTGAGCTTGCTCAGAAGAAAAGAACTTTGCTTCCTACACACACGGGCCATATCTAGTTCAATTCTGCTTAGGAAACTGACAAGAACAGTAGATCCTCTCCAGTCCAATACACTGTACTTGCTGGGAACAGACGCCAGTGCTATTTGCCCTGTGTATGACAATGGGAGCGCAATAGTGACTCTACTTACCAGAAAACAACTCTAGCTTATAGGACCAGAAACTGCATGTGACTCAACTCCATTTAGGATTGGGAAACAAATGCTAGCTCGTCTTACAAGAAATAAACTCTGCTTTTGAGAATAGGGCACACATCTACTCTACTGTGTTTCCTATGGCGTCCAAACAGTGTGCTTGCTCAGAACAACAAAACTGTGCTTCCTACACACACGGGTCATATCTAGTTCAACTCTGCTTAGAAAACTGACAAGAACAGTAGCTCCTCTTCATTCCAATACACTGTACTTGCTGGGAACAGACGCTAGTGCTATTTGCACTGTGTACGGCAATGGGCACAATAGTGACTCTTCTTGCCAGAAAACAAATCTCGCTCTTAGGACCAGAAACTGCATTTGATTCAATCCACTCAGGACTGGGAAACAAATGCTAGCTTGCCTTACAAGAAACACACTCTGCTTTTGAGAATAGGGCATACTACTTCTCCACTGTGTTTCCTATGGGGTCCAAACAGTGAGCTTGATCAGAACAAAAGATATGTGCTTCCTACACACAGGGGTCATATCTAGTTCAACTCTGCTTAGGAAACTGACAAAAACAGTAGCTTCTCTTCAGTCCAATACACTGTACTTGCTGGGAACAGACGCGAGTGCTATTTGCACTGTGTATGGCAATGGGAGCGCAATAGTGACTTTCCTTACCAGAAAACAACTCTTGCTCGTAGGACCAAAAACTGCATTTGATTCAATCCACTCAGGACTGGGAAACAAACGCTAGCTCGCCTTACAAGAAACACACTCTGCTTTTGAGAAAACAGCACTCTTCTACTCTACTGTGTTTCCTATAGCGCCAGAACAGTGAGCTTGCTCAGAACAAAAGAACTGTGCTTCCTACACACGGCCATATCTAGTTCAATTCTGCTTAGGAAACTGACAAGAACAGTAGATCCTCTTCAGTCCAATACAATGTACTTGCTGGGAACAGACGCCAGTGCTATTTGCACTGTGTATGACAATGGGAGCGCAATAGTGACTCTTCTTACCACAAAACAATTCTTGCTCGTAGGACCAGAAACTGCATGTGATTCAATTACATTTAGGACTGGGAAACAAACGCTAGCTCGACTTACAAGAAACACACTCTGATTTTGTGGAAAGAACACTCTTCTACTCTATTGTGTTTCCCATAGGGCCAGAACAGTGAGCTTGCTGAGTACAAAAGAACTGTGCTTCCTACACACGGGCCATATCTAGTTCAACTCTGCTTAGGATCCTGACAAGAACAGTAGCTCCTCTTCAGTCCAATACACTGTACATGCTGGGAACAGACGCCAGTGCTATTTGCCCTGTGTATGACAATGGGAGCGCAATAGTGACTCTTATTACCAGAAAAAACTCTTGCTCGTAGGACCAGAAACTGCATGTGATTCAACTCCATTTAGGACTGGGAAACAAACGCTAGCTCGCCTTACAAGGAACATGCTCTGCTTTTTAGAATGGGGCACACATCTACTCTACTGTGTTTCCTATGGGGTCCAAACAGTGAGCTTGCTCAGAACAAAAGAACTGTGATTCCTACACACACGGGTCATATCTAGTTCAACTCTGCTTAGGAAACTGACAAGAACAGTAGCTCCTCTTCAGTCCAATACACTGTACTTGCTGGGAACAGACGCCAGTGCTATTTGCCCTGTGTATGACAATGGGAGGGGAATAGTGACTCTTCTTACCACAAAACAACTCTTGCTCGTAGGACCAGAAACTGCATGTGATTCAACTCCATTTAGGATTGGAAAACAAACGCTAGCTCGCCTTATAGAAACACATTCTGCTTTTGAGAATAGGGCACACATCTACTCTACTGTGTTTCCTATGGTGTCCAAACAGTGAGTTTGCTCAGAACAGAAGAACTGTGCTTCCTACACACACGTGCCATATCTAGTTCAACTCTGCTTAGGAAACTGACAAGAACAGTAGCTCCTCTTCAGTCCAATACACTGTACTTGCTGGAAACAGACGCGAGTGCTATTTGTAATGTGTATGGCAAAGGGAGCGCAATAGTGACTCTTCTTACCAGAAAACAACTCTTGCTCGTAAGAACAGAAACTGCATGTGTATTTCAACTCCATTTAGGACTGAGAAACAAATGCTAGCTCGCCTTACAAGAAACACACTCTGCTTTTGAGAAAAGAGCACTCATCTACTCTACTGTGTTTCCTATGGGGTTCAAACAGTGAGCTTGTTCAGAACGAAAGAACTGTGCTTCCTACACACACGGGCCATATATAGTTCAACTCTGCTCAAGAAACTGACAAGAACAGTAGCTCCTCTTCAGACCAATACACTGTACTTGCGTTAAACAAACGCGAGTGCTATTTGTGCTGTGTATGGCAATGGGAGCGCAATAGTGACTCTTCTTACCAGAAAACAACTCGTGCTCGAAGGACCAAAACTGCATGTGATTCAACTCCATTTAGGACTGGGAAACAAACGCTAGCTCGCCTTACAAGAAAATCACTCTGCTTTTGAGAAAAGAGCACTCTACTACTCTACTGTGTTTCCTATAGGGCCAGAACAGTGAGCTTGCTCAGAACAAAAGAACTGTGCTTCCTACACACACGGGCCATATCTAGTTCAACTCTGCTTAGGAAACTGACAAAAACAGTAGCTCCTCTTCAGCCCAATACACTGTACTTGCTGGAACATATGCGAGAGCTATTTGCACTGTGTACAGCAATGGGAGCGCAATAGTTACTCTTCTTACCAGAAAACAACTCTTGCTGGTAGGACCAGAAACTGAATGTCATTCAACTCCATTTAGGACTGGGAAACAAACGCTAGCTCGCCTTAAAAGAAACATACTCTTCTTTTTGAGTAAAGTGCACTCTTCAACTCTACTGTGTTTTCTATGGGGTCCGAACTGTGAGCTTGCTGAGAACAAAAGAACTGTGCTTCCTCCACACTCGCGCCATATCTAATTCAACTCTGCTTAGGAAAATGACAAGAACAGTAGTGCCTCTTCAGCCCAATACACTGTACTTGCTGGGAAAAGATGCAAGTGCTATTTGCACTGTGTATGGCAATGGGAGCACAATAGTGACTTTCCTTACCAGAAAAAAACTCTTGCGTGTAGGACCAAAAACTGCATGTGATTCAACTCCATTTAGAACTTGGAAACAAACGCTAGCTCGCCTTACAAGAAATACACTCTGCTTTTGAGAAAACAGCACTCTTCTACTCTACTGTGTTTCCTATAGCGCCAGAACAGTGAGCTTGCTCAGAACAAAAGAACTGTGCTTCCTACACACGGCCATATCTAGTTCAATTCTGCTTAGGAAACTGACAAGAACAGTAGATCCTCTCAAGTCCAATACACTGTACTTGCTGGGAACAGACGCCAGTGCTATTTGCACAATTTATGACAATGGGAGCAAATAGTGACTCTTCTTACCACAAAACAATTCTTGCTCGTAGGACCAGAAACTGCATGTGATTCAACTACATTTAGGACTGGGAAACAAATGCTAGCTCGACTTACGAGAAACACACTCTGCTTTTGTGGAAAGAGCACTCTTCTACTCTACTGTGTTTCCTATAGGGCCAGAACAGTGAGCTTGCTGAGTACAAAAGAACTGTGCTTCCTACACACACGGGCCATATCTAGTTCAATTCTCCTTAGGAAACTGACAAGAACAGTAGATCCTCTTCAGTCCAATACACTGTACTTGCTGGGAACAGACGCCAGTGCTATTTGCCCTGTGTATGACAATGGGAGGGGAATAGTGACTCTTCTTACCACAAAACAACTCTTGCTCGTAGGACCAGAAACTGCATGTGATTCAACTCCATTTAGGATTGGAAAACAAACGCTAGCTCGCCTTATAGAAACACATTCTGCTTTTGAGAATAGGGCACACATCTACTCTACTGTGTTTCCTATGGTGTCCAAACAGTGAGTTTGCTCAGAACAGAAGAACTGTGCTTCCTACACACACGTGCCATATCTAGTTCAACTCTGCTTAGGAAACTGACAAGAACAGTAGCTCCTCTTCAGTCCAATACACTGTACTTGCTGGGAACATATGCGAGTGCTATTTGCACTGTGTACAGCAATGGGAGCGCAATAGTTACTCTTCTTACCAGAAAACAACTCTTGCTGGTAGGACCAGAAACTGAATGTCATTCAACTCCATTTAGGACTGGGAAACAATCGCTAGCTCGCCTTACAAGAAACATACTCTTCTTTTTGAGTAAAGTGCACTCTTCAACTCTACTGTGTTTTCTATGGGGTCCGAACAGAGAGCTTCTTCAGAACAAAAGAACTGTGCTTCCTACACACTCGCGCAATATCTAATTCAACTCTGCTTAGGAAAATGACAAGAACAGTAGCTCCTCTTCAGCCCAAACACTGTACTTGCTGGGAAAAGATGCGAATGCTATTTGCACTGTGTATGGCAATGGGAGCAAAAAAGTGACTTTCCTTACCAGAAAACAACTCTTGCGTGTTGGACCAAAAACTACATGTGATTCAACTCCATTTAGAACTTGGAAACAAACGCTAGCTCGCCTTACAAGAAACACACTCTGCTTTTGAGAAAACAGCACTCTTCTACTCTACTGTGTTTCCTATAGCGCCAGAACAGTGAGCTTGCTCAGAACAAAAGAAATGTGCTTCCTACACACGGCCATATCTAGTTCAATTCTGCTTAGGAAACTGACAAGAACAGTAGCTCCTCTTCAGTCCAATACACTGCACTTGCTGGGAACAGACGCAAGTGCTATTTGCACTGTGTATGGCAATGGGAGAGCAATAGTGACTCTTCTTACCAGAAAATAACACTTGCTCATAGGACCAGAAATTGCATGTGATTCAACTCCATTTCTGACTGGGAAACAAACGCTAGCTCGCCTTACAAGAAACACACTCTGCTTTTGAGAAAAAGGCACTCTTCTACTCTACTCTGTTTCCTATGGGGTCAGAACAGTGAGCTTGCTGAGTACAAAAGAACTGTGCTTCCTATACACATGGGCCATATCTAGTTCAACTCTGCTTAGGATCCTGACAAGAACAGTAGATCCTCTTCAGTGCAATACACTGTACATGCTGGGAACAGACGCCAGTGCTTTTTGCCCTGTGTATGACAATGGGAGCGCAACAGTTACTCTTATTACCAGAAAAAACTCTTGCTCATAGGACCAGAAACTGCATGTGATTCAACTCCATTTAGGACTGGGAAACAAACGCTAGCTCGCCTTACAAGAAACACACTCTGCTTTTGAGAAAAGAGCACTCTTCTACTCTACTGTGTTTTCTAAGGGTCCGAACAGTGAGCTTGCTGAGAACAAAAGAACTGTGCTTCCTACACACACGGGCCATATCTAGTTCAACTCTGCTTAGGAAACTGACAAGAAAAGTAGCTCCTCTACAGTCCAATACACGGTACTTGCTGGGAACAGACGCAAAGGCTGTTTGCACTGTGTATGGCAAAGGGAGCACAATAGTGACTCTTCTAACCAGAAAACAACTCTTGCTCGTAGGACCAAAAACTGCATGTGTATTTGAACTCCATTTAGGACTGGGAAACAAATGCTAGCTCGCCTTACAAGAAACACACTCTGCTTTTGAGAAAAGAGCACCCGTCTACTCTACTGTGTTTCCTATGGGTTTGAACAGTGAGCTTGCACAGAACAAAAGAACTGTGCTTCCTACACACACGGGCCATATCTAGTTCAACTCTGCTTAAGAAACTGACAAGAGCAGTAGCTCCTCTTCAGTCCAATACACTGTACTTGCTGGAACCAGAAGCGAGTGCTATTTGTACTGTGTATGGCAATGGGAGCACAATAGTGACTCTTCTTACCAGAAAACAACTCTTGCTCGTAGGACCAAAAACTGAATGTGATTCAACTCCATTTAGGACTTTGATACAAACGCTAGCTCGCCTTAGAAGAAACACACTCTGCTTTTGAGAAAAAAGCACTTTTCTATTCTACTGTTTTTCTTATATGGCCAGAACAGTGAGCTTGCTCAGAAGAAAAGAACTTTGCTTCCTACACACACGGGCCATATCTAGTTCAATTCTGCTTAGGAAACTGACAAGAACAGTAGATCCTCTCCAGTCCAATACACTGTACTTGCTGGGAACAGACGCCAGTGCTATTTGCCCTGTGTATGACAATGGGAGCGCAATAGTGACTCTACTTACCAGAAAACAACTCTAGCTTATAGGACCAGAAACTGCATGTGACTCAACTCCATTTAGGATTGGGAAACAAATGCTAGCTCGTCTTACAAGAAATAAACTCTGCTTTTGAGAATAGGGCACACATCTACTCTACTGTGTTTCCTATGGCGTCCAAACAGTGTGCTTGCTCAGAACAACAAAACTGTGCTTCCTACACACACGGGTCATATCTAGTTCAACTCTGCTTAGAAAACTGACAAGAACAGTAGCTCCTCTTCATTCCAATACACTGTACTTGCTGGGAACAGACGCTAGTGCTATTTGCACTGTGTACGGCAATGGGGCACAATAGTGACTCTTCTTGCCAGAAAACAAATCTCGCTCTTAGGACCAGAAACTGCATTTGATTCAATCCACTCAGGACTGGGAAACAAATGCTAGCTTGCCTTACAAGAAACACACTCTGCTTTTGAGAATAGGGCATACTACTTCTCCACTGTGTTTCCTATGGGGTCCAAACAGTGAGCTTGATCAGAACAAAAGATATGTGCTTCCTACACACAGGGGTCATATCTAGTTCAACTCTGCTTAGGAAACTGACAAGAACAGTAGCTTCTCTTCAGTCCAATACACTGTACTTGCTGGGAACAGACGCGAGTGCTATTTGCACTGTGTATGGCAATGGGAGCGCAATAGTGACTTTCCTTACCAGAAAACAACTCTTGCTCGTAGGACCAAAAACTGCATTTGATTCAATCCACTCAGGACTGGGAAACAAACGCTAGCTCGCCTTACAAGAAACACACTCTGCTTTTGAGAAAACAGCACTCTTCTACTCTACTGTGTTTCCTATAGCGCCAGAACAGTGAGCTTGCTCAGAACAAAAGAACTGTGCTTCCTACACACGGCCATATCTAGTTCAATTCTGCTTAGGAAACTGACAAGAACAGTAGATCCTCTTCAGTCCAATACAATGTACTTGCTGGGAACAGACGCCAGTGCTATTTGCACTGTGTATGACAATGGGAGCGCAATAGTGACTCTTCTTACCACAAAACAATTCTTGCTCGTAGGACCAGAAACTGCATGTGATTCAATTACATTTAGGACTGGGAAACAAACGCTAGCTCGACTTACAAGAAACACACTCTGATTTTGTGGAAAGAACACTCTTCTACTCTATTGTGTTTCCCATAGGGCCAGAACAGTGAGCTTGCTGAGTACAAAAGAACTGTGCTTCCTACACACGGGCCATATCTAGTTCAACTCTGCTTAGGATCCTGACAAGAACAGTAGCTCCTCTTCAGTCCAATACACTGTACATGCTGGGAACAGACGCCAGTGCTATTTGCCCTGTGTATGACAATGGGAGCGCAATAGTGACTCTTATTACCAGAAAAAACTCTTGCTCGTAGGACCAGAAACTGCATGTGATTCAACTCCATTTAGGACTGGGAAACAAACGCTAGCTCGCCTTACAAGGAACATGCTCTGCTTTTTAGAATGGGGCACACATCTACTCTACTGTGTTTCCTATGGGGTCCAAACAGTGAGCTTGCTCAGAACAAAAGAACTGTGATTCCTACACACACGGGTCATATCTAGTTCAACTCTGCTTAGGAAACTGACAAGAACAGTAGCTCCTCTTCAGTCCAATACACTGTACTTGCTGGGAACAGACGCGAGTGCTATTTGCACTGTGTATGGCAATGGGAGCGCAATAGTGACTTTCCTTACCAGAAAACAACTCTTGCTCGTAGGACCTGATACTGCATGTATTTCAACTCCATTTAGGACTGGGAAACAAACGCTAGCTCGCCTTACAAGAAACACACTGTGCTTTTGAGGAAACAGCACTCTTCTACTCTACTGTGTTTCCTATAGGGCCAGAACAGTGAGCTTGAAGAGAACAAAAGAACTGTGCTTCCTACACACGGCCATATCTCGTTCAATTCTCCTTAGGAAACTGACAAGAACAGTAGATCCTCTTCAGTCCAATACACTGTACTTGCTGGGAACAGACGACAGTGCTATTTGCCCTGTGTATGACAATGGGAGCGCAATAGTGACTCTTCTTACCACAAAACAACTCTTGCTCATAGGACCAGAAACTGCATGTGATTCCACTCCATTTAGGATTGGGAAACAAACGCTAGCTCGCGTTACAAGAAACACATTCTGCTTTTGAGAATAGGGCACACATCTACTCCACTGTGTTTCCTATGGTGTCCAAACAGTGAGCTTGCTCAGAACAGAAGAACTGTGCTTCCTACACAATGGGCCATATCTAGTTCAACTCTGCTTAGGAAACTGATGAGAACAGTAGATCCTCTTCAGTCCAATACACTGTACATGCTGGGAACAGAAGCCAGTGCTATTTGCCCTGTGTATGACAATGGGAGCACAATAGTGACTCTTCTTACCAGAAAACAACCCTTGCTTGTAGGACCAGAAACTGCATGTGATTCAACTCCATTTAGGACTGGGAAACAAACGCTAGCTTGCCTTACAAGAAAATCACTCTGCTTTTGAGAAAACAGCACTCATCTACTCAACTGTGTTTCCTATAGGGCCTGAACAGTGAGCTTGCTCAGAAGAAAAGAACTGTGCTTCCTCCACACTCGCGCCATATCTAATTCAACTCTGCTTAGGAAAATGACAAGAACAGTAGTGCCTCTTCAGCCCAATACACTGTACTTGCTTGGAAAAGATGTAAGTGCTATTTGCACTGTGTATGGCAATGGGAGCACAATAGTGAATTTCCTTACCAGAAAAAAACTCTTGCGTGTAGGACCAAAAATTGCATGTGATTCAACTCCATTTAGAACTTGGAAACAAACGCTAGCTCGCCTTACGAGAAACACACTCTGCTTTTGTGGAAAGAGCACTCTTCTACTCTACTGTGTTTCCTATAGGGCCAGAACAGTGAGCTTGCTGAGTACAAAAGAACTGTGCTTCCTACACACACGGGCCATATCTAGTTCAATTCTCCTTAGGAAACTGACAAGACCAGTAGATCCTCTTCAGTCCAATACACTGTACTTGCTGGGAACAGACGCCAGTGCTATTTGCCCTGTGTATGACAATGGGAGGGGAATAGTGACTCTTCTTACCACAAAACAACTCTTGCTCGTATGACCAGAAACTGCATGTGATTCAACTCCATTTAGGATTGGAAAACAAACGCTAGCTCGCCTTATAGAAACACATTCTGCTTTTGAGAATAGGGCACACATCTACTCTACTGAGTTTCCTATGGTGTCCAAACAGTGAGTTTGCTCAGAACAGAAGAACTGTGCTTCCTGCACACACGGGCCATATCTAGTTCAACTCTGCTTAGGAAACTGACAAGAACAGTAGCTCCTCTTCAGTCCAATACACTGTACTTGCTGGAAACAGACGCGAGTGCTATTTGTAATGTGTATGGCAAAGGGAGCGCAATAGTGACTCTTCTTACCAGAAAACAACTCTTGCTCGTAAGAACAGAAACTGCATGTGTATTTCAACTCCATTTAGGACTGAGAAACAAATGCTAGCTCGCCTTACAAGAAACACACTCTGCTTTTGAGAAAAGAGCACTCATCTACACTACTGTGTTTCCTATGGGGTTCAAACAGTGAGCTTGTTCAGAACGAAAGAACTGTGCTTCCTACACACACGGGCCATATATAGTTCAACTCTGCTCAAGAAACTGACAAGAACAGTAGCTCCTCTTCAGACCAATACACTGTACTTGCGTTAAACAAACGCGAGTGCTATTTGTGCTGTGTATGGCAATGGGAGCGCAATAGTGACTCTTCTTACCAGAAAACAACTCGTGCTCGAAGGACCAAAACTGCATGTGATTCAACTCCAATTAGGACTGGGAAACAAACGCTAGCTCGCCTTACAAGAAAATCACTCTGCTTTTGAGAAAAGAGCACTCTACTACTCTACTGTGTTTCCTATAGGGCCAGAACAGTGAGCTTGCTCAGAACAAAAGAACTGTGCTTCCTACACACACGGGCCATATCTAGTTCAACTCTGCTTAGGAAATGACAAAAACAGTAGCTCCTCTTCAGCCAAATACACTGTACTTGCTGGGAACATATGCGAGTGCTATTTGCACTGTGTACAGCAATGGGAGCGCAATAGTTACTCTTCTTACCAGAAAACAACTCTTGCTCGTAGGACCAGAAACTGAATGTCATTCAACTCCATTTAGGACTGGGAAACAATCGCTAGCTCATCTTACAAGAAACATACTCTTCTTTTTGAGTAAAGTGCACTCTTCAACTCTACTGTGTTTTCTATGGGGTCTGAACAGAGAGCTTCTTCAGAACAAAAGAACTGTGCTTCCTACACACTCGCGCAATATCTAATTCAACTCTGCTTAGGAAAATGACAAGAACAGTAGCTCCTCTTCAGCCCAAACACTGTACTTGCTGGGAAAAGATGCGAATGCTATTTGCACTGTGTATGGCAATGGGAGCAAAAAAGTGACTTTGCTTACCAGAAAACAACTCTTGCGTGTTGGACCAAAAACTACATGTGATTCAACTCCATTTAGAACTTGGAAACAAATGCTAGCTCGCCTTACAAGAAACACACTCTGCTTTTGAGAAAACAGCACTCTTCTACTCTACTGTGTTTCCTATAGCGCCAGAACAGTGAGCTTGCTCAGAACAAAAGAAATGTGCTTCCTACACACGGCCATATCTAGTTCAATTCTGCTTAGGAAACTGACAAGAACAGTAGATCCTCTTCAGTCCAATACACTGTACTTGCTGGGAACAGACGCCAGTGCTATTTGCACAATGTATTACAATGGGAGCGAAATAGTGACTCTTCTTACCACAAAACAATTCTTGCTCGTAGGACCAGAAACTGCATGTGATTCAACTACATTTAGGACTGGGAAACAAACGCTAGCTCGACTTATAAGAAACACACTCTGCTTTTGTGGAAAGAGCACTCTTCTACTCTACTGTGTTTCCTATAGGGCCAGAACAGTGAGCTTGCTGAGTACAAAAGAAATGTGCTTCCTACACACACGGGCCATATCTGGTTCAACTCTGCTTAGGATCCTGACAAGAACAGTAGCTCCTCTTCAGTCCAATACACTGTACATGCTGAGAACAGACGCCAGTGCTCTTTGCCCTGTGTATGACAATGGGAGCACAATAGTGACTCTTATTACCAGAAAAAACTCTTGCTCGTAGGACCAGAAACTGCATGTGTTTCAACTCCATTTAGGACTGGGAAACAAACGCTAGCTCGATTACAAGAAACACGCTCTGCTTTTTAGAATAGGGCACACATCTATTCTACTGTGTTTCCTATGGGGTCCAAACAGTGATCTTGCTCAGAACAAAAGAACTGTGATTCCTACACACACGGGTCATATCTAGTTCAACTCTGCTTAGGAAACTGACAAGAACAGTAGCTTCTCTTCAGTCCAATACACTGTGGTTGCTGGGAAAAGAGGCGAGTGCTATTTGCACTGTGTATGGCAATGGGAGCGCAATAGTGACTTTCCTTACCAGAAAACAACTCTTGCTCATAGGACATGATACTGCATGTGATTCAACTCCATTTAGGACTGGGAAATAAACGCTAGCTCACCTTACAAGAAACACACTCTGCTTTTGAGGAAAGAGCACTCTTCTACTCTACTGTGTTTCCTATAGGGCCACAACAGTGAGCTTGCTCAGAACAAAAGAATTGTGCTTCCTACACACATGGGCCATATCTAGTTCAACTCTGCGTAGGAACCTGACAAGAACAGTAGATCCTCTTCAGTCCAATATACTGTACTTGCTGGGTCAGACTCCAGTGCTATTTGCACTGTGTATGACAATGGGAGCACAATAGTGACTCTTCTTACCACAAAACAATTCTTGCTCATAGGAACAGAAACTGCATGTGATTCAACTCCATTTAGCACTGGGAAACAAAGCTAGCTCGCCTTACAAGAAACACACTCTGCTTTTGTGGAAAGAGCACTCTTCTACTCTACTGTGTTTCCTATAGGGCCAGAACAGTGAACTTGCTGAGTACAAAAGAACTGTGCTTCCTATACACATGGGCCATATCTAGTTCAACTCTGCTTAGGATCCTGACAAGAACAGTAGATCCTCTTCAGTGCAATACACTGTACATGCTGGGAACAGACGCCAGTGCTATTTGCCCTGTGTATGACAATGGGAGCGCAACAGTTACTCTTATTACCAGAAAAATCTCTTGCTCGTAGGACCAGAAACTGCATGTGATTCAACTCCATTTAGGACTGGGAAACAAACGCTAGCTCGCCTTACAAGAAACACACTCTGCTTTTGAGAAAAGAGCACTCTTCTACTCTACTGTGTTTTCTATGGGGTCCGAAAAGTGAGCTTGCTGATAACAAAAGAACTGTGCTTCCTACACACACGGGCCATATCTAGTTCAACTCTGCTTAGGAAACTGACAAGAACAGTAGCTCCTCTTCAGTCCAATACACGGTTCTTGCTGGGAACAGACGCAAAGACTGTTTGCACTGTCTATGGCAAAGGGAGCACAATAGTGACTCTTCTAACCAGAAAACAACTCTTGCTCGTAGGACCAAAAACTGCATGTGTATTTGAACTTCATTTAGGACTGGGAAACAAATGCTAGCTCGCCTTACAAGAAACACACTCTGCTTTTGAGAAAAGAGCACCCGTCTACTCTACTGTGTTTCCTATGGGGTTCGAACAGTGAGCTTGCTCAGAACAAAAGAACTGTGCTTCCTACACACACGGGCCATATCTAGTTCAACTCTGCTTAAGAAACTGACAAGAGCAGTAGCTCCTCTTCAGTCCAATACACTGTACTTGCTGGAACCAGAAGCGAGTGCTATTTGTACTGTGTATGGCAATGGGAGCACAATAGTGACTCTTCTTACCAGAAAACAACTCTTGCTCGTAGGACCAAAAACTGCATGTGATTCAACTCCATTTATTACTGGGAAATAAACGCTAGCTCGCCTTAGAAGAAACACACTCTGCTTTTGAGAAAAGAGCACTTTTCTACTCTACTGTTTTTCTTATATGGCCAGAACAGTGAGCTTGCTCAGAAGAAAAGAACTTTGCTTCCTACAAACACGGGCCATATCTAGTTCAATTCTGCTTAGGAAACTGACAAGAACAGTAGATCCTCTTCAGTCCAATACACTGTAATTGCTGGGAACAGACACCAGTGCTATTTGCCCTGTGTATGACAATGGGAGCGCAATAGTGACTCTTCTTACCAGAAAACAACTCTAGCTCATAGGACCAGAAACTGCATGTGACTCAACTCCATTTAGGATTGGGAAACAAATGCTAGCTCGTCTTACAAGAAATAAACTCTGCTTTTGAGAATAGGGCACACATCTACTCTACTGTGTTTCCTATGGGGTCCAAACAGTGTGCTTGCTCAGAACAACAAAACTGTGCTTCCTACACACACGGGTTATATCTAGTTCAACTCTGCTTAGGAAACTGACAAGAACAGTAGCTCCTATTCATTCCAATACACTGTACTTGCTGGGAACAGACGCGAGTGCTATTTGCACTGTATATTGCAATGGGAGCACAATAGTGACTTTCCTTACCAGAAAACAGCTCTTGCTCGTAGGACCTGAAACTGCATGTGATTCAACTCCATTTAGGACTGGGAAAAAAACGCTAGCTCGCCTTACAAGAAACACACTCTGCTTTTGAGAAAAGAGCACTCTTCTACTCTACTGTGTTTCCTATGGGTTTCGAACAGTGAGCTTGCTCAGAACAAAAGAATTGTGCTTCCTACACACACGGGCCATATCTAGTTCAACTCTGCTTAGGAAACTGACAAGAACAGTAGCTCCCCTTCAGTCCAATACACTGTACTTGCTGGGAAAAGACACGAGTGCTATTTGCACTGTGTACGGCAAGGGGGCACAATAGTGACTCTTCTTGCCAGAAAACAACTCTTGCTCTTAGGACCAGAAACTGCATTTGATTCAATCCACTCAGGACTGGGAAACAAACGCTAGCTCGCCTTACAAGAAACACACTCTGCTTTTGAGAATAGGGCACACATCTTCTCTACTGTGTTTCCTATGGGGTCCAAACAGTGAGCTTGCTCAGAACAAAAGATTTGTGCTTCCTACACACAGGGGTCATATCTAGTTCAACTCTGCTTAGGAAACTGACAAGAACAGTAGCTCCTCTTCAGTCCAATACACTGTACTTGCTGGGAACAGACGCGATTGCTATTTGCACTGTGTATGGCAATGGGAGCGCAATAGTGACTTTCCTTACCAGAAAACAACTCTTGCTCGTAGGACCTGAAACTGCATGTGATTCAACTCCATTTATTACTGGGAAAGAAATGCTAGCTTGCCGTAAAGAAACACACTCTGCTTTTGAGAAAACAGCACTCTTCTACTCTACTGTGTTTCTTATAGCGCCAGAACAGTGAGCTTGCTCAGAACAATGAACTGTGCTTCCTACACACGGCCATATCTAGTTCAATTCTGCTTAGGAAACTGACAAGAATAGTAGATGCTCTTCAGTCCAATACACTGTACTTGCTGGGAACAGACGCCAGTGATATTTGCACTGTGTAAGACAATGGGAGCGCAAATGTGACTCTTCTTACCACAAAACAATTCTTGCTCGTAGGACCAGAAACTGCATGTGATTCAACTACATTTAGGACTGGGAAACAAACGCTAGCTCAACTTACAAGAAACACACTCTGATTTTGTGGAAAGAACACTCTTCTCCTCTATTGTGTTTCCCATAGGGCCAGAACAGTGAGCTTGAAGAGAACAAAAGAACTGTGCTTTCTACACACACGGCCATATCTAGTTCAAATCTGCTTAGGAAACTGACAAGAACAGTAGATCCTCTTCAGTCCAATACACTGTACATGCTGGGAACAGACGCCAGGGGTATTTGCCCTGTGTATGACAATGGGAGCACAATAGTGACTCTTCTTACCAGAAAACAACTATTGCTCGTAGGACCAGAAACTGCATGGGATTAAACTCCATTTAGGACTGGGAAACAAACGCTAGCTCGCCTTACAAGAAACACACTCTGCTTTTGAGGAAAGAGCACTCTTCTACTCTACTGTGTTTCCTATAGCGCCAGAACAGTGAGCATGCTCAGAACAAAAGAACTGTGCTTCCTACACACACGGGCCACATCTAGTACAATTCTGTTTAGGAAACTGACAAGGACAGTAGATTCTCTTCTGTCCAATACACTGTACTTGCTGGGAACAGACACCAGTGCTATTTGCACTGTGTATGACAATGGGAGCACAATAGTGTCTCTTCTTACCACAAAACAATTCTTGCTCGTAGGACCAGAAACTACATGTGATTCAACTCCATTTAGGACTGGGAAACAAAGCTAGCCCGCCTTACAAGAAACACACTCTGCTTTTGAGAAAAGAGCACTCTTCTACTCTACCGTGTTTTCTATGGGGTCCGAACAGTGAGCTTGCTGAGAACAAAAGAACTGTGCTTCCTACACACATGGGCCATATCTAGTTGAACTCTGCTTAGGAAACTGACAAGAACAGTAGCTCCTCTTCAGTCCACTACACTGTACTTGCTGGGAACAGACGCAAGGGCTGTTTGCACTGTGTATGGCAAAGGGAGCGCAATAGTGACTCTTCTAACAAGAAAACAATTCTTGCTCGTAGGACCAGAAACTGCATGTGTATTTGAACTCCATTTAGGACTGGGAAACAAATGCTAGCTCGTCTTACAAGAAACACACTCTGCTTTTGAGAAAAGAGCACCCGTCTACTCTACTGTGTTTCCTATGGGGTTCGAACAGTGAGCTTGCTCAGAACAAAAGAACTGTGCTTCCTACACACACGGGCCATATCTCGTTCAACTCTGCTTAGGAAACTGACAAGAACAGTAGCTCCTCTTCAGTCCAATACACTGTACTTGCTAGAAACAGAAGCGAGAGCTATTTGTACTGTGTATGGCAATGGGAGCGCAATAGTGACTCTTCTTACCAGAAAACAACTCGTGCTCGAAGGAACAAAACTGCATGTGATTCAACTCCATTTAGGACTGGGAAACAAACGCTAGCTCGCCTTACAAGAAAATCACTCTGCTTTTGAGAAAAGAGCACTCTACTACTCTACTGTGTTTCCTATAGGGCCAGAACAGTGAGCTTGCTCAGAACAAAAGAACTCTGCTTCCTACACACACGGGCCATATCTGGTTCAACTCTGCTTATTAAACTGACGAGAACAGTGGCTCCTCTTCAGCCCAATACACTGTAATTGCTGGGAACATATGCGAGAGCTATTTGCACTGTGTACAGCAATGGGAGCGCAATAGTTACTCTTCTTACCAGAAAACAACTCTTGCTGGTAGGACCAGAAACTGAATGTCATTCAACTCCATTTAGGACTGGGAAACAAACGCTAGCTCGCCTTAAAAGAAACATACTCTTCTTTTTGAGTAAAGTGCACTCTTCAACTCTACTGTGTTTTCTATGGGGTCCGAACTGTGAGCTTGCTGAGAACAAAAGAACTGTGCTTCCTCCACACTCGCGCCATATCTAATTCAACTCTGCTTAGGAAAATGACAAGAACAGTAGTGCCTCTTCAGCCCAATACACTGTACTTGCTGGGAAAAGATGCAAGTGCTATTTGCACTGTGTATGGCAATGGGAGCACAATAGTGACTTTCCTTACCAGAAAAAAACTCTTGCGTGTAGGACCAAAAACTGCATGTGATTCAACTCCATTTAGAACTTGGAAACAAACGCTAGCTCGCCTTACAAGAAATACACTCTGCTTTTGAGAAAACAGCACTCTTCTACTCTACTGTGTTTCCTATAGCGCCAGAACAGTGAGCTTGCTCAGAACAAAAGAACTGTGCTTCCTACACACGGCCATATCTAGTTCAATTCTGCTTAGGAAACTGACAAGAACAGTAGATCCTCTTAAGTCCAATACACTGTACTTGCTGGGAACAGACGCCAGTGCTATTTGCACAATTTATGACAATGGGAGCAAATAGTGACTCTTCTTACCACAAAACAATTCTTGCTCGTAGGACCAGAAACTGCATGTGATTCAACTACATTTAGGACTGGGAAACAAATGCTAGCTCGACTTACGAGAAACACACTCTGCTTTTGTGGAAAGAGCACTCTTCTACTCTACTGTGTTTCCTATAGGGCCAGAACAGTGAGCTTGCTGAGTACAAAAGAACTGTGCTTCCTACACACACGGGCCATATCTAGTTCAATTCTCCTTAGGAAACTGACAAGAACAGTAGATCCTCTTCAGTCCAATACACTGTACTTGCTGGGAACAGACGCCAGTGCTATTTGCCCTGTGTATGACAATGGGAGGGGAATAGTGACTCTTCTTACCACAAAACAACTCTTGCTCGTATGACCAGAAACTGCATGTGATTCAACTCCATTTAGGATTGGAAAACAAACGCTAGCTCGCCTTATAGAAACACATTCTGCTTTTGAGAATAGGGCACACATCTACTCTACTGTGTTTCCTATGGTGTCCAAACAGTGAGTTTGCTCAGAACAGAAGAACTGTGCTTCCTACACACACGTGCCATATCTAGTTCAACTCTGCTTAGGAAACTGACAAGAACAGTAGCTCCTCTTCAGTCCAATACACTGTACTTGCTGGAAACAGACGCGAGTGCTATTTGTAATGTGTATGGCAAAGGGAGCGCAATAGTGACTCTTCTTACCAGAAAACAACTCTTGCTCGTAAGAACAGAAACTGCATGTGTATTTCAACTCCATTTAGGACTGAGAAACAAATGCTAGCTCGCCTTACAAGAAACACACTCTGCTTTTGAGAAACGAGCACTCTTCTTCTCTACTGTGTTTCCTAAGGGGTCCGAACAGTGAGCTTGGTCAGAACAAAAGAACTGTGCTTCCTACATACCGGGCCATATCTAGTTCAACTCTGCTTAGGAAACTGACAAGAACAGTAGCTCCTCTTCAGTCCAATACACTGCACTTGCTGGGAACAGACGCAAGTGCTATTTGCACTGTGTATGGCAATGGGAGAGCAATAGTGACTCTTCTTACCAGAAAATAACACTTGCTCATAGGACCAGAAAGTGCATGTGATTCAACTCCATTTCTGACTGGGAAACAAACGCTAGCTCGCCTTACAAGAAACACACTCTGCTTTTGAGAAAAAGGCACTCTTCTACTCTACTCTGTTTCCTATGGGGTCAGAACAGTGAGCTTGCTGAGTACAAAAGAACTGTGCTTCCTATACACATGGGCCATATCTAGTTCAACTCTGCTTAGGATCCTGACAAGAACAGTAGATCCTCTTCAGTGCAATACACTGTACATGCTGGGAACAGACGCCAGTGCTATTTGCCCTGTGTATGACAATGGGAGCGCAACAGTTACTCTTATTACCAGAAAAAACTCTTGCTCATAGGACCAGAAACTGCATGTGATTCAACTCCATTTAGGACTGGGAAACAAACGCTAGCTCGCCTTACAAGAAACACACTCTGCTTTTGAGAAAAGAGCACTCTTCTACTCTACTGTGTTTTCTATGGGGTCCGAACAGTGAGCTTGCTGAGAACAAAAGAACTGTGCTTCCTACACACACGGGCCATATCTAGTTCAACTCTGCTTAGGAAACTGACAAGAAAAGTAGCTCCTCTACAGTCCAATACACGGTACTTGCTGGGAACAGACGCAAAGGCTGTTTGCACTGTGTATGGCAAAGGGAGCACAATAGTGACTCTTCTAACCAGAAAACAACTCTTGCTCGTAGGACCAAAAACTGCATGTGTATTTGAACTCCATTTAGGACTGGGAAACAAATGCTAGCTCGCCTTACAAGAAACACACTCTGCTTTTGAGAAAAGAGCACCCGTCTACTCTACTGTGTTTCCTATGGGTTTGAACAGTGAGCTTGCACAGAACAAAAGAACTGTGCTTCCTACACACACGGGCCATATCTAGTTCAACTCTGCTTAAGAAACTGACAAGAGCAGTAGCTCCTCTTCAGTCCAATACACTGTACTTGCTGGAACCAGAAGCGAGTGCTATTTGTACTGTGTATGGCAATGGGAGCACAATAGTGACTCTTCTTACCAGAAAACAACTCTTGCTCGTAGGACCAAAAACTGAATGTGATTCAACTCCATTTAGGACTTTGATACAAACGCTAGCTCGCCTTAGAAGAAACACACTCTGCTTTTGAGAAAAAAGCACTTTTCTATTCTACTGTTTTTCTTATATGGCCAGAACAGTGAGCTTGCTCAGAAGAAAAGAACTTTGCTTCCTACACACACGGGCCATATCTAGTTCAATTCTGCTTAGGAAACTGACAAGAACAGTAGATCCTCTCCAGTCCAATACACTGTACTTGCTGGGAACAGACGCCAGTGCTATTTGCCCTGTGTATGACAATGGGAGCGCAATAGTGACTCTACTTACCAGAAAACAACTCTAGCTTATAGGACCAGAAACTGCATGTGACTCAACTCCATTTAGGATTGGGAAACAAATGCTAGCTCGTCTTACAAGAAATAAACTCTGCTTTTGAGAATAGGGCACACATCTACTCTACTGTGTTTCCTATGGCGTCCAAACAGTGTGCTTGCTCAGAACAACAAAACTGTGCTTCCTACACACACGGGTCATATCTAGTTCAACTCTGCTTAGAAAACTGACAAGAACAGTAGCTCCTCTTCATTCCAATACACTGTACTTGCTGGGAACAGACGCTAGTGCTATTTGCACTGTGTACGGCAATGGGGCACAATAGTGACTCTTCTTGCCAGAAAACAAATCTCGCTCTTAGGACCAGAAACTGCATTTGATTCAATCCACTCAGGACTGGAAAACAAATGCTAGCTTGCCTTACAAGAAACACACTCTGCTTTTGAGAATAGGGCATACTACTTCTCCACTGTGTTTCCTATGGGGTCCAAACAGTGAGCTTGATCAGAACAAAAGATATGTGCTTCCTACACACAGGGGTCATATCTAGTTCAACTCTGCTTAGGAAACTGACAAGAACAGTAGCTTCTCTTCAGTCCAATACACTGTACTTGCTGGGAACAGACGCGAGTGCTATTTGCACTGTGTATGGCAATGGGAGCGCAATAGTGACTTTCCTTACCAGAAAACAACTCTTGCTCGTAGGACCAAAAACTGCATTTGATTCAATCCACTCAGGACTGGGAAACAAACGCTAGCTCGCCTTACAAGAAACACACTCTGCTTTTGAGAAAACAGCACTCTTCTACTCTACTGTGTTTCCTATAGCGCCAGAACAGTGAGCTTGCTCAGAACAAAAGAACTGTGCTTCCTACACACGGCCATATCTAGTTCAATTCTGCTTAGGAAACTGACAAGAACAGTAGATCCTCTTCAGTCCAATACAATGTACTTGCTGGGAACAGACGCCAGTGCTATTTGCACTGTGTATGACAATGGGAGCGCAATAGTGACTCTTCTTACCACAAAACAATTCTTGCTCGTAGGACCAGAAACTGCATGTGATTCAATTACATTTAGGACTGGGAAACAAACGCTAGCTCGACTTACAAGAAACACACTCTGATTTTGTGGAAAGAACACTCTTCTACTCTATTGTGTTTCCCATAGGGCCAGAACAGTGAGCTTGCTGAGTACAAAAGAACTGTGCTTCCTACACACGGGCCATATCTAGTTCAACTCTGCTTAGGATCCTGACAAGAACAGTAGCTCCTCTTCAGTCCAATACACTGTACATGCTGGGAACAGACGCCAGTGCTATTTGCCCTGTGTATGACAATGGGAGCGCAATAGTGACTCTTATTACCAGAAAAAACTCTTGCTCGTAGGACCAGAAACTGCATGTGATTCAACTCCATTTAGGACTGGGAAACAAACGCTAGCTCGCCTTACAAGGAACATGCTCTGCTTTTTAGAATGGGTCACACATCTACTCTACTGTGTTTCCTATGGGGTCCAAACAGTGAGCTTGCTCAGAACAAAAGAACTGTGATTCCTACACACACGGGTCATATCTAGTTCAACTCTGCTTAGGAAACTGACAAGAACAGTAGCTCCTCTTCAGTCCAATACACTGTACTTGCTGGGAACAGACGCGAGTGCTATTTGCACTGTGTATGGCAATGGGAGCGCAATAGTGACTTTCCTTACCAGAAAACAACTCTTGCTCGTAGGACCTGATACTGCATGTATTTCAACTCCATTTAGGACTGGGAAACAAACGCTAGCTCGCCTTACAAGAAACACACTGTGCTTTTGAGGAAACAGCACTCTTCTACTCTACTGTGTTTCCTATAGGGCCAGAACAGTGAGCTTGAAGAGAACAAAAGAACTGTGCTTCCTACACACACGGGCCATATCTCGTTCAATTCTCCTTAGGAAACTGACAAGAACAGTAGATCCTCTTCAGTCCAATACACTGTACTTGCTGGGAACAGACGACAGTGCTATTTGCCCTGTGTATGACAATGGGAGTGCAATAGTGACTCTTCTTACCACAAAACAACTCTTGCTCATAGGACCAGAAACTGCATGTGATTCCACTCCATTTAGGATTGGGAAACAAACGCTAGCTCGCGTTACAAGAAACACATTCTGCTTTTGAGAATAGGGCACACATCTACTCCACTGTGTTTCCTATGGTGTCCAAACAGTGAGCTTGCTCAGAACAGAAGAACTGTGCTTCCTACACAATGGGCCATATCTAGTTCAACTCTGCTTAGGAAACTGATGAGAACAGTAGATCCTCTTCAGTCCAATACACTGTACATGCTGGGAACAGAAGCCAGTGCTATTTGCCCTGTGTATGACAATGGGAGCACAATAGTGACTCTTCTTACCAGAAAACAACCCTTGCTTGTAGGACCAGAAACTGCATGTGATTCAACTCCATTTAGGACTGGGAAACAAACGCTAGCTTGCCTTACAAGAAAATCACTCTGCTTTTGAGAAAACAGCACTCATCTACTCAACTGTGTTTCCTATAGGGCCTGAACAGTGAGCTTGCTCAGAAGAAAAGAACTGTGCTTCCTCCACACTCTCGCCATATCTAATTCAACTCTGCTTAGGAAAATGACAAGAACAGTAGTGCCTCTTCAGCCCAATACACTGTACTTGCTTGGAAAAGATGTAAGTGCTATTTGCACTGTGTATGGCAATGGGAGCACAATAGTGAATTTCCTTACCAGAAAAAAACTCTTGCGTGTAGGACCAAAAATTGCATGTGATTCAACTCCATTTAGGACTGGGAATCAAATGCTAGCTCGACTTACAAGAAACACACTCTGCTTTTGTGGAAAGAGCACTCTTCTACTCTACTGTGTTTCCTATAGGGCCAGAACAGTGAGCTTGCTGAGTACAAAAGAACTGTGCTTCCTACACACACGGGCCATATCTAGTTCAATTCTCCTTAGGAAACTGACAAGACCAGTAGATCCTCTTCAGTCCAATACACTGTACTTGCTGGGAACAGACGCCAGTGCTATTTGCCCTGTGTATGACAATGGGAGGGGAATAGTGACTCTTCTTACCACAAAACAACTCTTGCTCGTATGACCAGAAACTGCATGTGATTCAACTCCATTTAGGATTGGAAAACAAACGCTAGCTCGCCTTATAGAAACACATTCTGCTTTTGAGAATAGGGCACACATCTACTCTACTGAGTTTCCTATGGTGTCCAAACAGTGAGTTTGCTCAGAACAGAAGAACTGTGCTTCCTGCACACACGGGCCATATCTAGTTCAACTCTGCTTAGGAAACTGACAAGAACAGTAGCTCCTCTTCAGTCCAATACACTGTACTTGGTGGAAACAGACGCGAGTGCTATTTGTAATGTGTATGGCAAAGGGAGCGCAATAGTGACTCTTCTTACCAGAAAACAACTCTTGCTCGTAAGAACAGAAACTGCATGTGTATTTCAACTCCATTTAGGACTGAGAAACAAATGCTAGCTCGCCTTACAAGAAACACACTCTGCTTTTGAGAAAAGAGCACTCATCTACACTACTGTGTTTCCTATGGGGTTCAAACAGTGAGCTTGTTCAGAACGAAAGAACTGTGCTTCCTACACACACGGGCCATATATAGTTCAACTCTGCTCAAGAAACTGACAAGAACAGTAGCTCCTCTTCAGACCAATACACTGTACTTGCGTTAAACAAACGCGAGTGCTATTTGTGCTGTGTATGGCAATGGGAGCGCAATAGTGACTCTTCTTACCAGAAAACAACTCGTGCTCGAAGGACCAAAACTGCATGTGATTCAACTCCAATTAGGACTGGGAAACAAACGCTAGCTCGCCTTACAAGAAAATCACTCTGCTTTTGAGAAAAGAGCACTCTACTACTCTACTGTGTTTCCTATAGGGCCAGAACAGTGAGCTTGCTCAGAACAAAAGAACTCTGCTTCCTACACACACGGGCCATATCTAGTTCAACTCTGCTTAGGAAATGACAAAAACAGTAGCTCCTCTTCAGCCAAATACACTGTACTTGCTGGGAACATATGCGAGTGCTATTTGCACTGTGTACAGCAATGGGAGCGCAATAGTTACTCTTCTTACCAGAAAACAACTCTTGCTCGTAGGACCAGAAACTGAATGTCATTCAACTCCATTTAGGACTGGGAAACAATCGCTAGCTCACCTTACAAGAAACATACTCTTCTTTTTGAGTAAAGTGCACTCTTCAACTCTACTGTGTTTTCTATGGGGTCTGAACAGAGAGCTTCTTCAGAACAAAAGAACTGTGCTTCCTACACACTCGCGCAATATCTAATTCAACTCTGCTTAGGAAAATGACAAGAACAGTAGCTCCTCTTCAGCCCAAACACTGTACTTGCTGGGAAAAGATGCGAATGCTATTTGCACTGTGTATGGCAATGGGAGCAAAAAAGTGACTTTCCTTACCAGAAAACAACTCTTGCGTGTTGGACCAAAAACTACATGTGATTCAACTCCATTTAGAACTTGGAAACAAACGCTAGCTCGCCTTACAAGAAACACACTCTGCTTTTGAGAAAACAGCACTCTTCTACTCTACTGTGTTTCCTATAGCGCCAGAACAGTGAGCTTGCTCAGAACAAAAGAAATGTGCTTCCTACACACGGCCATATCTAGTTCAATTCTGCTTAGGAAACTGACAAGAACAGTAGATCCTCTTCAGTCCAATACACTGTACTTGCTGGGAACAGACGCCAGTGCTATTTGCACAATGTATTACAATGGGAGCGAAATAGTGACTCTTCTTACCACAAAACAATTCTTGCTCGTAGGACCAGAAACTGCATGTGATTCAACTACATTTAGGACTGGGAAACAAACGCTAGCTCGACTTATAAGAAACACACTCTGCTTTTGTGGAAAGAGCACTCTTCTACTCTACTGTGTTTCCTATAGGGCCAGAACAGTGAGCTTGCTGAGTACAAAAGAACTGTGCTTCCTACACACACGGGCCATATCTAGTTCAACTCTGCTTAGGATCCTGACAAGAACAGTAGCTCCTCTTCAGTCCAATACACTGTACATGCTGAGAACAGACGCCAGTGCTCTTTGCCCTGTGTATGACAATGGGAGCACAATAGTGACTCTTATTACCAGAAAAAACTCTTGCTCGTAGGACCAGAAACTGCATGTGTTTCAACTCCATTTAGGACTGGGAAACAAACGCTAGCTCGATTACAAGAAACACGCTCTGCTTTTTAGAATAGGGCACACATCTATTCTACTGTGTTTCCTATGGGGTCCAAACAGTGATCTTGCTCAGAACAAAAGAACTGTGATTCCTACACACACGGGTCATATCTAGTTCAACTCTGCTTAGGAAACTGACAAGAACAGTAGCTCCTCTTCAGTCCAATACACTGTGGTTGCTGGGAAAAGAGGCGAGTGCTATTTGCACTGTGTATGGCAATGGGAGCGCAATAGTGACTTTCCTTACCAGAAAACAACTCTTGCTCATAGGACATGATACTGCATGTGATTCAACTCCATTTAGGACTGGGAAATAAACGCTAGCTCACCTTACAAGAAACACACTCTGCTTTTGAGGAAAGAGCACTCTTCTACTCTACTGTGTTTCCTATAGGGCCACAACAGTGAGCTTGCTCAGAACAAAAGAATTGTGCTTCCTACACACATGGGCCATATCTAGTTCAACTCTGCGTAGGAACCTGACAAGAACAGTAGATCCTCTTCAGTCCAATATACTGTACTTGCTGGGAACAGACTCCAGTGCTATTTGCACTGTGTATGACAATGGGAGCACAATAGTGACTCTTCTTACCACAAAACAATTCTTGCTCATAGGAACAGAAACTGCATGTGATTCAACTCCATTTAGCACTGGGAAACAAAGCTAGCTCGCCTTACAAGAAACACACTCTGCTTTTGTGGAAAGAGCACTCTTCTACTCTACTGTGTTTCCTATAGGGCCAGAACAGTGAACTTGCTGAGTACAAAAGAACTGTGCTTCCTATACACATGGGCCATATCTAGTTCAACTCTGTTTAGGATCCTGACAAGAACAGTAGATCCTCTTCAGTGCAATACACTGTACATGCTGGGAACAGACGCCAGTGCTATTTGCCCTGTGTATGACAATGGGAGCGCAACAGTTACTCTTATTACCAGAAAAATCTCTTGCTCGTAGGACCAGAAACTGCATGTGATTCAACTCCATTTAGGACTGGGAAACAAACGCTAGCTCGCCTTACAAGAAACACACTCTGCTTTTGAGAAAAGAGCACTCTTCTACTCTACTGTGTTTTCTATGGGGTCCGAAAAGTGAGCTTGCTGATAACAAAAGAACTGTGCTTCCTACACACACGGGCCATATCTAGTTCAACTCTGCTTAGGAAACTGACAAGAACAGTAGCTCCTCTTCAGTCCAATACACGGTTCTTGCTGGGAACAGACGCAAAGACTGTTTGCACTGTGTATGGCAAAGGGAGCACAATAGTGACTCTTCTAACCAGAAAACAACTCTTGCTTGTAGGACCAAAAACTGCATGTGTATTTGAACTTCATTTAGGACTGGGAAACAAATGCTAGCTCGCCTTACAAGAAACACACTCTGCTTTTGAGAAAAGAGCACCCGTCTACTCTACTGTGTTTCCTATGGGGTTCGAACAGTGAGCTTGCTCAGAACAAAAGAACTGTGCTTCCTACACACACGGGCCATATCTAGTTCAACTCTGCTTAAGAAACTGACAAGAGCAGTAGCTCCTCTTCAGTCCAATACACTGTACTTGCTGGAACCAGAAGCGAGTGCTATTTGTACTGTGTATGGCAATGGGAGCACAATAGTGACTCTTCTTACCAGAAAACAACTCTTGCTCGTAGGACCAAAAACTGCATGTGATTCAACTCCATTTATTACTGGGAAATAAACGCTAGCTCGCCTTAGAAGAAACACACTCTGCTTTTGAGAAAAGAGCACTTTTCTACTCTACTGTTTTTCTTATATGGCCAGAACAGTGAGCTTGCTCAGAAGAAAAGAACTTTGCTTCCTACAAACACGGGCCATATCTAGTTCAATTCTGCTTAGGAAACTGACAAGAACAGTAGATCCTCTTCAGTCCAATACACTGTAATTGCTGGGAACAGACACCAGTGCTATTTGCCCTGTGTATGACAATGGGAGCGCAATAGTGACTCTTCTTACCAGAAAACAACTCTAGCTCATAGGACCAGAAACTGCATGTGACTCAACTCCATTTAGGATTGGGAAACAAATGCTAGCTCGTCTTACAAGAAATAAACTCTGCTTTTGAGAATAGGGCACACATCTACTCTACTGTGTTTCCTATGGGGTCCAAACAGTGTGCTTGCTCAGAACAACAAAACTGTGCTTCCTACACACACGGGTTATATCTAGTTCAACTCTGCTTAGGAAACTGACAAGAACAGTAGCTCCTATTCATTCCAATACACTGTACTTGCTGGGAACAGACGCGAGTGCTATTTGCACTGTATATTGCAATGGGAGCACAATAGTGACTTTCCTTACCAGAAAACAGCTCTTGCTCGTAGGACCTGAAACTGCATGTGATTCAACTCCATTTAGGACTGGGAAAAAAACGCTAGCTCGCCTTACAAGAAACACACTCTGCTTTTGAGAAAAGAGCACTCTTCTACTCTACTGTGTTTCCTATGGGTTTCGAACAGTGAGCTTGCTCAGAACAAAAGAATTGTGCTTCCTACACACACGGGCCATATCTAGTTCAACTCTGCTTAGGAAACTGACAAGAACAGTAGCTCCCCTTCAGTCCAATACACTGTACTTGCTGGGAAAAGACACGAGTGCTATTTGCACTGTGTACGGCAAGGGGGCACAATAGTGACTCTTCTTGCCAGAAAACAACTCTTGCTCTTAGGACCAGAAACTGCATTTGATTCAATCCACTCAGGACTGGGAAACAAACGCTAGCTCGCCTTACAAGAAACACACTCTGCTTTTGAGAATAGGGCACACATCTTCTCTACTGTGTTTCCTATGGGGTCCAAACAGTGAGCTTGCTCAGAACAAAAGATTTGTGCTTCCTACACACAGGGGTCATATCTAGTTCAACTCTGCTTAGGAAACTGACAAGAACAGTAGCTCCTCTTCAGTCCAATACACTGTACTTGCTGGGAACAGACGCGATTGCTATTTGCACTGTGTATGGCAATGGGAGCGCAATAGTGACTTTCCTTACCAGAAAACAACTCTTGCTCGTAGGACCTGAAACTGCATGTGATTCAACTCCATTTATTACTGGGAAAGAAATGCTAGCTTGCCGTAAAGAAACACACTCTGCTTTTGAGAAAACAGCACTCTTCTACTCTACTGTGTTTCTTATAGCGCCAGAACAGTGAGCTTGCTCAGAACAATGAACTGTGCTTCCTACACACGGCCATATCTAGTTCAATTCTGCTTAGGAAACTGACAAGAATAGTAGATGCTCTTCAGTCCAATACACTGTACTTGCTGGGAACAGACGCCAGTGATATTTGCACTGTGTAAGACAATGGGAGCGCAAATGTGACTCTTCTTACCACAAAACAATTCTTGCTCGTAGGACCAGAAACTGCATGTGATTCAACTACATTTAGGACTGGGAAACAAACGCTAGCTCAACTTACAAGAAACACACTCTGATTTTGTGGAAAGAACACTCTTCTCCTCTATTGTGTTTCCCATAGGGCCAGAACAGTGAGCTTGAAGAGAACAAAAGAACTGTGCTTTCTACACACACGGCCATATCTAGTTCAACTCTGCTTAGGAAACTGACAAGAACAGTAGATCCTCTTCAGTCCAATACACTGTACATGCTGGGAAGAGACGCCAGGGGTATTTGCCCTGTGTATGACAATGGGAGCACAATAGTGACTCTTCTTACCAGAAAACAACTATTGCTCGTAGGACAAGAAACTGCATGGGATTAAACTCCATTTAGGACTGGGAAACAAACGCTAGCTCGCCTTACAAGAAACACACTCTGCTTTTGAGGAAAGAGCACTCTTCTACTCTACTGTGTTTCCTATAGCGCCAGAACAGTGAGCTTGCTCAGAAAAAAAGAACTGTGCTTCCTACACACACGGGCCACATCTAGTACAATTCTGTTTAGGAAACTGACAAGGACAGTAGATTCTCTTCTGTCCAATACACTGTACTTGCTGGGAACAGACACCAGTGCTATTTGCACTGTGTATGACAATGGGAGCACAATAGTGTCTCTTCTTACCACAAAACAATTCTTGCTCGTAGGACCAGAAACTACATGTGATTCAACTCCATTTAGGACTGGGAAACAAAGCTAGCCCGCCTTACAAGAAACACACTCTGCTTTTGAGAAAAGAGCACTCTTCTACTCTACCGTGTTTTCTATGGGGTCCGAACAGTGAGCTTGCTGAGAACAAAAGAACTGTGCTTCCTACACACATGGGCCATATCTAGTTGAACTCTGCTTAGGAAACTGACAAGAACAGTAGCTCCTCTTCAGTCCACTACACTGTACTTGCTGGGAACAGACGCAAGGGCTGTTTGCACTGTGTATGGCAAAGGGAGCGCAATAGTGACTCTTCTAACAAGAAAACAATTCTTGCTCGTAGGACCAGAAACTGCATGTGTATTTGAACTCCATTTAGGACTGGGAAACAAATGCTAGCTCGCCTTACAAGAAACACACTCTGCTTTTGAGAAAAGAGCACCCGTCTACTCTACTGTGTTTCCTATGGGGTTCGAACAGTGAGCTTGCTCAGAACAAAAGAACTGTGCTTCCTACACACACGGGCCATATCTCGTTCAACTCTGCTTAGGAAACTGACAAGAACAGTAGCTCCTCTTCAGTCCAATACACTGTACTTGCTAGAAACAGAAGCGAGAGCTATTTGTACTGTGTATGGCAATGGGAGCGCAATAGTGACTCTTCTTACCAGAAAACAACTCTTGCTCGTAGGACCAAAAACTGCATTTGATTCAACTCCATTTAGGACTGGGAAACAAACGCTAGCTCGCCTTACAAGAAGCATACTCTGCTTTTGAGAAAAGAGCACTCTTTTACTCTACTGTGTTTCCTATGGGGTTCGAACCGTGAGCTTGCTCAAACAAAAGAACTGTGCTTCCTACACACACAGGCCATATCTAGTTCAACTCTGCTTAGGAAACTGACAAGAACAGTAGCTCCTCTTCAGTCCATTACACTGTATTTGCTGGGAAGAGACGCGAGTGCTATTTGTACTGTGTATGGCAATGGGAGCACAATAGTGACTCTTCTTTACCAGAAAAAAACTCTTGCTCATAGGACCAAAAACTGCATTTGATTCAACTCCATTTAGGACTGGGAAACTAACGCTAGCTCGCCTTAGAAGAAACAAACTCTGCTTTTGAGAAAAGAGCACTTTTCTACTCTACTGATTTTCCTATAAGGCCAGAACAGTGAGCTTGCTCAGAACAAAAGAACTTTGCTTCCTACACACACGGGCCATATCATGTTCAATTCTGCTTAGGAAACTGACAAGAACAGTAGATCCTCTTCAGACCAATACACTGTACTTGCTGGGAACAGACGCCAGTGCTATTTGCCCTGTGTATGACAACGGGAGCGCAATAGTGACTCTTCTTACCAGAAAACAACTATAGCTCATAGGACCAGAAACTGCATGTGACTCAACTCCATTTAGGCTTGGGAAACAAACTCTAGCTTGTCTTACAAGAAACACACTCTGCTTTTGAGAATAGGGCACACATCTACTCTGCTGTGTTTCCGATGGGGTCCAAACAGTGTGCTTGCTCAGAACAAAAACTGTGCTTCCTACACACACGTGCCATATCTAGTTCAACTCTGCTTAGGAACCTGACAAGAACAGTAGCTCCTCTTCGTTCCAATACACTGTACATGCTGGGAAGAGACACCAGTGCTCTTTGCGTTGTGTATGACAATAGGAGCACAATAGTGACTCTTCTTACCAGAAAAATCTCTTACTCCTAGGACCAGAAACTACATGTGAATCAACTCAATATAGGACTGGGAAACAATCGCTAGCTTGCCTTACAAGAAACACACTCTGCTTTTGAGAATATAGCACTCTTCTACTCTACAGTGTTTCCTATAGGGCGAGAACAGTGAGCATGCTCAGAACAAAAGAACCGTGCTTCCTACACACACGGGCCATATATAGTTCAACTCTGCTTAGGAAACTGACGAGCACAGTAGCTCCTCTTCAGTCCAATACACTGTACTTACTGGGTAGAGACGCGAGTGCTATTTGCACTGTGCATGGCATTAGGAGCACAATAGTGACTCTTCTTAGCAGAAAACAACTCTTGCTCGTAGGACCAAAAACTGCATTTGATTCAACTCCATTTAGGACTGAGAAACAAACGCTAGCTCGCCTTACAAGAAACACACTCTGGTTTTGAGAAAAGAGCACTCTTCTACTCTACTGTGTTTCCTATGGGGTTCCAACAGTGAGCTTGCTCAGAACAAAAGAACTGTGCTTAGTACACACACGGGCCATATCTAGTTCAACTCCCCTTAGGAAACTGACAAGAACAGTAGCTCCTCTGCAGTCCAATAGACTGTACTTGCTGGGAACAGACGCGAGTGCTATTTGTACTGTGTGTGGCAATGGGAGCCCAATAGTGACTCTTCTTACCAGAAAACAACTCTTGCTCGTAGGACCAAAAACTGCATTTGATTCAACTCCATTTAGGACTGGGAAACAAACACTAGCTCGCCTTACAAGAAACACACTCTGCTTTTGAGAAACGAGCACTCTTCTACTCTACTGTGTTTCCTATGGGGATCGAACAGTGAGCTTGCTCAGAACAAAAGAACTGTGCTTCCTACACACACGGTCCATATCTAGTTCAACTCTGCTTAGGAAACTGATGAGAACAGTACCTCCTCTTCAGTCCAATACACTGTACTTACTGGGAACAGACTCGAGTGCTATTTGCACTGTGTACGGCAAAGGGAGCACAATAGTGACTCTTCTTACCAGAAAACAACTCTTGCTCGTAGGACCAGAAACTGCATTTGATTCAATCCATTTAGGACTGGGAAACAAACGCTAGCTCGCCTTACAAGAAACACACTCTGCTTTTGAGAAAAGAGCACTCTTCTACTCTACTGTGTTTCCTATGGGGTTCGAACAGTGAGCTTCCTCAGAACAAAGGAACAGTGCTTCCTACACACAGGGTCCATATCTAGTTCAACTTTGCTTAGGAAACTGACGAGAACAGTAGTTCCTCTTCAGTCCAATACACTGTACTTACTGGGAACAGACGCGAGTGCTATTTGCACTGTGTACGGCAAGGGGGCACAATAGTGACTCTTCTTGCCAGAAAACAACACTTGCTCTTACGACCAGAAACTGTATTTGAATCAATCCACTTAGGACTGGGAAACAAACGCTAGCTCGCCTTACAAGAAACACGCTCTGCTTTTGAGAATAGGGCACACATCTTCTCTACTGTGTTTCCTAAGGGGTCCAAACAGTGAGCTTGCTGAGAACAAAAGATTTGTGCTTCCTACACACAGGGGTCATATGTAGTTCAACTCTGCTTAGGAAACTGACAAGAACAGTAGCTCCTCTTCATACCAATACACTGTACTTGCTGGAAACAGACTCGAGTGCTATTTGTACTGTGTATGGCAATGGGAGCGCAATAGTGACTCTTCTTACCAGAAAACAACTCTTGCTCATAGGACCAGAACCTGCATGTGATTCAATTCCATTTAGGAGTGGGAAACAAACGCTAGCTCGCCTTACAAGAAACACGCTCTGCTTTTGAGAATAGGGCACACATCTTCTCTACTGTGTTTCCTATGGAGTCCAAACAGTGAGCTTGCTCAGAACAAAAGAATTGTGCTTCCTGCAAACACGGGTCATATCTAGTTAAACTCTGCTTAGGAAACTGACAAGAACAATAGCTCCTCTTCAGTCCAATACACTATACTTGCAGGGAACAGACGCGAGTACTATTTGCACTGTGTATGGCAAAGGGAGCGCAATAGTGACTTTCCTTACCAGAAAACAACTCTTGCTCGTAGGACCTGAAACTGCATGTGATTCAACTCCATTTAGGACTGGGAAACAAACGCTAGACCGCCTTACAAGAAACACACTCTGCTTTTGAGGAAAGAGCACTCTTCTACTCTACTGTGTTTCCTATAGGGCCAGAACAGTGAGCTTGCTGAGTACAAAGAACTGTGCTTCCTACACACATGGGCCATATCTAGTTCAACTCTGCTTAGGAACCTGACCAGAACAGTAGATCCTCTTCAGTCCAATACACTGTACATGCTGGGAAGAGACACCAGTGCTATTTGCCCTGTGTATGACAATAAGAGCGCAATAGTGACTCGTCTTACCAGAAAAAGCTCTTGCTTGTAGGACCAGAAACTACATGTGATTCAACTCAATTTAGGACTGGGAAACAATCGCTAGCTTGCCTTACAAGAAACACACTTTGCTTTTGAGAATAGAGCACTGTTCTACTCTACAGTGTTTCCTATATGGCAAGAACAGTGAGCTTGCTCAGAACAAAAGAACTGTGCTTCCTACACAAACGGGCCATATCTAGTTCAACTCTGCTTAGGAAACTGACGAGAACAGTAGCTCCTCTTAAGTCCAATACACTGTACTTACTGGATACAGACGCGAGTGCTATTTGCACTGTGTATGGCAATGGCAGCGCAACAGTGACTCTTCTTACCAGAAAACAACTCTTGCTCGTAGGACCAAAAACTGCATTTGATTCAACTCCATTTAGGACTGGGAAACAAACGCTAGCTCGCCTTACAAGAAACACACTCTGCTTTTGAGAAAAGAGCACTTTTCTACTCTACTGTGTCCTATAGGGCCAGAACAGTGAGCTTGCTCAGAACAAAAGAACTGTGCTTCCTACACACATGGGCCATATCTAGTTCAACCCTGCTTAGAAAACTGACAAGAACAGTAGCTCCACTTCAGTCCAATACACTGTACTTGCTGGGAACAGACGCGAGTGCTATTTGCACTGTGTACGGCAAATGGAGCGCAATAGTGACTCTTCTTACCAGAAAACATCTCCAGCTCATAGGAACAGAAACTGCATGTGTATTTCAACTCCATTTAGGACTGGGAAACAAACGCTAGCTCGCCTTACAAGAAACACACTCTGCTTTAGAGAAAAGAGCACTCTTCTACTCTACTGTGTTTCCTATGGAGTTCGAAGAGTGAGCTTGCTCAGAACAAAAGAACTGTGCTTCCTACACACGGTCCATATCTAGTTCAACTCTGCTTAGGAACCTGACAAGAACAGTAGATCCTCTTCAGTCCAATACACTGTACATGCTGGGAAGAGAAACCAGTGCTATTTGCCCAGTTTATGACAATGGGAGCACAATAATGACTCTTCTTACCAGAAAAAACTCTTGCTCGTAGGACCACAAACTGCAGGTGATTCAATTCAATTTAGGACTGGGAAACAAACGCTAGCTCGCCTTACAAGAAACACACTCTGCTTTTGAGAATAGAGCACTCTTCTACTCTTCAGTGTTTCCTATAGGGCGAGAACAGTGAGCTTGCTCAGAACAAAAGAACTGTGCTTCCTACACACACGGTCCATATCTAGTTCAACTCTGCTTAGGAAACTGACGAGAACAGTAGATCTTCTTCAGTCCAATACACTGTACATCCTGGGAACAGACGCCAGTGCTATTTTCCCTGTGTATGACAATGGGAGCGCAATAGTGACTCTTCTTACCAGAAAAATCTCTTGCTCGTAGGACCAAATACTGCATGTGATTTAACTCCATTTCGGACTGGGAAACAAACGCTAGCTTGCCTTACAAGAAACACACTCTGCTTTTGAGAAAAGAGCACTCTTCTACTCTACTGTGTTTCCTATAGGGCGAGAACAGTGAGCTTGCTCAGAACAAAAGAACTGTGCTTCCTACACACACGGGCCATATCTAGTTCAACTCTGCTTAGGAAACTGACGAGAACAGTAGCTCCTCTTCAGTCCAATACACTGTACTTGCTGGGAACAGACACCAGTGCTATTTGCCCTGTATATGACAATGGGAGCGCAATAGTGACTCTTCTTACCAGAAAACAACTCTAGCTCATAGGACCAGAATCTGCATGTGACTCAACTCCATTTAGGATTGGGAAACAAACGCTAGCTCGTCTTACAAGAAACACACTCTGCTTTTGAGAATAGGGCACACATCTACTCTACTGTGTTTCTTATGGGGTCCAAACAGTCTGCTTGCTCAGAACAAAAAAACTGCGCTTTCTACACACACAGGTCATATCTAGTTCAACTCTGCTTAGGAAACTGACAAGAACAGTAGCTCCTCTTCATTACAATACACTGTACTTGCTGGGAACAGACACGAGTGTTATTTGCACTGTGTACGGCAATTGGAGCACAATAGTGACTCTTCTTACCAGAAAACAACTCTTGCTCGTAGGACCAAAAACTGCATTTGATTCAACTCCATTTAGGACTGGGAAACAAACGCTAGCTCGCCTTTCAAGAAACACACTCTGCTTTTAGATATAAGCACTCTTCTACTCTACTGTGTTTCCTATAGGTCCAAAACAGTGAGCTTGCTCAGAACAAAAGAATTGTGCTTCCTAAACACACGGTCCATATCTAGTTCAACTCTGCTTAGGAAACTGACAAGAACAGTAGCTCCTCTTCAGTCCAATACACTGTACTTACTGGGAACAGCCGCGAGTGCTATTTGCACTGTGTACGGCAATGGGAGCACAATAGTGACTCTTCTTACCAGAAAACAACTCTTGCTCTCAGGAACAGAAACTGCATTTGATTCAATCCAATTAGGACTGGGAAACAAACGCTAGCTCGCCTTACAAGAAACACGCTCTGCTTTTGAGGAAAGAGCACACATCTACTCTACTGTGTTTCCTATAGCGCCAGAACAGTGAGTTTGCTCAGAACAAAAGAACTGTGCTTCCTACACACGGGCCATATCAGGTTCAATTCTGTTTAGGAAACTGACAAGAATAGTAGATCCTCTTCAGTCCAATACACTGTACTTGCTGGGAACAGATGCCAGTGCTATTTGCACTGTGTATGACAATGGGAGCGCAATAGTGACTCTTCTTACCACAAAACAATTCTTGCTCGTAGGACCAGAAACTGCATGTGATTCAACTCCATTTAGGACTGGGAAACAAAGCTAGCTCGCCTTAAAAGAAACAAACTCTCCTTTTGTGGAAAGAGCACTCTTCTACTCTACTGTGTTTCCTATAGGGCCCGAACAGTGAGCTTGCTGAGTACAAAAGAACTGTGCTTCCTATACACATGGGCCATATCTAATTCAACTCTGCTTAGGATCCTGACAAGAACAGTAGATCCTCTTCATTCCAATACACTGTACATGCTGGGAACAGACGCCAATGCTATTTGCCCTGTGTATGACAATGGGCGCGCAACAGTTACTCTTATTACCAGAAAAATCTCTTGCTCGTAGGACCAGAAACTGCATGTGATTCAACTCCATTTAGGACTGGGAAACAAACGCTAGCTCGTCTTACAAGAAACACACTCTGCTTTTGAGAAAAGAGCACTCTTCTACTCTACTGTGTTTTCTATGGGGTCCGAACAGAGAGCTTGCTGAGAACAAAAGAACTGTGCTTCCTACACACACGGGCCATATCTAGTTCAACTCTGCTTAGGAAACTGACAAGAACAGTAGCTCCTCTTCAGTCCTATACACTGTACTTGCTGGGAACAGACGCAAGGGCTGTTTGCACTGTATATGGCAAAGGGAACACAATAGTGACTCTTCTAACCAGAAAACAACTCTTGCTGGTAGGACCAGAAACTGCATGTGTATTTGAATTCCATTTAGGACTGGGAAACAAATGCTAGCTCGCCTTACAAGAAACACACTCTGCTTTTGAGAAAAGAGCACCCGTCTACTCTACTGTGTTTCCAATGGGGTTCGAACAGTGAGCATGCTCACAACAAAAGAACTGTGCTTCCTACACACACGGGCCATATCTAGTTCATTTCTGCTTAGGAAACTGACAAGAACAGTAGCTCCTCTTCAGTCCAATACACTGTACTTTCTGGGAACAGACGCGAGTGCTATTTGCACTGTGTATGTCAAATGAAGCGCAATAGTGACTCTTCTTACCAGAAAACAACTCTAGCTCATAGGACCAGAAACTGCATGTGTATTTGAACTCCATTTAGGACTGGGAAACAAATGCTAGCTCGCCTTACAAGAAACAACACACTCTGCTTTTGAGAAAAGAGCACTATTCTACTCTACTGTGTTTCCTATGGGGTTCGAACAGTGAGCTTGCTCAGAACAAAAGAACTGTGCTTTGTACACACACATGCCATATCTAGTTCAACTCTGCTTAGGAAAATGACAAGAACAGGAGCTCCTCTTCAGTCCAATACACTGTACTTGCTGGGAACAGACACAAGTCTTATTTGCACTGTGTACGGCAATTGGAGCACAATAGTGACTTTTCTTACCAGAAAACAACTCTTGCTCATAGGACCAAAAACTGCATTTGATTCAACTCCATTTAGGACTGGGAAACAAACGCTAGCTCGCCTTTCAAGAAACACACTCTGCTTTTTAGATATAAGCACTCTTCTACTCTACTGTGTTTCCTATAGGTCCAAAACAGTGAGCTTGCTCAGAACAAAAGAACTGTGCTTCCTAAACACACGGTCCATATCTAGTTCAACTCTGCTTAGGAAACTGACAAGAACAGTAGCTCCTCTTCAGTCCAATACACTGTACTTACTGGGAACAGACGCGAGTGCTATTTGCACTGTGTACAACAATGGGAGCACAACAGTGACTCTTCTTACAAGAAAACAACTCTTGCTCGTAGGACTAGAAACTGGATGTGATTCAACTCCATTTATGATTGTGAAACAAACACTACCTCGCCTTACAAGAAACACACTCTGCTTTTGAGAAAAGAGCACTCTTCTACTCTACTGTGTTTCCTATGGGGTCCAAACAGTGAGCTTGCTCAGAACAAAAGAACTGTGCTTCCTATACACATGGGCCATATCTAGTTCAACTCTGCTTAGGAAACTGACAAGAACAGTAGCTCCTCTTCAGTCCAATACACTGTACTTGCTGGGAACAGATGCGAGTGCTATTTGCACTGTGTTTGGCAATGGGAGCGCAATAGTGACTTTCCTTACCAGAAAACAACTCTTGCGCGTAGGACCAAAAACTGCATGTGATTCAACTCCATTTTGAAGTGGGAACCAAACGCTAGCTCGCCTTACAAGAAACACACTATGCTTTTGAGAAAGAGCACTGAGTTTCCTATGGGGTCCACACAGTGAGCTTGCTCAGAACAAAAGAACTGTGCTTCCTATACACACGGGCCATATCTAGTTCAACTCTGCTTAGGAAACTGACAAGAACAGTAGCTCCTCTTCAGTCCAATACACTGTACTTGCTGGGAACAGACGTGAATGCTATTTGTGCTGTGTATGGCAAAGGGAGCGCAATAGTGACTTTCCTTACCAGAAAACAACTCTTGCTCCTATGACCAAAAACTGCATGTGATTCAACTCCATTTAGGGGTGGGAAACAAACGCTAGCTCACCTTACAAGAAACACACTCTGCTTTTGAGAAAAGAGCACTCTTCTACTGTACTGTGTTTCCTATAGGGCCAGAACAGTGAGCTTGCTGAGAACAAAAGAACTGTGCTTCCTACACACAAGGCCGTATCTTGTTCAATTCTGCTTAGGAAACTGACAAGAACAGTAGATCCTCTTCAGTCCAATACACTGTACATGCTGGGAACAGACGCCAGTGCTATTTGCCCTGTGTATGACAATGGGAGCGCAATAGTGACTCTTCTTACCAAAAAACAACTCTACTAGTAGGACCAGAAACTGCATGTGATTCAACTTCATTTATAACTGGGAAACAAAAGCTAGCTCGCCATACAAGAAACACACTCTGCTTTTGAGAAAAGAGCACTCTTCTACTCTACTGTGTTTCCTATGGGGTCCGAACAGTGAGCTTGCTCAGAACAAATGAACTGTGCTTCCTACACACACGGGCCATATCTAGTTCAACTCTGCTTAGGAAACTGAAAAGAACAGTAGCTCCTCTTCAGTCCAGTACACTGTACTTGCTGGGAAGAGACGCGAGTGCTATTTGCACTGTGTATGTCAATGGGAGCGCAATAGTGACTTTCCTTACCAGAAAACAACTCTTGTTCGTAGGACCAAAAACTGTATGTGATTCAACTCCATTTAGGACTGGGAAACAAACGCTAGCTCGCCTTTCAAGAAACACACTCTGCTTTTGAGAAAAGAGCACTCTTCTACTCTACTGTTTTTCCTAAAGGGCCAGTACAGTGAGCTTGCTCAGAACAAAAGAACTGTGCTTCCTACACAAATGGCCATATCGTGTTCAATTCTACTTAGGAAACTGACAAGAACAGTAGCTCCTCTTCAGTCCAATACACTGTACTTGCTGGGAACAGATGCGAGTGCTATTTGCAGTGTGTATGGCAATGGGAGCACAATAGTGACTCTTCTTACCAGAAAACAACACTTGCTCTTAGTACCAGTAACTGCATGTGATTCAACTCCATTTAGGACTGGGAAAAAAACACTAGCTCGTCTTACAAGAAACACACTCTGCTTTTGAGAAAAGAGCACTCTTCTACTCTACTGTTTTTCCTATGGGGTCCGAACAGTGCGCTTGCTCAGAACAAAAGAACTGTACTTCCTGCACACATGGCCATATCTAGTTCAATTCTGCTTAGGAAACTGACAAGAACAGTAGATCCTCTTCAGTCCTATACACTGTACATGCTCGGAACAGACGCCAGTGCTATTTGCCCTGTGTATGACAATGCGAGCCCAATAGTGACTCTTCTTACCACAAAACAACTCTTGCTGGTAGGACCAGAAACTGCATGTGATTCATCTCCATTTAGGTCTGGGAAGCAAACGCTATCTCGCCTTACAAGAAACACACTCTGCTTTTGAGAAAGAGCACTGAGTTTCCTATGGGGTCCGCACAGTGAGCTTGCTCAGAACAAAAGAACTGTGCTTCCTATACACACGGGCCATATCTAGTTCAACTCTGCTTAGGAAACTGACAAGAACAGTAGCTCCTCTTCAGTCCAATACACTGTACTTGCTGGGAACAGACGTGAGTGCTATTTGTGCTGTGTATGGCAAAGGGAGCTCAATAGTGACTTTCCTTACGAGAAAACAACTCTTGCTCGTATGACCAAAAACTGCATGTGATTCAACTCCATTTAGGGGTGGGAAACAAACGCTAGCTCACCTTACAAGAAACACTCACTGCTTTTGAGAAAAGAGCACTCTTCTACTCTACTGTGTTTCCTATAGGGCCAGAATAGTGAGCTTGCTCAGAACAAAAGAACTGTGCTTCCTACACACATGGCCGTATCTAGTTCAATTCTGCTTAGGAAACTGACAAGAACAGTAGATCCTCTTCAGTCCAATACACTGTACTAGCTGGGATCAGACGCCTGTGCTATTTGCCCTGTGTATGACAATGGGAGGGCAATAGTGACTCTTCTTACCAGAAAACAACTCTTGCTTGTAGGACCAGAAAGTGCATGTGATTCAACTCCATTTAGGACTGGGAAACAAATGACAGCTCGCCTTACAGGAAACACACTCTGCTTTTGGGAAAAGAGCACTTTTCTACTCTACTGTGTTTCCTATGGGGTCCAAACAGTGAGGTTTCTCAGAACAAAAGAACTGTGCTTCCTACACATACGGGCCATATCTAGTTCAACTCTGATTAGGAAACTGACAAGAACAGTAGCTCCTCTTCAGTCCAAAACACTGTACTTGCTGGGAAGAGACGCGAGTGCTATTTGCACGGTGTATGGCAATGGGAGCACAATAGTGACTCTTCTTACCAGAAAACATCTCTTGCTCGTAGGAACAGAAACTGCATGTGATTCAACGCCATTTAGGACTTGGAAACAACCACTAGCTCGCCTTACAAGAAACACACTCTGCTTTTGAGAAAAGAGCACTCTGCTACTCTACTGTGTTTCCTATAGGGCCAAAACAGTGAGCTTGCTCAGAACAAAAGAACTGTGCTTCCTACACACACGGGCCATTATTAGTTCAACTCTGCTTACGAAACTGACAAGAACAGTAGATCCTCTTCAGTCCAATACACTGTACATGCTGGGTACAGATGCCAGTGGTATTTGCACTGTGTATGGCAATGGGAGCGCAAAAGTGATTCTTCTTACCAGAAAACAACTCTTGCTCATAGGACCAGAAACTGCATGAGATTCAACTCCATTTAGGACAGGGAAAAAAACCCTAGCTCGCCTTACAAGAAACACACTCTGCTTTTGAGGAAAGAGCACTCTTCTACTCTACTGTGTTTCCTATAGGGCCAGAACAGTGAGCTTGCTGAGTACAAAAGAACTGTGCTTCCTACACACATGGGCCATATCTAGTTCAACTCTGCTTAGGAACCTGACAAGAACAGTAGATCCTCTTCAGTCCAATACACTGAGCATGCTGGGAACACAGGCCAGTGCTATTTGCCCTGATTATGACAATGGGAGCGCAATAGTGACTCTTATTACCAGAAAAAACTCTTGCTCGTAGGACCAGAAACTGCATGTGATTCAACTCCATTTAGGACTGGGAAAAAACACTAGCTCGCTTTACAAGAAACACACTCTGCTTTTGAGAAAAGAGCACTCTTCTACTCTACTGTGTTTCCTATGGTGTCCGATCAGTGAGCTTGCTCAGAACAAAAGAACTGTGCTTCCTACACACACGGGCAATATCTAGTTCAACTCTGCTTAGGAAACTGACAAGAACAGTAGCTCCTCTTCAGTCCAATACACTGTACTTGCTGGGAACAGACGCGAGTGCTATTTGCACTATGTATGGCAATGGGATCGCAATAATGACTTTCCTTACCAGAAAACAACTCTTGCTCTTAGGACCAGAAACTGCATGTGATTCAACTCCATTTAGGACTGGGAAACAAACGCTAGCTCTCCTTACAAGAAACACACTCTGCTTTTGAGAAAGAGCACTGAGTTTCCTATGGGGTCCACACAGTGAGCTTGCTCAGAACAAAAGAACTGTGCTTCCTATACACACGGGCCATATCTAGTTCAACTCTGCTTAGGAAACTGACAAGAACAGTAGCTCCTCTTCAGTCCAATAAACTGTACTTGCTGGGAACAGACGTGAGTGCTATTTGTGCTGTGTATGGCAAAGGGAGCGCAATAATGACTTTCCTTACCAGAAAACAACTCTTGCTCGTATGACCAAAAACTGCATGTGATTCAACTCAATTTAGGACTGGGAAACAAACGCTACCTCACCTTACAAGAAACACACTCTGCTTTTGAGAAAAGAGCACTCTTCTACTCTACTGTGTTAACTTTGGGGTCCGAACAGTGAGCTTGCTCAGAGCAAAAGAACTGTGCTTTTTACACACATTGGCCATATCTAGTTCAACTCTGCTTAGGAAAATGACAAGAACAGTAGCTCCTCTTCAGACCAATACACTGTACTTGCTGAAAACAGACGCGAGTGTTTTTTATACTATGTATGGCAATGGGAGTGCAATAGTGACTCTTCTTACCAGAAAACAACTCTTGCTCGTAGGACCAGAAACTGCATGTGACTCAACTCCATTTAGGACTGGGAAACAAACGCTAGTACGCCTTACAAGAAACACACTCTGCTTTTGAGAAAAGAGCACTCTTCTACTCTACTGTGTTTCCTATAGGGCCAGAACAGTGAGCTTGCTCAGAACAATAGAACTGTGCTTCCTACACACACGGGCCATATCTAGTTCAATTCTGTTTAGGAAACTGACAACAACAGTAGATCCTCTTCAGTCCAATACAATGTACATGCTGGGTACAGATGCCAGTGGTATTTGCACTGTGTATGGCAATGGGAGCACAATAGTGACTCTTCTTACCAGAAAAAAACTCTTGCTTATAGGACCAGAATCTGCATGTGATTCAACTCCATTTAGGACTGGGAAACAAATGCTAGCTCGCCTTACAAGAAACACACTCTGCTTTTGAGAAAAGAGCACTCTTCTACTCTACTGTGTTTCCTATGGTGTCCGAACAGTGAGCTTGCTCAGAACAAAAGAACTGTGCTTCCTACACACACGGGCAATATCTAGTTCAACTCTGCTTAGGAAACTGACAAGAACAGTATCTCCACTTCAGTCCAATACACTGTACTTGCTGGGAACAGACGCGAGTGCTATTTGCACTATGTATGGCAATGGGAGCTTAATAATGACTTTCCTTACCAGAAAACAACTCTTGCTCGTAGGCCCAGAAACTGCATGTGATTCAACTCCATTTAGGACTGGGAAACAAACGCTAGCTTTCCTTACAAGAAACACACTCTGCTTTTGAGAAAAGAGCACTCTTCTACTCTACTGTGTTTCCTATGGGGTCCGAACAGTGAGCTTGCTCAGAACAAAAGAACTGTGCTTCCTGCATACACGGCCATATCTAGTTCAATTCTGCTTAAGAAAATGACAAGAACAATAGATCCTTTTCAGTCCAATACACTGTACATGCTGGGAACAGACGCGAGTGCTGTTTGGACTGTGTATGGCAATGGGAGCCCAATAGTGACTCCTCTTACCAGAAAACTACTCTTGCTCCTAGGACCAAAAACTGCATGTGACTCAACTCCATTTAGGACTGGGAAACAAACGCTAGCACGCCTTACAAGAAACACACTCTGCTTTTGAGAAAAGAGCACTCTTCTACTCTACTGGGTTTCCTATAGTGCCAGAACAGTGAGCTTGCTCTGAACAAAGAATTGTGCTTCCTACAAACACGGGCCATATCTTGTTCAATTCTGCTTAGGAAACTGACAAGAACATTAGAACCTCTTCAGTCCAATACACTGTACATGCTGGCAACAGACGCCAGTGCTATTTGCCCTGTGTGGGAAAACGGGAGCGCAATAGTGACTCTTCTTACCAGAAAACAACTCTTGCTCGTATGACCAGAAACTGCATGTGATTCAACTCCATTTAGGACTGGGAAACAAATGCTAGCTCACCTTACAAGAAACACACTCTGCTTTTGATAAAAGGGCACTCTTCTTCTCTACGGTGTTTCCTATGGGGTCCAAACAGTGAGCTTGCTCAGAACAAAAGAACTGTGCTTCCTACACACACGGGCCATATCTGGTACAACTTTGCTTAGGAAACTGACAAGAACAGTAGCTCCTCTTCAGTCCAATACACTGTACTTGCTAGGAATAGACACCAGTGCTATTTGCCCTGTGTGTGAAAATGGGAGCGCAATAGTGACTCTTCTTACCAGAAAACAACTCTTGCTCGTAGGACCAGAAACTGCATGTGATTCAACTCCATTTAGGACTGGGAAACAAACGCTAGCTTGCCTTACAAGAAACACACTCTGCTTTTGAGGAAAGAGCACTCTTCTACTCTACTGTGTTTACTATGGGGTCCGAACAATGAGCTTGCTCAGAACAAAAGAACTGTGCTTCCTACACACACGGGCCATATCTAGTTCAACTCTGCTTAGGAAACTGAAAAGAACGTAGATCCTCTTCAGTCCAATATGCTGTACTTGCTGGGAACAGACGCCAGTGCTATTTGCACTGTGTATGGCAATGGGAGCTCAATAGTGACTCTTCTTACCAGAAAAAGCTCTTGCTTGTAGGACGAGAAACTGCATGGGATTCAACTCCATTTAGGACTGGGAAACAAACTCTAGCTTGCCTTTCAAGAAACACACTCTGCTTTTGATAAAAGGGAACTCTTCTACTCTACGGTGTTTTCTATGGCGTCCAAACAGTGAGCTTGCTCAGAACAAATGAACTGTGCTTCCTACACACACGGGCCATATCTGGTACAACTCTGCTTAGGAAACTGACAAGAACAGTAGCTCCTCTTCAGTCCAATACACTGTACTTGCTAGGAACAGACGCCAGTGCTATTTGCACTGTGTATGACAATGGGAGCGCAATAGTGACTCTTCTTACCAGAAAACAACTCTTGCTCTTAGTACCAGAAACTGCATGTGATTCAACTCAATATAGGACTTGGAAAAAAATGCTAGCTCGCCTTACAAGAAACACACTCTGCTTTTGAGAAAAGAGCACTCTTCTACTCTACTGTGTTTCCTATGGTGTCCGAACAGTGAGCTTGCTCAGAAGAAAAGAACTGTGCTTCCCACACACACGGGCCATATCTAGTTCAACTCTGCTTAGGAAACTGACAAGAACAGTAGCTCCTCTTCAGACCAATACACTGTACTTGCTGAAAACAGACGCGAGTGTTTTTTGTACTATGTATGGCAATGGGAGCGCAATAGTGACTCTTCTTACCAGAAAACAACTCTTGCTCGTAGGACCAGAAACTGCATGTGATTCAACTCCATTTAGGACTGGGAAACAAACGCCAGCACGCCTTACAAGAAACACACTCTGCTTTAGAGAAAAGAGCACTCTTCTACTCTACTGTGTTTCCTATAGGGCCAGAACAGTGAGCTTGCTCAGAACAAAAGAACTGTGCTTCCTACACACACTGGCCATATCTAGTTCAATTCTGCTTACGAAACTGACAAGAACAGTAGATCCTCTTCAGTCCAATACACTGTACATGCTGGGAACAGAGGCTAGTGCTATTTGCCCTGAGTATGACAATGGGAGCGCAATAGTGACTCCTATTACCAGAAAAAACTCTTGCTCATAGGACCAGAAACTGCATGTGATTCAACTCCATTTAGGACTGTGAAACAAACGCTAGCTCGTCTTACAAGAAACACACTCTGCTTTTGAGAAAAGAGCACTCTTCTACTCTACTGTGTTTCCTATGGGGTCCGAACAGTGAGCTTGCTCAGAACAAAAGAATTGTGCTTCCTACACACACGGGCCATATCTAGTTCAACTCTGCTTAGGAAACTGACAAGAACAGTAGCTCCTCTTCAGTCCAATACACTGTACTTGCTGAGAACAGACACGAGTGCTATTTGTACTGTGTATGACAATGGGAGCGCAATAGTGAATCTTCTTACCAGAAAACAACTCTTGCTCTTAGGACCACAAACTGCATGTGACTCAACTCCATGTAGGACTGGGAAACAAACGCTAGCTCTGCTCACAGGAAACACACTCTGCTTTTGAGAATAGAGCACTCTTCTACTCTACAGTGTTTCCTCTATTGCCAGAACAGTGATCTTGCTCAGAACAAAAGGACTGTGCTTCCTACACACACGGGCCATATCTAGTTCAATTCTGCTTGGGAAACTGACGAGAACAGTATACCCTCTTCAGTCAAATACACTGCACATGCTGGGAACAGACACCAGTGCTATTTGCCCTGTGTATGACAATAGGAGCCCAATAGTGATTCTTCTTACCAGAAAAAATCTCTTGCTCGTAGGACCAGAAACTGCATGTGACACAACTCCATTTAGGACTGGGAAAGAAACGCTAGCAAGCCTTACAAGAAACACACTCTGCTTTTTGAGAAAAGAGCACTCTTCTACTCTACTGTGTTTCCTATAGGGCCAGAACAGTGAACTTGCTCAGAATAAAAGAACTGTGCTTCCTACACACAGGGGCCATATCTAGTTCAACTCTGCTTAGGAAACTGACAAGAACATTAGCTCCTCTTACGTCCAATACTCTGTACATGCAGGGAACAGACGCCAGTGCTATTTGCACTGTGTATGGCAATGGGAGCGCAATAGTGACTCTTCTTACCAGAAAACAACTCTTGCTCGTAGGACCAGAAACTGCATGTGATTCAACTCCATTTAGGACTGGGAAACAAACGCTAGCTCGCCTTACAAGAAACACACTCTGCTTTTGAGAAAAGAGCACTCTTCTACTCTACTGTGTTTCCTATGGGTCCGTGCAGTGAGCTTGCTCAGAACAAAAGAACTGTGCTTCCTACACACACGGGCCATATCTAGTTCAACTCTGCTTACGAAACTGACAAGAACAGTAGCTCCTCTTCAGTCCAATACACTGTACTTGCTGGAAGCAGACGCGAGTGCTATTTGCACTGTGTATGGCAAAGGGAGGGCAATAGTGACTCTTCTTACCAGAAAACAACTCTTGCTGGTAGGACCAGAGACTGCATGTGACTCAACTCCATTTAAGACTGGGAAACAAACGCTAGCTCGCCTTACAAGAAACACACTTTGCTTTTGAGAAAAGAGCACTCTTCTACTCTACTGTGTTTCCCATAGGGCCAGAACAGTGAGCTTGCTCAGAACAAAGAACTGTGCTTCCTACACACACGGGCCATATCTAGTTCAATTCTGCTTATGAAACTGACAAGAACAGTAGCTCCTCTTCAGTCCAATACACTGTACATGCTCGGAACAGGCGCCAGTGCATTTGCCCTGTGTATGACAATGCGAGCACAATAGTGACTCTTCTTACCAGAAAACAACTCTTGCTCATAGGACCAAAAACTGCATGTGACTCAACTCCTTAAAGGACTGGGAAACAAACGTTAGCTCGCCTTACAAGAAACACACTCTGCTTTTGAGAAAAGAGCACTCTTCTACTCTACTGTGTTTCCTATGGTGTCCGAACAGTGAGCTTGCTCAGTGCAAAAGAACTGTCCTTCCTACACACACGGGCCATATCTAGTTCAACTCTGCTTAGGAAACAGACAAGAACAGTAGCTCCTCTTCAGTCCAATACACTGTACTTGCTGAGAACAGACACGAGTGCTATTTGTACTGTGTATGACAATGGGAGCGCAATAGTGAATCTTCTTACCAGAAAACAACTCTTGCTCTTAGGTCACAAACTGCATGTGACTCAACTCCATGTAGGACTGGGAAACAAACGCTAGCTCTGCTCACAGGAAACACACTCTGCTTTTGAGAAAAGAGCACTCTTCTACTCACAGTGTTTCCTCTATGGCCAGAACAGTGATCTTGCTCAGAACAATAGGACTGTGCTTCCTACACACACGGGCCATATCTACTTCAATTCTGCTTAGGAAACTGACGAGAACAGTATAACCTCTTCAGTCAAATACACTGCACATGCTGGGAACAGACACCAGTGCTATTTGCCCTGTGTATGACAATAGGAGCCCAATAGTGATTCTTCTTACCAGAAAAAAACTCTTGCTCGTAGGACCAGAAACTGCATGTGACACAACTCCATTTAGGACTGGGAAAGAAACGCTAGCTCGCCTTACAAGAAACACACTCTGCTTTTTGAGAAAAGAGCACTCTTCTACTCTACTGTGTTTCCTATAGGGCCAGAACAGTGAACCTCCTCAGAACAAAAGAACTGTGCTTCCTACACACAGGGGCCATATCTAGTTCAACTCTGCTTAGGAAACTGACAAGAAAACTAGCTCCTCTTAAGTCCAATACTCTGTACATGCAGGGAACAGACGCCAGTGCTATTTGCACTGTGTATGGCAATGGGAGCGCAATAGTGACTCTTCTTACCAGAAAACAACTCTTGCTCGTAGGACCAGAAACTGCATGTGATTCAACTCCATTTAGGACTGGGAAACAAACGCTAGCTCGCCTTTCAAGAAACACACTCTGCTTTTGAGAAAAGAGCACTCTTCTACTCTACTGTGTTTCCTATGGGTCCGAGCAGTGAGCTTGCTCAGAACAAAAGAACTGTGCTTCCTACACACACGGGCCATATCTAGTTCAACTCTGCTTACGAAACTGACAAGAACAGTAGCTCCTCTTCAGTCCAATACACTGTACTTGCTGGAAGCAGACGCGAGTGCTATTTGCACTGTGTATGGCAAAGGGAGGGCAATAGTGACTTTCCTTACCAGAAAACAACTCTTGCTGGTAGGACCAGAAACTGCATGTGACTCAACTCCATTTAAGACTGGGAAAAAAACGCTAGCTCGCCTTACAAGAAACACACTCTGCTTTTGAGAAAAGAGCACTCTTGTACTCTACTGTGTTTCCTATAGGGCCAGAACAGTGAACTTGCTCAGAACAAAAGAACTGTGCTTCCTACACACAGGGGCCATATCTAGTTCAACTCTGCCTAGGAAACTGACAAGAACAGTAGCTCCTCTTCAGTCCAATACTCTGTATATGCTGGGAACAGACACCAGTGCTATTTGCCCTGTGTATGGCAATGGGAGCACAATAGTGACTCTTCTTACCAGAAAACAACTCTTGCTTGTAGGACCAGAAACTGCATGTGATTCATCTCCATTTAGGTCTGGGAAGCAAACGCTATCTCGCCTAACAAAAAACACACTCTGCTTTTGAGAAAAGAGCACTGAGTTTCCTACGGGGTCCGCACAGTGAGCTTGCTCAGAACAAATGATCTGGGCTTCCTATACACAAGGGGCCTTATCTAGTTCAACTCTGCTTAGGAAACTGACAAGAACAGTAGCTCCTCTTCAGTCCAATACACTGTACTTACTGGGAACAGACGTGAGTGCTATTTGTGCTGTGTATGGCAAAGGGAGAGCAATAGTGACTTTCCTTACCAGAAAACAACTCTTGCTCGTATGACCAAAAACTGCATGTGATTTAACTCCATTTAGGGGTGGGAAACAAACGTTAGCTCACCTTACAAGAAACACACTCTGCTTTTGAAAAAAGAGCACTCTTCTACTCTACTGTGTTTCCTATAGGGCCAGAACAGTGAGCTTGCTCAGAACAAAAGAACTGTGCTTCCTACACACATGCCCGTATCTAGTTCAATTCTGCTTAGGAAACTGACAAGAACAGTAGATCCTCTTCAGTCCAATACACTGTACATGCTGGGAACAGACGCCAGTGCTATTTGCCCTGTGTATGACAATGGGCGGGCAATAGTGACTCTTTTACCAGAAAACAACTCTTGCTTGTAGGACCAGAATCTGCATGTGATTCAACTCCATTTAGGACTGGGAAACAAATGCCAGCTCGCCTTACAAGAAACACACTCTGCTTTTGAGAAAAGAGCACTTTTCTACTCTACTGTGTTTCCTATGGTGTCCAAAAAGTGAGGTTTCTCAGAACAAAAGAACTGCGCTTCCTACACACACGGGCCATATCTAGTTCAACTCTGATAAGGAAACTGACAAGAACAGTAGCTCCTCTTCAGTCCAATACACTGTACTTGCTGGGAACAGAATCGAGTGCTATTTGCACTGTGTATGGCAATGGGAGCACAATAGTGACTCTTCTTACCAGAAAACAACTCTTGCTCGTAGAACCAAAAACTGCATGTCATTCAACTCCTTTTAGGATTGGGAAACAAACATTAGCTCGCCTTACAAGAAACACACTCTGCTTTTGAGTAATGAGCACTCTTCTACTCTACTGTGTTTCCTATGGTGTCCAAACAGTGAGCTTGCTCAGAACAAAAGAACTGTGCTTCCTACACACACGGGGCATATGTAGTTCAACTCTGCTTAGGAAAATGACAAGTCCAATACACTGTACTTGCTGGGAACAGACGCGAGTGCTATTTGCACTGTGTATGGCAATGGGAGCGCAATAGTGACTCTTCTTACCAGAAAACAACTCTTGCTCTTAGGACCAGAAACTGCATGTGATTCAACTCCATTTAGGACTGGGAAGCAAACGCTAGGTCGCCTTACACTAAACACACTCGGCTTTTGAGAGAAGAGCACTCATCTACTCTACTGTGTTTCCTATGGGGTCCGAACAGTGAGCTTGCTCAGAACAAAAGAACTGTGCTTTTTACACACATGGGCCATATCTAGTTCAACTCTGCTTAGGAAACTGACAAGAACAGTAGCTCCTCTTCAGAACAATACACTGTACTTGCTGGAAACAGACGCGAGTGTTATTTGTACTATGTATGGCAATGGGAGCACAATAGTGACTCTTCTTACCAGAAAACAACTCTTGCTCGTAGGACCAGAAACTGCATGTGATTCAACTCCATTTAGGACTGGGAAACAAACGCTAGCACGCCTTACAAGAAACACACTCTGCTTTTGAGAAAAGAGCACTCTTCTACTCTACTGTGTTTCCTATAGGGCCAGAACAGTGAGCTTGCTCAGAACAAAAGTACTGTGCTTCCTACACACACTGGCCATATCTAGTTCAATTCTGCTTACAAAACTGACAAGAACAGAAGCTCCTCTTCAGTCCAATACACTGTACATGCTGGGTACAGATGCCAGTGCTATTTGCACTGTGTATGGCAATGGGAGTGCAATAATGACTTTCCTCACCAGAAAACAACTCTTGCTCGTAGGACCAGAAACTGCATGTGATTCAACTCCATTTAGGACTGGGAAACAAACGCTAGCTCGCCTTACAAGAAACACACTCTGCTTTGGAGAAAAGAGCACTCTTCTACTCTACTGTTTTTCCTACAGGGCCAGAACAGAGAGCTTGCTCAGAACAAAAGAACTGTGCTTCCTGCATACACGGCCATATCTAGTTCAATTCTGCTTAGGAAACTGACAAGAACAATAGTACCTTTTCAGTCCAATACACTGTACATCTGGAAACGGACGCGAGTACTGTTTGTACTGTGTATGGCAATGGGAACCCAATAGTAACTCTTCTTACCAGAAAACTACTCTTGCTCGTAGGACCAAAAACTGCATGTGACTCAACTCCATTTAGGACTGGGAAACAAACGCTAGCTCGCCTTACAAGAAACACACTCTGCTTTTGAGAAAAGAGCACTCTTCTACTCTACTGTGTTTCCTATAGGGCCAGAACAGTGAGCTTGCTCAGAACAAAGAACTGTGCTTCCTACACACCCGGGCCATATCTTGTTCAATTCTCCTTAGGAAACTGACAAGAACAGTAGAACCTCTTCAGTCCAATACACTGTACATGCTGGCAACAGACGCCAGTGCTATTTGCCCTGTGTGTGAAAATGGGAGCGCAATAGTGACTCTTCTTACCAGAAAACAACTCTTGCTCGTAGGACCAGAAACTGCATGTGATTCAACTCCATTTAGGACTGGGAAACAAACGCTAGCTCGCCTACAAGAAACACACTCTGCTTTTGAGAAAAGAACACTCTTCTACTCTAATGTGTTTCCTATGGGGTCCGAACAGTGAGCTTGCTCAGAACAAAAGAACTGTGCTTCCTACACACAAGGGCCATATCTAGTTCAACTCTGCTTAGGAAACTGTAAAGAACAGTAGATTCTCTTCAGTCAAATATGCTGTACTTAGTGGGAATAGAGGCCAGTGCTATTTGCAGTGTGTATGGCAATGGGAGCGCAATAGTGACTCTTCTTACCAGAAAAAGCTCTTGCTTGTAGGACGAGAAACTGCATGGGATTCAACTCCATTTCTGACTGGGAAACAAACTCTAGCTCGCCTTTCAAGAAACACACTCTGCTTTTGATAAAAGGGCACTCTTCTAATCTACGGTGTTTTCTATGGCGTCCAAACAGTGAGCTTGCTCAGAACAAAAGAACTGTGCTTCCTACACACACGGGCCATATCTGGTACAACTCTGCTTAAGAAACTGACAAGAACAGTAGCTCCTTTTCAGTCCAATACACTGTACTTGCTAGGAACAGACGCCAGTGCTATTTGCCCTGTGTATGACAATGGGAGCGCAATAGTGATTCTTCTTATCAGAAAACAACTCTTGCTCTTAGTACCAGAAAATGCATGTGATTCAACTCAATATAGGACTGGGAAAAAAACGCTAGCTCGTCTTACAAGAAACACACTCTGCTTTTGAGAAAAGAGCACTCTTCTACTCTACTGTGTTTCCTATGGTGTCCGAACAGTGAGCTTGCTCAGAAGAAAAGAACTGTGTTTCCTACACACACGCGTCATATCTAGTTCAACTCTGCTTAGGAAACTGACAAGAACAGTAGCTCCTCTTCAGTCCAATACACTGTACTTGCTGGGAACAGACGCAAGTGCTATTTGCACTGTGTATGGCAATGGCAGTGCAATAGTGACTCTTCTTATCAGAAAACAACTCTTGCTCGTAGGACCAGAAACTGCATTTGGTTCAACTCCATTTAGGACTGGGAAACAAATGCTAGTTCGCCTTACAAGAAACACACTCTGCTTTTGAGAATAGGTCACACATCTACTCTACTGTGTTTCCTATGGGGTCCCAAGGGTGAGCTTGCTCACAACAAAAGAACTGTGCTTCCTACACACACGGCCATATCTAGTTCAATTCTGCTTAGAAACCTAACAAGAACAGTAGATCCTCTTCAGTCCAATACACTGTACATGCTGGGAAAAGACGCCAGTGCTATTTGCCCTGTGTATGACAATGGGAGCACAATAGTGACTCTTCTTACCAGAAAACAACTCTTGCTCGTAGGACCAGAAACTGCATGTTTATTTGAACTCCATTTAGGTCTGGGAAATAAACGCTAGCTCGCCTTACAAGAAACACACTCTGCTTTTGAGAAAAGAGCACTCTTCTAGTCTACTGTGTTTCGTATAGGGCCAGAACAGTGAGCTTGCTCAGAACAAAAGAACTGTACTTCCTACAGACACGAGCCATATCTAGTTCAACTCTGCTTAGGAAACTGAGAAGAAAAGTAGCTCTTCTTCAGTCCAATACACTGTACATGCTGGGAACAGACACAAGTGCAATTTGTACTGTTTATGGCAATGAGAGCACAATAGTGACATTCCTTACCAGAAAACAACTCTTGCTCATAGGACCACAAACTGCATGTGATTCAACTCCATTTAGAACTGAGAAATAAAAGCTAGCTTGCCTTACAAGAAACACACTCTGCTTTTGAGAAAAGAGCACTCTTCTACTCGACTATGTTTCCTATAGGGCCAGAACAGTGAGCTTGCACAGAACAAAAGAAGTGTGCTTCCTACACACACGGCCATATCTAGTTCAATTCAGCTTAGGAAACTGACAAGAACAGTATACCCTCTTCAGTCAAATACACTGCACATGGTGGGAACAGACACCAGTGCTATTTGCCCTGTGTATGACAATGGGAGCACAATAGTGACTCTTCTTACCAGAAAACAACTCTTGCTCGTAAGACCAGAAACTGCATGTGATTCAACTCCATTTAGGACTGGGAAAGAAATGCTAGCTCGCCTTACAAGAAACACACGCTGCTTTTGAGAAAAGAGCACTCTTCTACTCTATTGTGTCTCCTATGGAGTCCGAAAAGTGAGCTTGCTCAGAAAAAAGAAGTGTTCTTCCTACACACACGGGCCATATCTCGTTCAACTCTGCTTAGAAAACTGACAAGAAGAGTAGCTGCTCTTCAGTCCAATACACTGTACTTGCTGGGAACAGACGCCAGTGCTATTTGCACTGTGTATGGCAAAGGGAGCACAATAGTGACTTTCCTTACCAGAAAACAACTCTTGCTCATATGACCAAAATCTGCATGTGATTCAACTCCATTTAGGGGTGGGAAACAAACGCTAGCTCACCTTACAAGAAACACACTCTGCTTTTGAGAAAAGAGCACTCTTCTACTCTACTGTGTTTCCTATAGGGCCAGAACAGTGAGCTTGCTCAGAACAAAAGTACTGTGCTTCCTACACATATGGCCGTAACTTGTTCAATTCTGCTTAGGAAACTGACAAGAACAGTAGATTCTGTTCAGTCCAATACACTGTACATGCTGGGAACAGACGCCAGTGCTATTTGCCCTGTGTATGACAATGGGAGGGCAATAGTGACTCTTCTTACCAGAAAACAACTCTTGCTTGTAGGACCAGAAACTGCATGTGATTCAACTCCATTTAGGACTAGGAAACAAATGCCAGCTCGCCTTACAAGAAACACACTCTGCTTTTGAGAAAAGAGCACTTTTCTACTCTACTGTGTTTCCTATGTGGTCCAAAAAGTGAGGTTTCTCAGAACAAAGAACTGCGCTTCCTACACACACAGGCCATATCTAGTTCAACTCTGATTAGGAAACTGACAAGAACAGTAGCTCCTCTTCAGTCCAATACACTGTACTTGCTAAGAACAGAATCGAGTGCTATTTGCACTGTGAATGGCAATGGGAGCACAATAGTGACTCTTCTTACCAGAAAACAACTCTTGCTCGTAGAACCAAAAACTGCATGTCATTCAACTCCTTTTAGGATTGTGAAACAAACATTAGCTCGCCTTACAAGAAACACACTCTGCTTTTGAGAAATGAGCACTCTTCTACTCTACTGTGTTTCCTATGGTGTCCGAACAGTGAGCTTGCACAGAACAAAAGAACTGTGCTTCCTACACACACGGGCCATATCTAGTTCAACTCTGCTTAGGAAAATGACAAGTCCAAAACACTGTACTTGCTGGGAACAGACGCGAGTGCTATTTGCACTGTGTATGCCAAAGGGAGCGCAATAGTGACTCTTCTTACCAAAAAACAACTCTACTAGTACGACCAGAATCTGCTTGTGATTCAACTTCATTTACGACTGGGAAACAAAAGCTAGCTCGCCGTACAAGAAACACACTCTGCTTTTGAGAAAAGAGTACTCTTCTACTCTACTGTGTTTCCTATGGTATCCAAACAGTGAGCTTGCTCAGAACAAATGAACTGTGCTTCCTACACACACGGGCCATATCTAGTTCAAGTCTGCCTAGGAAACTGACAAGAACAGTAGCTCCTCTTCAATCCAATACACTGTACTTGCTGGGAGCACACGCGAGTGCTATTTGCACTGTGTATGGCAATGGGAGCGCAATAGTGACTCTTCTTACCAGAAAACAACTCTTGCTCGTAGGACCAGAAACTGCATGTGATTCAACTCCATTTAGGAGTGGGAAACCAACGCTAGTACGCCTTACAAGAAAAACACTCTGCTTTTGAGAAATGAGCACTCTTCTACTCTACTGTGTTTCCTATGGTGTCCGAACAGTGAGCTTGCTCAGAACAAAAGAACTGTGCTTCCTACACACACGGGCCATATCTAGTTCAACTCTGCTTAGAAAAATGAGAAGACCAATACACTGTACTTGCTGGGAACAGACGCGAGTGCTATTTGCACTGTGTATGGCAAAGGGAGCACAATAGTGACTCTTCTTACAAGAAAACAACTCTTGCTCGTAAGACCAGAAACTGCATGTGATTCAACTCCATTTAGGACTGGGAAAGAAATGCTAGCTCGCCTTACAAGAAACACACTCTGCTTTTGATAAAAGAGCACTCTTCTACTCTATTGTGTTTCCTATGGCGTCCGAAAAGTGAGCTTGCTCAGAACAAAGAAGTGTGCTTCCTACACACCCGGGCCATATTTCGTTCAACTCTGCTTAGAAAACTGACAAGAAGAGTAGCTGCTATTCAGTCCAATACACTGTACTTGCTGGGAACAGACGCCAGTGCTATTTGCACTGTGTATGGCAAAGGGAGCGCAATAGTGACTTTCCTTACCAGAAAACAACTCTTGCTCATATGACCAAAAACTGCATGTGATTCATCTCCATTTAGGACTGGGAAACAAACACTAGCTCGCCTTACAAGAAACACACTCTGCTTTTGAGAAAAGAGCACTCTTCTACTCTACTGTGTTTCCTATAGGGCCAGAACAGAGAGCTTGCTCAGAACAAAAGTACTGTGCTTCCTGCATACACGGCCATATCTAGTTCAATTCTGCTTAGGAAACTGACAAGAACAATAGATCCTTTTCAGTCCAATATACTGTACATGCTGGGAACAGACGCGAGTACTGTTTGTACTGTGTATGGCAATGGGAACCCAATAGTGACTCTTCTTACCAGAAAACTACTCTTGCTCGTAGGACCAAAAACTGCATGTGACTCAACTCCATTTAGGACTGGGAAACAAACGCTAGCTCGCCTTACAAGAAACACACTCTGCTTTTGAGAAAAGAGCACACTTCTACTCTACTGTGTTTCCTATAGGGCCAGAACAGTGAGCTTGCTCAGAACAAAGAACTGTGCTTCCTACACACACGGGCCATATCTTGTTCAATTCTCCTTAGGAAACTGACAAGAACAGTAGAACCTCTTCAGTCCAATATGCTGTACTTGCTGGGAACAGACGCCAGTGCTATTTGCCCTGTGTATGAAAATGGGAGGGCAATAGTGACTCTTCTTACCAGAAAACAACTCTTGCTTGTAGGACCAGAAACTGCATGTGATTCAACTCCATTTAGGACTAGGAAACAAATGCCAGCTCCCCTTACAAGAAACACACTCTGCTTTTGAGAAAAGAGCACTTTTGTACTCTACTGTGTTTCCTATGGGGTCCAAAAAGTGAGGTTTCTCAGAACAAAAGAACTGCGCTTCCTACACACACGGGCCATATCTAGTTCAACTCTGATTAGGAAACTGACAAGAACAGTAGCTCCTCTTCAGTCCAATACACTGTACTTGCTGGGAACAGAATCGAGTGCTATTTGCACTGTGTATGGCAATGGGAGCACAATAGTGACTCTTCTTACCAGAAAACAACTCTTGCTCGTAGAACCAAAAACTGCATGTCATTCAACTCCTTTTAGGACTGTGAAACAAACATTAGCTCGCCTTACAAGAAACACACTCTGCTTTTGAGAAATGAGCACTCTTCTACTCTACTGTGTTTCCTATGGTGTCCGAACAGTGAGCTTGCTCAGAACAAAAGAACTGTGCTTCCTACACACACGGGCCATATCTAGTTCAACTCTGCTTAGGAAAATGACAAGACCAATACACTGTACTTGCTGGGAACAGACGCGAGTGCTATTTGCACTGTGTATGGCAAAGGGAGCGCAATAGTGACACTTCTTACCAAAAAACAACTCTACTAGTATGACCAGAATCTGCTTGTGATTCAACTTCATTTACGACAGGGAAACAAAAGCTAGCTCGCCGTACAAGAAACACACTCTGCTTTTGAGAAAAGAGTACTCTTCTACTCTACTGTGTTTCCTATGGGGTCCGAACAGTGAGCTTGCTCAGAACAAATGAACTGTGCTTCCTACACACACGGGCCATATCTAGTTAAAGTCTGGTTAGGAAACTGACAAGAACAGTAGCTCCTCTTCAATCCAATACACTGTACTTGCTGGGAGCAGACGGGAGTGCTATTTGCACTGTGTATGGCAATGGGAGCACAATAGTGACTCTTCTTACCAGAAAACAACTCTTGCTCGTAGGACCAGAAACTGCATGTGATTCAACTCCATTTAGGACTGGGAAACCAACGCTAGCACGCCTTACAGGAAACACACTCTGCTTTTGAGAAAAGAGCACTCTTCTACTCTACTGTGTTTCTTATAGGGCCAGAACAGTGAGCTTGCTCAGAACAAAAGAACTGTGCTTCCTAAACACACTGGCCATATCTAGTTCAATTCTGCTTATGAAACAGACAAGAACAGAAGCTCCTCTTCAGTCCAATACACTGTGCATGCTGGGTACAGATGCCAGTGCTATTTGCACTTTGTATGACAATGGGAGCACAATAGTGACTCTTCTTACCAGAAAATAACTCTTGCTCGTAGGACCAGAAACTGCATGTGTATTTCAACTCCATTTAGGTCTGGGAAATAAACGCTAGCTCGCCTTACAAGAAACACACTCTGCTTTTGAGAAAAGAGCACTCTTCTAGTCTACTGTGTTTCGTATAGGGCCAGAACAGTGAGCTTGCTCAGAACAAAAGAACTGTACTTCCTACAGACACGAGCCATATCTAGTTCAACTCTGCTTAGGAAACTGAGAAGAAAAGTAGCTCTTCTTCAGTCCAATACACTGTACATGCTGGGAACAGACGCAAGTGCAATTTGTACTGTTTATGGCAATGAGAGCACAATAGTGACATTCCTTACCAGAAAACAACTCTTGCTCATAGGACCCAAAACTGCATGTGATTCAACTCCATTTAGAACTGGGAAATAAAAGCTAGCTCGCCTTACAAGAAACACACTCTGCTTTTGAGAAAAGAGCACTCTTCTACTCGACTATGTTTCCTATAGGGCCAGAACAGTGAGCTTGCTCAGAACAAAGAAGTGTGCTTCCTACACACACGGGCCATATCTCGTTCAACTCTGCTTTGAAAACTGACAAGAAGAGTAGCTGCTCTTCAGTCCAATACACTGTATTTGCTGGGAACAGACGCCAGTGCTATTTGCACTGTGTATGGCAAAGGGAGCACAATAGTGACTTTCTTTACCAGAAAACAACTCTTGCTCATATGACCAAAAACTGCATGTGATTCAACTCCATTTACGACTGGGAAACAAACGCTAGCTCGCCTTACAAGAAACACACTCTGCTTTTGAGAAAAGAGCACTCTTCTACTCTACTGTGTTTCCTATAGGGCCAGAACAGAGAGCTTGCTCAGAACAAAAGAACTGTGCTTCCTGCATACACGGCCATATCTAGTTCAATTCTGCTTAGGAAACTGACAAGAACAATAGATCCTTTTCAGTCCAATACACTGTACATGCTGGGAACAGACGAGAGTACTGTTTGTACTGTGTATGGCAATGGGAACCCAACAGTGACTCTTCTTACCAGAAAACTACTCTTGCTCGTAGGACCAAAAACTGCATGTGACTCAACTCCATTTAGGACTGGGAAACAAACGCTAGCTCGCCTTACAAGAAACACACTCTGCTTTTGAGAAAAGAGCACACTTCTACTCTACTGTGTTTCCTATAGGGCCAGAACAGTGAGCTTGCTCAGAACAAAGAACTGTGCTTCCTACACACACGGGCCATATCTTGTTCAATTCTTCTTAGGAAACTGACAAGAACAGTAGAACCTCTTCAGTTCAATATGCTGTACTTGCTGGGAACAGACGCCAGTGCTATTTGCAGTGTGTATGGCAATGTAAGCGCAATAGTGACTCTTCTTAACAGAAAAAGCTCTTGCTTGTAGGACGAGAAACTGCATGGGATTCAACTCCATTTCTGACTGGGAAACAAACTCTAGCTCGCCTTTCAAGAAACACACTCTGCTTTTGATAAAAGGGCACTCTTCTACTCTACGGTGTTTCCTATGGCGTCCAAACAGTGAGCTTGCTCAGAACAATGAACTGTGCTTCCTACACACACGGGCCATATCTGGTACAACTCTGCTTAGGAAACTGACAAGAACAGTAGCTCCTCTTCAGTCCAATAAACTGTACTTGCTAGGAACAGACGCCAGTGCTATTTGCCCTGTGTATGACAATGGGAGCGCAATAGTGACTCTTCTTACCAGAAAACAACTCTTGCTCTTAGTACCAGAAACTGCATGTGATTCAACTCAATATAGGACTGGGAAACAAACGCTAGCTCACCTTACAAGAAACACACTCTGCTTTGGAGAAAAGAGCACTCTTCTACTCTACTGTGTTTCCTATGGTGTCCGAACAGTGAGCTTGCTCAGAAGAAAAGAACTGTGCTTCCTACACACATGGGCCATATCTAGTTCAACTCTGCTTAGGAAACTGACAAGAACAGTAGCTCCTCTTCAGTCCAATACACTGTACTTGCTGGGAACAGACGCGAGTGCTATTTGCACTGTGTATGGCAATGGGAGCGCAATAGTGACTCTTCTTATCAGAAAACAACTCTTGCTCGTAGGACCAGAAACTGCATGTGATTCAACTCCATTTAGGACTGGGAAAGAAACGCTAGTTCGCCTTACAAGAAACACACTCTGCTTTTGAGAATAGGGCACACATCTACTCTACTGTGTTTCCTATAGGGTCCGAAGGGTGAGCTTGCTCAGAACAAAAGAACTGTGCTTCCTAAACACAGGGCCATATCTAGTTCAATTCTGCTTAGGAACCTAACAAGAACAGTAGATCCTCTTCAGTCCAATACACTGTACATGCTGGGAACAGACGCCAGTGCTATTTCCCCTGTGCATGAAAATGGGAGCACAATAGTGACTCTTCTTACCAGAAAACAACTCTTGCTCGTAGGACCAGAAACTGCATGTGTATTTCAACTCCATTTAGGTCTGGGAAATAAACGCTAGCTCGCCTTACAAGAAACACACTCTGCTTTTGAGAAAAGAGCACTCTTCTAGTCTACTGTGTTTCGTATAGGGCCAGAACAGTGAGCTTGCTCAGAACAAAAGAACTGTACTTCCTACACACACGAGCCATATCTAGTTCAACTCTGCTTAGGAAACTGAGAAGAAAAGTAGCTCTTCTTCAGTCCAATACACTGTACATGCTGGGAACAGACGCGAGTGCAATTTGTACTGTGTATGGCAATGATAGCACAATAGTGACATTCCTTTCCAGAAAACAACTCTTGCTCATAGGACCAAAAACTGCATGTGATTCAACTCCCTTTAGAACTGGGAAATAAAAGCTAGCTTGCCTTACAAGAAACACACTCTGCTTTTGAGAAAAGAGCACTCTTCTACTCGAATATGTTTCCCAAAGGGCCAGAACAGTGAGCTTGCACAGAACAAAAGAAGTGTGCTTCCTACACACACGGGCCATATCTAGTTCAATTCAGCTTAGGAAACTGACAAGAACAGTATACCCTCTTCAGTCAAATACACTGCACATGCTGGGAACAGACACCAGTGCTATTTGACCTGTGTATGACAATGGGAGCACAACTGTGACTCTTCTTACCAGAAAACAACTCTTGGTCGTAGGACCAGAAACTGCATGTGATTCAACTCCATTTAGGACTGGGAAAGAAATGCTAGCTCGCCTTACAAGAGACACACTCTGCTTTTGAGAAAAGAGCACTCTTCTACTCTATTGTGTTTCCTATGGAGTCCGAAAAGTGAGCTTGCTCAGAAAAAAAGAAGTGTGCTTCCTACACACACGGGCCATATCTAGTTCAACTCTGCTTAGAAAACTGACAAGAAGAGTAGCTGCTATTCAGTCCAATACACTGTACTTGCTGGGAACAGACGTCAGTGCTATTTGCACTGTGTATGGCATTGGGAGCGAAATTGTGACTCTCTTACCAGAAAAAAACTCTTGCTCGTAGTACCAGAAACTGCATGGGATTCAACTCCATTTCTGACTGGGAAGCAAATACTAGCTCGCCTTTCAAGAAACACAATCTAATTTTGAGAAAAGAGCACTCATCTACTCTACTGTGTTTCCTATGGTATCCGCAGAGTGTGCTCTCAGAACAAAAGAACTGTGCTTCCGACACACACGGGCCATATCTACTTCAACTCCTTATAGGAAACTGACAAGAACAGTAGCTCCTCTTCAGTCCAATACACTGTACTTGGTGGGAACAGACGCCAGTGCTATTTGCCCTGTGTATGACAATGGGAGGGCAATAGTGACTCTTCTTACCAGAAAACAACTCTTGCTCGTAGGACCAGAGACTGCATGTGACTCAACTCCATTTAGGACTGGGAAAGAAACGCTAGCTGGCCTTACATGAAACACACTCTGCTTTTGAGAAAAGAGCACTCTTATACTCTACTGTGTTTCCTATAGGGCCAGAACAGTGAACTTGCTCAGAACAAAAGAACTGTGCTTCCCACACACAGGGGACATATCTTGTTCAACTCTGCTTAGGAAACTGACAAGAACAGTAGCTCCTCTTCAGTCCAATACTCTGTACATGCAGGGAACAGACGCCAGTGCTATTTGCACTGTGTATGTCAATGGGAGCGCAATAGTGACTCTTCTTACCAGAAAACAACTCTTGCTCATAGGAACAGAAACTGCATGTGATTCAACTCCATTTAGGACTGGGAAACAAACACTAGCTCGCCTTACAAGAAACACATTCTGCTTTTGAGAAAAGAGCACTCTTCTACTCTACTGTGTTTCCTATGGGGTCCGAGCAGTGAGCTTGCTCAGAACAAAAGAACTGTGCTTCCTACACACGGGCCATATCTAGTTCAACTCTGCTTAGGAAACTGACAAGAACAGTAGCTCCTCTTCAGTCCAATACACTGTACTTGCTGGAAACAGACGCGATTGCTTTTTGCACTGTGTATGGCAATGGGAGCACAATAGTGACTTTCCTTACCAGAAAACAACTCTTGCTGGTAGGACCAAAAACTGCATGTGATTCAACTCCATTTGGGACTGGGAAACAAACACTTGCTCGCCTTACAAGAAACACACTCTGCTTTTGAGAAAAGAGCACTCTTCTACTCCACTGTGTTTCCTATAGGGCCAGAACAGTGAGCTTGCTCAGAACAAAAGAACTGTGCTTCCTACACACACGGGCCATATCTAGTTTAATTCTGCTTAGGAAACTGACAAGAACAGTAGCTCCTCTTCAGTTGAATACACTGTACTTGCTGGAAACAGACGCGAGTGCTATTTGCACTGTGTATGGCAAAGGGAGCGCAGTAGTTACTTTCCTTACCAGAAAACAACTCTTGCTGTTAGGATGAAAAACTGCATGTGATTCAACTCCATTTAGGACTGGGAAACAAACACTAGCTCGCATTACAAGAAACACACTCTGCTTTTGAGAAAAGAGCACTCTTCTACTCTACTGTTTTTCCTATAGGGCCAGAACAGTGAGCTTGCTCAGAACAAAATAACTGCGCTTCCTACACACACGGGCCATATCTAGTTCAATTCTGCTTAGGAAACTGACAAGAACTGTAGAACCTTTTCAGTCCAATACACTGTACACGCTGGGAACAAACGCCAGTGCTATTTGCCCTGTGTATGACGTGGGAGCACAATACTGACTCTTCTTACCAGAAAACAACTCTTGCTCGTAGGACCAGAGACTGCATGTGACTCAATTCCATTTAAGACTGGGAAAGAAACGCTAGCTGGCCTTACAAGAAACAAACTCTGCTTTTGAGAAAAGAGCACTCTTCTACTCTACTGTGTTTCCTATAGGGCCAGGACAGTAAGCTTGCACAGAACAAAAGAAGTGTGCTTCCTACACACACGGCCATATCTAGTTCAATTCAGCTTAGCAAACTGACAAGAACAGTATACCCTCTTCAAGTAAATACACTGCACATGCTGGGAACAGACACCAGTTGTATTTGCCCTGTGTATGACAAAGGGAGCGCAATAGTGACTCTTCTTACCAGAAAACAACTCTTGCTCGTAGGACCAGAAACTGCATGTGATTCAACTCCATTAGGACTGGGAAACAAACGCTAGCTCGCCTTACATGAAACACACTCTGCTTTTGAGAAAAGTGCACACTTCTACTCAATTGTGTTTCCTATAGGTCCAGAAGAGTGAGCTTGCTCAGAACAAAAGAACTGTGCTTCCTACACACGGGCCATATCTAGTTAAATTCTGCTTAGGAAGCTGACAAGAAGAGTAGATTCACTTCAGTCCAATACACTGTACATGCTGGGAACAGACGCCAGTGCTATTTGCCCTGTGTATGACAATGGGAGCGCAATAGTGACTCTTCTTACCAGAAAACAACTCTTGCTCATAGGACCAGAAACTGCATGTGATTCAACTCCATTTAGGACTGGGAAACAAACGCTAGCTCGCCTTACAAGAAACACACTCTGCTTTTGAGAAAAGTGCACTCTTCTACTCAATTGTGTTTCCTACGTGGTCCGAACAGTGAGCTTACTCAGAACAAAAGACCTGTGCTTCCTACACACATGGGCCATATCTGGTTCAACTCTGCTTAGGAAACTGACAAGAACAGTAGCTCCTCTTCAGTCCAATACACTGTACTTGCTGGGAACAGATGCAAGTACTATTAGCACTCTGTATGGTAATGGGAGCGCAATAGTGACTTTCCTTACCAGAAAACAACTCTTGCTCGTAGGACCTGAATATGCATGTGATTCAACTCCATTTAGGACTGGGAAACAAATGCTAGCTCGCCTTACGAGAAACACACATGTGCTTTTGAGAAAATAGCACTCTTCTACTCTATTTTGTTTCCTATGGGGTCCGAACAGTGAGCTTGCTCAGAACAAAAGAACTGTGCTTCCTACACACACGGCCATATCTAGTTCAATTCTGCTTAGGAACCTGACAAGAACAGTAGATTCGCTTCAGTCCAAAACGTAGTACATGCTGGGAACCGACGCCAGTGCTATTTGCCCTGTGTTTGACAATGGGAGCACAATATTGACTCTTCTTACCAGAAAACAACTCTTGCTCATAGAACCAGAAACTGCATATAACTCAACTCCATTTAGGACTGGGAAACAAACGCTAGCTCACCTTACAAGAAACACACTCTGCTTTTGAGAAAAGAGCACTCTTTTACTCTACTGTGTTTCCTTTAGGGCCAGAACCATCAGCTTGCTCAGAACAAAAGAACTGTGCTTCCTACACACAGGGAACATATCCAGTTCAACTCTGTTTAGCAAACTGACAAGAATAGTAGATCCTGTTTAGTCCAATATACTGTACTTGCTGGGAACAGACGCCAGTGCTATTTGCACTGTGTATGGCAATGGGAGCACAATAGTGACTCTTCTTACCAGAAAACAACTCTTGCTCCTAGGACCAGAAACTGCATGAGATTCAACTCCATTTAGGACTGGGAAAGAAACGCTAGCTCGCCTTACAAGAAACACACTCTGCTTTAGAGAAAAGAGCACTCTTCTACTCTACTGTGTTTCCTATAGGGCCAGAACAGTGAACTTGCACAGAACAAAAGAACTGTGCTTCCTACACACAGGGGCCATACCTAGTTCAACTCTGCTTAGGAAACTGACAAGAACAGTAGCTCCTCTTCAGTCCAATACACTGTACTTGCTGGGAACAGACGCGAGTGTATTTGCACTGTGTATGGAAATGGGAGCGCAATAGTGACTCTTCTTACCAGAAAACAACTCTTGCTCGTAGGACCAGAAAATGCATGTGATTCAACTCCATTTAGGACTGGGAAACAAACGCTAGCTCGCCTTACAAGAAACACACACTGCTTTTGATAAAAGAGCACTCTTCTACTCTACTGTGTTTCCTATAGGGCCAGAACAGTGAGCTTGCTCAGAACAAAAGAACTGTGCTTCCTACACACACGGGTCATATCTAGTTCAACTCTGCTTAGGAAACTGACAAGAACAGTAGCTCCTCTTCAGCCAAATACACTGTACCTGCTGGAAACAGACGCGAGAGCTATTTGTACTGTGTATGCAAAGGGAGCACAATAGTGACTTTCCTTACTAGTAAACAACTCTTGCTGGTAGGACCAGAAACTGCATGTGATTCAACTCCATTTAGGACTGGGAAACAAAAGCTAGCTCGCCTTACAAGAAACACACTCTGCTTTTGAGGAAAGAGCACTCTTCTACTCTACTGTGTTTCCTATAGGGCCAGGACAGTAAGCTTGCACAGAACAAAAGAAGTGTGCTTCCTACACACACGGCCATATCTAGTTCAATTCAGCTTAGCAAACTGACAAGAACAGTATACCCTCTTCAGGCAAATACACTGCACATGCTGGGAACAGACACCAGTTGTATTTGCCCTGTGTATGACAATGGGAGCGCAATAGTGACTCTTCTTACCAGAAAACAACTCTTGCTCGTAGGACCAGAAACTGCATGTGATTCAACTCCATTAGGACTGGGAAACAAACGCTAGCTCGCCTTACAAGAAACACACTCTGCTTTTGAGAAAAGAGCACTCTTCTACTCTACTGTGTTTCCTATGGGTCCGAACAGTGAGCTTGCTCAGAACAAAAGAACTGTGCTTCCTACGCACACGGGCCATATCTAATTCAACTCTGCTTAGGAAACTGACAAGAACAGTAGCTCCTCTTCAGTCCAATACACTGTACTTGCTGGAAACAGACAGGAGTGCTATTTGCAATGTGTTTGGCAAAGGAAGCGCAATAGGGACTTTCCTTACCAGAAAACAACTCTTGCTGGTAGGACCAAAAACTGCATGTGATTCAACTCCATTTAGGACTGGGAAACAAACGCTTGCTCGCCTCATAAGAAACACACTCTGCTTTTGAGAAAAGTGCACTCTTCTACTCAATTGTGTTTCCTATAGGGCCAGAACAGTGAGCTTGCTCAGAACAAAAGAACTGTGCTTCCTACACACACGGGCCATATCTAGTTCAATTCTGCTTAGAAAACTGACAAGAAGAGTAGATTCTCTTCAGTACAATACACTGTACATGCTGGGAACAGACGCCAGTGCTATTTGCCCTGTGTATGACAATGGGAGCGCAATGGTGACTCTTATTACCAGAAAACAACTCTTGCTCATAGGACCAGAAACTGTATGTGATTCAACTCCATTTAGGACTGGGAAACAAACGCTAGCTCGCCTTACAAGAAACACACTCTGCTTTTGAGAAAAGTGCACTCTTCTACTTAATTGTGTTTCTTACGGGGTCCGAACAGTGAGCTTACTCAGAACAAAAGACCTGTGCTTCCTACACACACGGGCCATATCTTGTTCAACTCTGCTTAGGAAACTGACAAGAACAGTAGCTCCTCTTCAGTCCAATACACTGTACTTGCTGGGAACAGACGCAAGTACTATTAGCACTCTGTATGGTAATGTGAGCGCAATAGTGACTTTCCTTACCAGAAAACAACTCTTGCTCGTAGGACCTGAAACTGCATGTGATTCAACTCCATTTAGGACTGGGAAACAAATGCTAGCTCGCCTTACGAGAAACACACATTTGCTTTTGAGAAAATAGCACTCTTCTACTCTATTTTGTTTCCTATGGGGTCTGAACAGTGAGCTTGCTGAGAACAAAAGAACTGTGCTTCCTACACACACGGCCATATTTGTTCAATTCTGCTTAGGAACCTGACAATAACAGTAGATTTTCTTCAGTCCAATACGCAGTACATGCTGGGAACCGACGCCAGTGCTATTTGCCCTGTGTATGACAATGGGAGCACAATATTGACTCTTATTACCAGAAAACAACTCTTGCTCCTAGGACCAGAAACTGCATATAACTCAACTCCATTTAGGACTGGGAAACAAACGCTAGCTCACCTTACAAGAAACACACTCTGCTTTTGAGAAAAAAGCACTCTTTTACTCTACTGTGTTTAGTTTAGGGCCAGAACCGTCAGCTTGCTCAGAACAAAAGAACTGTGCTTCCTACACACAGGGACCATATCCAGTTCAACTCTGCTTAGGAAACTGACAAGAATAGTAGATCCTGTTCAGTCCAATATACTGTACTTGCTGGGAACAGACGCCAGTGCTATTTGCACTGTGTATGGCAATGGGAGCGCAATAGTGACTCTTCTTACCAGAAAACATCTCTTGCTCCTAGGACCAGAAACTGCATGTGATTCAACTCCATTTAGGACTGGGAAATAAACGCTAGCTCGCCTTACAAGAAACACACTCTGCTTTTGAGAAAAGAGCACTCTTCTACTCTACTGTGTTTCCTCTAGGGCCAGAACAGTGAGCTTGCTCAGAACAAAAGAACTGTACTTCCTACACACAGGGGCCATATCTAGTTCAACTCTGCTTAGGAAACTAACAAGAACAGTAGCTCCTCTTCAGTCCAATACACTGTACATGCAGGGAACAGACGCCAGAGCTATATGCACTGTGTATGGCAATGGGAGCGCAATAGTGACTCTTATTACCAGAAAAAAAAATCTTGCTCATAGGACCAGAAACTGCATGTGATTCAACTCCATTTAGGACTGGGAAACAAACACTAGCTCGCCTTACAAGAAACACACTCTGCTTTTGAGAAAAGAGCACTCTTTTACTCTACCGTGTTTCCTATGGGGTCGTAACAGTGAGCTTGCTCAGAACAAAAGAACTGTGCTTCCTACACACACGGGCCATATCTAGTTCAACTCTGCTTAGGAAACTGACAAGAACAGTAGCTCCTCTTCAGTCCAATACACTGTACTTGCTGGGAACAGACGCGAGTGCTATTTGCACTGTGTATGGAAATGGGAGCGCAATAGTGACTCTTCTTACCAGAAAACAACTCTTGCTCATAGGACCAGAATCTGCATGTGATTCAACTCCATTTAGGACTGGGAAACAAACGCTAGCTCGCCTTACAAGAAACACACTCTGCTTTTGAGAAAAGTGCACTCTTCTACTCAATTGTGTTTCCTACGTGGTCCGAACAGTGAGCTTACTCAGAACAAAAGACCTGTGCTTCCTACACACACGGGCCATATCTGGTTCAACTCTGCTTAGGAAACTGACAAGAACATTAGCTCCTCTTCAGTCCAATACACTGTACTTGCTGGAAACAGACAGGAGTGCTATTTGCAATGTGTTTGGCAAAGGAAGCGCAATAGTGACTTTCTTTACCAGAAAACAACTCTTGATAGTAGGACCAAAAACTGCATGTGATTCAACTCCATTTAGGACTGGGAAACAAACGCTAGCTCGCCTTATAAGAAACACACTCTGCTTTTGAGAAAAGTGCACTCTTCTACTCAATTGTGTTTCCTATAGGGCCAGAACAGTGAGCTTGCTCAGAACAAAGGAACTGTGCTTCCTACACACACGGCCATATCTAGTTCAATTCAGCTTAGCAAACTGACAAGAACAGTATACCCTCTTCAAGCAAATACACTGCACATGCTGGGAACAGACACCAGTTGTATTTGCCCTGTGTATGACAAAGGGAGCGCAATAGTGACTCTTCTTACCAGAAAACAACTCTTGCTCGTAGGACCAGAAACTGCATGTGATTCAACTCCATTAGGACTGGGAAACAAACGCTAGCTCGCCTTACATGAAACACACTCTGCTTTTGAGAAAAGTGCACACTTCTACTCAATTGTGTTTCCTATAGGTCCAGAAGAGTGAGCTTGCTCAGAACAAAAGAACTGTGCTTCCTACACACGGGCCATATCTAGTTAAATTCTGCTTAGGAAGCTGACAAGAAGAGTAGATTCACTTCAGTCCAATACACTGTACATGCTGGGAACAGACGCCAGTGCTATTTGCCCTGTGTATGACAATGGGAGCGCAATAGTGACTCTTCTTACCAGAAAACAACTCTTGCTCATAGGACCAGAAACTGCATGTGATTCAACTCCATTTAGGACTGGGAAACAAACGCTAGCTCGCCTTACAAGAAACACACTCTGCTTTTGAGAAAAGTGCACTCTTCTACTCAATTGTGTTTCCTACGTGGTCCGAACAGTGAGCTTACTCAGAACAAAAGACCTGTGCTTCCTACACACATGGGCCATATCTGGTTCAACTCTGCTTAGGAAACTGACAAGAACAGTAGCTCCTCTTCAGTCCAATACACTGTACTTGCTGGGAACAGATGCAAGTACTATTAGCACTCTGTATGGTAATGGGAGCGCAATAGTGACTTTCCTTACCAGAAAACAACTCTTGCTCGTAGGACCTGAATATGCATGTGATTCAACTCCATTTAGGACTGGGAAACAAATGCTAGCTCGCCTTACGAGAAACACACATGTGCTTTTGAGAAAATAGCACTCTTCTACTCTATTTTGTTTCCTATGGGGTCCGAACAGTGAGCTTGCTCAGAACAAAAGAACTGTGCTTCCTACACACACGGCCATATCTAGTTCAATTCTGCTTAGGAACCTGACAAGAACAGTAGATTCGCTTCAGTCCAAAACATAGTACATGCTGGGAACCGACGCCAGTGCTATTTGCCCTGTGTTTGACAATGGGAGCACAATATTGACTCTTCTTACCAGAAAACAACTCTTGCTCATAGAACCAGAAACTGCATATAACTCAACTCCATTTAGGACTGGGAAACAAACGCTAGCTCACCTTACAAGAAACACACTCTGCTTTTGAGAAAAGAGCACTCTTTTACTCTACTGTGTTTCCTTTAGGGCCAGAACCATCAGCTTGCTCAGAACAAAAGAACTGTGCTTCCTACACACAGGGAACATATCCAGTTCAACTCTGTTTAGCAAACTGACAAGAATAGTAGATCCTGTTTAGTCCAATATACTGTACTTGCTGGGAACAGACGCCAGTGCTATTTGCAATGTGTATGGCAATGGGAGCACAATAGTGACTCTTCTTACCAGAAAACAACTCTTGCTCCTAGGACCAGAAACTGCATGAGATTCAACTCCATTTAGGACTGGGAAAGAAACGCTAGCTCGCCTTACAAGAAACACACTCTGCTTTAGAGAAAAGAGCACTCTTCTACTCTACTGTGTTTCCTATAGGGCCAGAACAGTGAACTTGCACAGAACAAAAGAACTGTGCTTCCTACACACAGGGGCCATACCTAGTTCAACTCTGCTTAGGAAACTGACAAGAACAGTAGCTCCTCTTCAGTCCAATACACTGTACTTGCTGGGAACAGACGCGAGTGTATTTGCACTGTGTATGGAAATGGGAGCGCAATAGTGACTCTTCTTACCAGAAAACAACTCTTGCTCGTAGGACCAGAAAATGCATGTGATTCAACTCCATTTAGGACTGGGAAACAAACGCTAGCTCGCCTTACAAGAAACACACACTGCTTTTGATAAAAGAGCACTCTTCTACTCTACTGTGTTTCCTATAGGGCCAGAACAGTGAGCTTGCTCAGAACAAAAGAACTGTGCTTCCTACACACACGGGTCATATCTAGTTCAACTCTGCTTAGGAAACTGACAAGAACAGTAGCTCCTCTTCAGCCAAATACACTGTACCTGCTGGAAACAGACGCGAGAGCTATTTGTACTGTGTATGCAAAGGGAGCACAATAGTGACTTTCCTTACTAGTAAACAACTCTTGCTGGTAGGACCAGAAACTGCATGTGATTCAACTCCATTTAGGACTGGGAAACAAAAGCTAGCTCGCCTTACAAGAAACACACTCTGCTTTTGAGGAAAGAGCACTCTTCTACTCTACTGTGTTTCCTATAGGGCCAGGACAGTAAGCTTGCACAGAACAAAAGAAGTGTGCTTCCTACACACACGGCCATATCTAGTTCAATTCAGCTTAGCAAACTGACAAGAACAGTATACCCTCTTCAGGCAAATACACTGCACATGCTGGGAACAGACACCAGTTGTATTTGCCCTGTGTATGACAATGGGAGCGCAATAGTGACTCTTCTTACCAGAAAACAACTCTTGCTCGTAGGACCAGAAACTGCATGTGATTCAACTCCATTAGGACTGGGAAACAAACGCTAGCTCGCCTTACAAGAAACACACTCTGCTTTTGAGAAAAGAGCACTCTTCTACTCTACTGTGTTTCCTATGGGTCCGAACAGTGAGCTTGCTCAGAACAAAAGAACTGTGCTTCCTACGCACACGGGCCATATCTAATTCAACTCTGCTTAGGAAACTGACAAGAACAGTAGCTCCTCTTCAGTCCAATACACTGTACTTGCTGGAAACAGACAGGAGTGCTATTTGCAATGTGTTTGGCAAAGGAAGCGCAATAGGGACTTTCCTTACCAGAAAACAACTCTTGCTGGTAGGACCAAAAACTGCATGTGATTCAACTCCATTTAGGACTGGGAAACAAACGCTTGCTCGCCTCATAAGAAACACACTCTGCTTTTGAGAAAAGTGCACTCTTCTACTCAATTGTGTTTCCTATAGGGCCAGAACAGTGAGCTTGCTCAGAACAAAAGAACTGTGCTTCCTACACACACGGGCCATATCTAGTTCAATTCTGCTTAGAAAACTGACAAGAAGAGTAGATTCTCTTCAGTACAATACACTGTACATGCTGGGAACAGACGCCAGTGCTATTTGCCCTGTGTATGACAATGGGAGCGCAATGGTGACTCTTATTACCAGAAAACAACTCTTGCTCATAGGACCAGAAACTGTATGTGATTCAACTCCATTTAGGACTGGGAAACAAACGCTAGCTCGCCTTACAAGAAACACACTCTGCTTTTGAGAAAAGTGCACTCTTCTACTTAATTGTGTTTCTTACGGGGTCCGAACAGTGAGCTTACTCAGAACAAAAGACCTGTGCTTCCTACACACACGGGCCATATCTTGTTCAACTCTGCTTAGGAAACTGACAAGAACAGTAGCTCCTCTTCAGTCCAATACACTGTACTTGCTGGGAACAGACGCAAGTACTATTAGCACTCTGTATGGTAATGTGAGCGCAATAGTGACTTTCCTTACCAGAAAACAACTCTTGCTCGTAGGACCTGAAACTGCATGTGATTCAACTCCATTTAGGACTGGGAAACAAATGCTAGCTCGCCTTACGAGAAACACACATTTGCTTTTGAGAAAATAGCACTCTTCTACTCTATTTTGTTTCCTATGGGGTCTGAACAGTGAGCTTGCTGAGAACAAAAGAACTGTGCTTCCTACACACACGGCCATATTTGTTCAATTCTGCTTAGGAACCTGACAATAACAGTAGATTTTCTTCAGTCCAATACGCAGTACATGCTGGGAACCGACGCCAGTGCTATTTGCCCTGTGTATGACAATGGGAGCACAATATTGACTCTTATTACCAGAAAACAACTCTTGCTCCTAGGACCAGAAACTGCATATAACTCAACTCCATTTAGGACTGGGAAACAAACGCTAGCTCACCTTACAAGAAACACACTCTGCTTTTGAGAAAAAAGCACTCTTTTACTCTACTGTGTTTAGTTTAGGGCCAGAACCGTCAGCTTGCTCAGAACAAAAGAACTGTGCTTCCTACACACAGGGACCATATCCAGTTCAACTCTGCTTAGGAAACTGACAAGAATAGTAGATCCTGTTCAGTCCAATATACTGTACTTGCTGGGAACAGACGCCAGTGCTATTTGCACTGTGTATGGCAATGGGAGCGCAATAGTGACTCTTCTTACCAGAAAACATCTCTTGCTCCTAGGACCAGAAACTGCATGTGATTCAACTCCATTTAGGACTGGGAAATAAACGCTAGCTCGCCTTACAAGAAACACACTCTGCTTTTGAGAAAAGAGCACTCTTCTACTCTACTGTGTTTCCTCTAGGGCCAGAACAGTGAGCTTGCTCAGAACAAAAGAACTGTACTTCCTACACACAGGGGCCATATCTAGTTCAACTCTGCTTAGGAAACTAACAAGAACAGTAGCTCCTCTTCAGTCCAATACACTGTACATGCAGGGAACAGACGCCAGAGCTATATGCACTGTGTATGGCAATGGGAGCGCAATAGTGACTCTTATTACCAGAAAAAAAAATCTTGCTCATAGGACCAGAAACTGCATGTGATTCAACTCCATTTAGGACTGGGAAACAAACACTAGCTCGCCTTACAAGAAACACACTCTGCTTTTGAGAAAAGAGCACTCTTTTACTCTACCGTGTTTCCTATGGGGTCGTAACAGTGAGCTTGCTCAGAACAAAAGAACTGTGCTTCCTACACACACGGGCCATATCTAGTTCAACTCTGCTTAGGAAACTGACAAGAACAGTAGCTCCTCTTCAGTCCAATACACTGTACTTGCTGGGAACAGACGCGAGTGCTATTTGCACTGTGTATGGAAATGGGAGCGCAATAGTGACTCTTCTTACCAGAAAACAACTCTTGCTCGTAGGACCAGAAAATGCAAGTGATTCAACTCCATTTAGGACTGGGAAACAAACGCTAGCTCGCCTTACAAGAAACACACACTGCTTTTGATAAAAGAGCACTCTTCTACTCTACTGTGTTTCCTATAGGGCCAGAACAGTGAGCTTGCTCAGAACAAAAGAACTGTGCTTCCTACACACACGGGTCATATCTAGTTCAACTCTGCTTAAGAAACTGACAAGAACAGTAGCTCCTCTTCAGCCAAATACACTGTACCTGCTGGAAACAGACGCGAGTGCTATTTGTACTGTGTATGGCAAAGGGAGCGCAATAGTGACTCTTCTTACCAGAAAACAACTCTTGCTCATAGGACCAGAATCTGCATGTGATTCAACTCCATTTAGGACTGGGAAACAAACGCTAGCTCGCCTTACAAGAAACACACTCTGCTTTTGAGAAAAGTGCACTCTTCTACTCAATTGTGTTTCCTACGTGGTCCGAACAGTGAGCTTACTCAGAACAAAAGACCTGTGCTTCCTACACACACGGGCCATATCTGGTTCAACTCTGCTTAGGAAACTGACAAGAACATTAGCTCCTCTTCAGTCCAATACACTGTACTTGCTGGAAACAGACAGGAGTGCTATTTGCAATGTGTTTGGCAAAGGAAGCGCAATAGTGACTTTCTTTACCAGAAAACAACTCTTGATAGTAGGACCAAAAACTGCATGTGATTCAACTCCATTTAGGACTGGGAAACAAACGCTAGCTCGCCTTATAAGAAACACACTCTGCTTTTGAGAAAAGTGCACTCTTCTACTCAATTGTGTTTCCTATAGGGCCAGAACAGTGAGCTTGCTCAGAACAAAGGAACTGTGCTTCCTACACACACGGGCCATATCTAGTTCAATTCTGCTTAGGAAGCTGACAAGAAGAGTAGATTCTCTTCAGTCCAATACACTGTACATGCTGGGAACAGACGCCAGTGCTATTTGCCCTGTGTATGACAATGGGAGCGCAATGGTGACTCTTATTACCAGAAAACAACTCTTGCTCATAGGACCAGAAACTGTATGTGATTCAACTCCATTTAGGACTGGGAAACAAACGCTAGCTCGCCTTACAAGAAACACACTCTGCTTTTGAGAAAAGTGCACTCTTCTACTTAATTGTGTTTCTTACGGGGTCCGAACAGTGAGCTTACTCAGAACAAAAGACCTGTGCTTCCTACACACACGGGCCATATCTGGTTCAACTCTGCTTAGGAAACTGACAAGAACAGTAGCTCCTCTTCAGTCCAATACACTGTACTTGCTGGGAACAGACGCAAGTACTATTAGCACTCTGTATGGTAATGTGAGCGCAATAGTGACTTTCCTTACCAGAAAACAACTCTTGCTCGTAGGACCTGAAACTGCATGTGATTCAACTCCATTTAGGACTGGGAAACAAATGCTAGCTCGCCTTACGAGAAACACACATTTGCTTTTGAGAAAATAGCACTCTTCTACTCTATTTAGTTTCCTATGGGGTCTGAACAGTGAGCTTGCTGAGAACAAAAGAACTGTGCTTCCTACACACACGGCCATATTTGTTCAATTCTGCTTAGGAACCTGACAATAACAGTAGATTTTCTTCAGTCCAATACGCAGTACATGCTGGGAACCGACGCCAGTGCTATTTGCCCTGTGTATGACAATGGGAGCACAATATTGACTCTTAATACCAGAAAACAACTCTTGCTCCTAGGACCAGAAACTGCATATAACTCAACTCCATTTAGGACTGGGAAAGAAACGCTAGCTCACCTTACAAGAAACACACTCTGCTTTTGAGAAAAAAGCACTCTTTTACTCTACTGTGTTTAGTTTAGGGCCAGAACCGTCAGCTTGCTCAGAACAAAAGAACTGTGCTTCCTACACACAGGGACCATATCCAGTTCAACTCTGCTTAGGAAACTGACAAGAATAGTAGATCCTGTTCAGTCCAATATACTGTACTTGCTGGGAACAGACGCCAGTGCTATTTGCACTGTGTATGGCAATGGGAGCGCAATAGTGACTCTTCTTACCAGAAAACAACTCTTGCTCCTAGGACCAGAAACTGCATGTGATTCAACTCCATTTAGGACTGGGAAACAAACGCTAGCTCGCCTTACAAGAAACACACTCTCCTTTTGAGAAAAGAGCACTCTTCTACTCTACTGTGTTTCCTCTAGGGCCAGAACAGTGAGCTTGCTCAGAACAAAAGAACTGTACTTCCTACACACAGGGGCCATATCTAGTTCAACTCTGCTTAGGAAACTAACAAGAACAGTAGCTCCTCTTCAGTCCAATACACTGTACATGCAGGGAACAGACGCCAGAGCTATATGCACTGTGTATGGCAATGGGAGCGCAATAGTGTCTCTTATTACCAGAAAAAAAATCTTGCTCATAGGACCAGAAACTGCATGTGATTCAACTCCATTTAGGACTGGCAAACAAACGCTAGCTCGCCTTACAAGAAACACACTCTGCTTTTGAGAAAAGAGCACTCTTTTACTCTACCGTGTTTCCTATGGGGTCGTAACAGTGAGCTTGCTCAGAACAAAAGAACTGTGCTTCCTACACACACGGGCCATATCTAGTTCAACTCTGCTTAGGAAACTGACAAGAACAGTAGCTCCTCTTCAGTCCAATACACTGTACTTGCTGGGAACAGACGCGAGTGTATTTGCACTGTGTATGGAAATGGGAGCGCAATAGTGACTCTTCTTACCAGAAAACAACTCTTGCTCGTAGGACCAGAAAATGCAAGTGATTCAACTCCATTTAGGACTGGGAAACAAACGCTAGCTCGCCTTACAAGAAACACACACTGCTTTTGATAAAAGAGCACTCTTCTACTCTACTGTGTTTCCTATAGGGCCAGAACAGTGAGCTTGCTCAGAACAAAAGAACTGTGCTTCCTACACACACGGGTCATATCTAGTTCAACTCTGCTTAAGAAACTGACAAGAACAGTAGCTCCTCTTCAGCCAAATACACTGTACCTGCTGGAAACAGACGCGAGTGCTATTTGTACTGTGTATGGCAAAGGGAGGACAATAGTGACTTTCCTTACTAGCAAACAACTCTTGCTGGTAGGAACAAAAACTGCATGTGATTCAACTCCATTTAGGACTGGGAAACAAAAGCTAGCTCGCCTTACAAGAAACACACTCTGCTTTTGAGGAAAGAGCACTCTTCTACTCTACTGTGTTTCCTATAGGGCCAGGACAGTAAGCTTGCACAGAACAAAGATGTGTGCTTCCTACACACACGGCCATATCTAGTTCAATTCTGCTTAGGAAACTGACAAGAACAGTATACCCTCTTCAGGCAAATACACTGCACATGCTGGGAACAGACACCAGTTGTATTTGCCCTGTGTATGACAATGGGAGCGCAATAGTGACTCTTCTTACCAGAAAACAACTCTTGCTCGTAGGACCAGAAACTGCATGTGATTCAACTCCATTAGGACTGAGAAACAAACGCTAGCTCGCCTTACAAGAAACACACTCTGCTTTTGAGAAGAGAGCACTCTTCTACTCTACTGTGTTTCCTATGGGTCCGAACAGTGAGCTTGCTCAGAACAAAAGAACTGTGCTTCCTACACACACGGGCCATATCTAATTCAACTCTGCTTAGGAAACTGACAAGAACAGTAGCTCCTCTTCAGTCCAATACACTGTACTTGCTGGAAACAGACACGAGTGCTATTTGCACTGTGTTTGGCAAAGGAAGCGCAATAGTGACTTTCCTTACCATAAAACAACTCTTGCTGGTAGGACCAAAAACTGCATGTGATTCAACTCCATTTAGGACTTGGAAACAAACGCTAGCTCGCCTTAATAAGAAACACACTCTTCTTTTGAGAAAAGTGCACTCTTCTACTCAATTGTGTTTCCTATAGGGCCAGAACAGTGAGCTTGCTCAGAACAAAAGAACTGTGCTTCCTACACACACGGGCCATATCTAGTTCAATTCTGCTTAGGAAGCTGACAAGAAGAGTAGATTCTCTTCAGTCCAATACACTGTACATGCTGGGAACAGACGCCACTGCTATTTGCCCTGTGTATGACAAAGGGAGCACAATAGTGACTCTTCTTACCAGAAAACAACTCTTGCTCATAGGACCAGAATCTGCATGTGATTCAACTCCATTTAGGACTGGGAAACAAACGCTAGCTCGCCTTACAAGAAACACACTCTGCTTTTGAGAAAAGTGCACTCTTCTACTCAATTGTGTTTCCTACGTGGTCCGAACAGTGAGCTTGCTCAGAACAAAAGACCTGTGCTTCCTACACACACGGGCCATATCTGGTTCAACTCTGCTTAGGAAACTGACAAGAACAGTAGCTCCTCTTCAGTCCAATACACTGTACTGGCTGGGAACAGACGCAAGTACTGTTAGCACTCTGTATGGTAATGTGAGCGCAATAGTGACTTTCCTTACCAGAAAACAACTCTTGCTCGTAGGACCTGAAACTGCATGTGATTCAACTCCATTTAGGACTGGGAAACAAATGCTAGCTCGCCTTACGAGAAACACACATGTGCTTTTGAGAAAATAGCACTCTTCTACTCTATTTTGTTTCCTATGGCGTCTGAACAGTGAGCTTACTGAGAACAAAAGAACTGTGCTTCCTACACACACGGCCATATTTGTTCAATTCTGCTTAGGAACCTGACAAGTACAGTAGATTCTCTTCAGTTCAATACGCAGTACATGCTGGGAACCGACGCCAGTGCTATTTGCCCTGTGTATGACAATGGGAGCACAATATTGACTCTTCTTACCAGAAAACAACTCTTGCTCATAGGACCAGAAACTGCATATAACTCAACTCCATTTAGGACTGGGAAACAAACGCTAGCTCACCTTACAAGAAACACACTCTGCTTTTGAGAAAAAAGCACTCTTTTACTCTACTATGTTTAGTTTAGGGCCAGAACCATCAGCTTGCTCAGAACAAAAGAACTGTGCTTCCTACACACAGGGACCATATCCAGTTCAACTCTGCTTAGGAAACTGACAAGAATAGTAGATCCTGTTCAGTCCAATATACTGTACTTGCTGGGAACAGACGCCAGTGCTATTTGCACTGTGTATGGCAATGGGAGCGCAATAGTGACTCTTCTTACCAGAAAACAACACTTGCTCCTAGGACCAGAAACTGCATGTGATTCAACTCCATTTAGGACTGGGAAACAAACGCTAGCTCGCCTTACAAGAAACACACTCTGCTTTTGAGAAAAGAGCACTCTTCTACTCTACTGTGTTTCCTATAAAGCCAGAACAGTGAGCTTGCTCAGAAGAAATGAACTGTGCTGCCTACACACACGGACCATATCTAGTTCAACTCTGCTTAGGAAACTGACGAGAACAGTAGCTCCTCTTCAGTCCAATACACTGCACTTGCTGGGCACATACGCTAGTGCTATTTGCACTGTGTACAGCAATGGGAGCACAATAGTTACTCTTCTTACAGAAAACAACTCTTGTTCATAGGACCAGAAAGTGAATGTCATTCAACTTCATTTAGGACTGGGAAACAAACGCTAGCTCGCCTTACAAGAAACACACTCTTCTTCTTGAGTAAAGTACACTCTTCAATTCTACTGTGATTTCTATGGGGTCCAAACTGTGAGCTTGCTGAGAACAAAAGAACTGTGCTTCCTACACACTCGCGCCATATCTAATTCAACTCTGCTTAGGAAAATGACAAGAATATTAGCTCCTCTTCAGCCCAATACAGTGTACTTGCTGGGAACTGATGCGAGGGCTATTTTCACTGTGTATGGCAATGGGAGCACAATAGTGACTTTCCTTACCAGAAAACAACTCGTGTCGTGTAGGACCAAAAACTGCATGTGATTCAACTCCATTTAGAACTTGGAAACAAACGCTAGCTCGCCTTACAAGAAACACACTCGGCTTTTGAGAAAACAGCACTCTTCTACTCTACTGTGTTTACTATAGCGCCAGAACAGTGAGCTTGCTCAGAACAAAGAACTGTGCTTCCTACACATGGCCATATCTAGTTCAATTTTGCTTAGGAAACTGACAAGAACAGTAGATCCTCTTCAGTCCAATACACTGTACTTGCTGGGAACAGACGCCAGTGATATTTGCACTGTGTATGACAATGGGAGTGCAATAGTGACTCTTCTTACCACAAAACAATTCTTGCTCGTAGGACTAGAAACTGCATGTGATTCAACTACATTTAGGACTGGGAAAGAAACGCTAGCTCGACTTACAAGAAACACACTCTGCTTTTGTGGAAAGAGCATTTTTCTACTCTACTGTGTTTCCTATATGGCCAGAACAGTGAGCTTGCTGACTACAAAAGAACTGTGCTTCCTACACACATGGGCCATATCTAGTTCAACTCTGCTTAGGATCCTGACAAGAACAGTAGATCCTCTTCAGTCCAATACACTGTACATGCTGGGAACAGACGCCAGTGCTATTTGCCCTGTGTATGACAATGGGAGCGCAATAGTTACTCTTATTACCAGAAAAAACTCTTGCTCGTAGGACCAGAAACTACATGTGATTCAATTCCATTTAGCACTGGGAAACAAACGCTAGCTCGCCTTACAAGAAACACACTCTGCTTTTAAGAAAAGAGCACTCTTCTACTCTACTCTGTTTCCTATAGGGCCAGTACAGTGAGCTTGCTCAGAACAAAAAAACTGTGCTTCCTACACAAATGGCCATATCCAGTTCAATTCTGCTTAGGAAACTGACAAGAACAGTAGCTCCTCTTCAGTCCAATACACTGTACTTGCTGGGAACAGGTGCGAGTGCTATTTGCACTGTGTTTGGCAATGGGAGCGCAATAGTGACTTTCCTTACCAGAAAACAAGTCTTGCACGTAGGACCAAAAACTGCATGTGATTCAACTCCATTTAGGACTGGGAAACAAACGCTAGCTCGCCTTACAAGAAACACACTCTGCTTTTGAGAAAAGAACACTCTTCTACTCTACTGTGTTTCCTATGGGGTCCGAACAGTGAGCTTGCTCAGAACAAAAGAACTGTGCTTCCTATACACACGGGCCATATCTAGTTCAACTCTGCTTGGATAACTGACAAGAATAGTAGCTCCTCTTCAGTCCAATACACTGTACCGATTGGAACAGACGCAAGTGTTATTTGTACTGTGCATGGCAATGGGAGCCCAATAGTGACTCTTCTTACCAAAAAATAACTCTACTCGTAGGACCGGAAACTGCATGTGATTCAAACTCATTTAGGACTGGGAAACAAACGCTAGCTCGCCTTACAAGAAACACACTCTGCTTTTGAGAAAAGAGCACTCTTCTACTCTACTGGGTTTCCTATGGGGTCTGAACAGTGAGCTTGCTCAGAACAAAAGAACTGTGCTTCCTACACACACGGGCCATATCTAGTTCAACTCTGCTTAGGAAACTGACAAGAACAGTAGCTCCTCTTCAGTCCAATACACTGTACTTGCTGGGAACAGACGCGAGTGCTATTTGCACTGTGTATGGCAATGGGAGCGCAATAGTGACTTTCCTTACCAGTAAACAACTCTTGCGCATACGACCAAAAATTGCATGTGATTCAACTCCATTTAGGACTGGGAAACAAACGCTAGCTCGCCTTAGAAGAAACACACTCTGCTTTTGAGAAAAGATGACTCTTCTACTCTACTATGTTTCCTATATGGCCAGAACAGTGAGCTTGCTCAGAACAAAAGAAATGTGCTTCATACACACACGGGCCATATCTAGTTCAACTCTGCTTAGGAACCTGACAAGAACAGTAGATCCTCTTCAGTCCAATACTCTGTACATGCTGGGAACAAATGCCACTGCTATTTGCCCTGTGTATGACAATGGGAGCACAATAGTGACTCTTCTTACCAAAAAATAACTCTACTCGTAGGACCAGAAACTGCATGTGATTCAAATTCATTTAGGACTGGGAATCAAAAGCTAGCTCGCCTTACAAGAAACACACTCTGCTTTTGAGAAAAGAGCACTCTTCTTCTCTACTATGTGTCCTATGGGTTCCGAACAGTGAGCTTGCTCAGAACAAAAGAACTGTGCTTCCTCCACACACGGGCCATATCTAGTTCAACTCTGCTTAGGAAACTGAAAAGAACAGTAGATCCTCTTCAGTCCAATACGCTGTACATGCTGGGTACAGACGGCAGTGCTATTTGCACTGTTTATGGCAATGGGAGCGCAATAGTGACTTTCCTTACCAGAAAACAACTCTTGCTCGTAGGACCAAAAACTGCATGTGATTCAACTCCATTTAGGACTGGGAAACAAACGCTAGCTCGCCTTAGAAGAAACACACTCTGCTTTTGAGAAAAGATGACTCTTCTACTCTACTATGTTTCCTATATGGCCAGAACAGTGAGCTTGCTCAGAACAAAAGAAATGTGCTTCATACACACACGGGCCATATCTAGTTCAACTCTGCTTAGAAACCTGACAAGAACAGTAGATCCTCTTCAGTCCAATACTCTGTACATGCTGGGAACAAATGCTAGTGCTATTTGCCCTGTGTATGACAATGGGAGCACAATAGTGACACTTCTTAACAAAAAATAACTCTACTCGTAGGACCAGAAACTGCATGTGATTCAAATTCATTTAGGACTGGGAATCAAAAGCTAGCTCGCCTTACAAGAAACACACTCTCCTTTTGAGAAAAGAGCACTCTTCTTCTCTACTATGTGTCCTATGGGTTCCGAACAGTGAGCTTGCTCAGAACAAAAGAACTGTGCTTGCTCCACACACGGGCCATATCTAGTTCAACTCTGCTTAGGAAACTGAAAAGAACAGTAGATCCTCTTCAGTCCAATACGCTGTACATGCTGGGTACCTACGGCAGTGCTATTTTTACTGTGTATGGCAATGGGAGCGCAATAGTGACTTTCCTTACCAGAAAACAACTCCTGCTCGTAGGACCAAAAACTGCATGTGATTCAACTCCATTTAGGACTGGGAAACAAACGCTAGCTCGCCTTACAAGAAACACACTCTGCTTTTGATAAAAGAGCACTCTTCTACTCTACTGTGTTTCCTATAGGGCGAGAACAGTGAGCTTGCTCAGAACAAAAGAACTGTGCTTCCTACACAAATGGCCATATCCAGTTCAATTCTGCTTAGGAAACTGACAAGAACAGTAGCTCTTCTTCAGTGCAATACACTGTACTTGCTGGGAACAGATGCGAGTGCTATTTGCACTGTGTTTGGCAATGGGAGCGCAATAGTGACTTTCCTTACCAGAAAACAACTCTTGCACGTAGAACCAAAAACTGCATGTGATTCAACTCCTTTAGGACTGGGAAACAAATGCTAGCTCGCCTTACAAGAAAATCACTCTGCTTTTGAGAAAAGAGCACTCTTGTACTCTACTGTGTTTTCTATAGGGCCAGAAAGTGAGCTTGCTCAAAACAAAAGAACTGTGCTTCCTATACACACGGGCCATATCAGTTCAACTCTGCTTAGGAAACTGACAAGAACAGTATCTCCTCTTCAGTCCAATACACTGTACTTGATTGGAACAGACGCAAGTGCTATTTGCACTGTGTATGGCAATGGGAGCTCAATAGTGACTCTTCTTACCAAAAACAACTCTACTCGTAGGACCAGAAACTGCATGATTCAACTTCATTTACGACTGGGAAACAAAAGCTAGCTCGCCTTACAAGAAACACACTCTGCTTTTGAGAAAAGAGTACTCTTCTACTCTACTGTGTTTCCTAGGGGTCCGAACAGTGAGCTTGCTCAGAACAAATGAACTGTGCTTCCTACACACACGGGCCATATCTAGTTCAAGTCTGCTTAGGAAAATGACAAGTACAGTAGCTCCTCTTCAATCCAATACACTGTACTTGCTGGGAGCAGACGCCAGTGCAATTTGCACTGTGTATGGCAATGGGAGCGCAATTGTGACCCTTCTTACCAGAAAACATCTCTTGCTCTTAGGACCAGAAACTGCATGTGATTCAACTCCATTTTGGACTGGGAAGCAAACGCTAGGTCGCCTTACACTAAACACACTCGGCTTTTGAGAAAAGAGCACTCTTCTACTCTACTGTGTTTCCTACGGTGTCCAAACAGTGAGCTTGCTCAGAACAAAAGAACTGTGCTTCCTACACACACGGGCCATATCTAGTTCAACTCTGGTTAGGAAACTGACAAGAACAGTATCTCCTCTTCAGTCCAATACACTGTACTTGCTGGGAACAGACGCAAGTGCTATTTGCACTGTGTATATCAATGGGAGCACAATAGTGACTATCCTTACGAGAAAACAACTCTTGCTCGTAGGACCAAAAACTGCATGTGGTTTAACTCCATTTATGACTGGGAATCAAACGCTACCTTGCCTTACAAGAAACACACTCTGCTTTTGAGAAAAGAGCACTCTTCTACTCTACTCTGTTTCCTATAGGGCCAGTACAGTGAGCTTGCTTAGAACAAAAGAACTGTGCTTCCTACACAAATGGCCATATCCAGTTCAATTCTGCTTAGGAAACTGACAAGAACAGTAGCTCCTCTTCAGTCCAATACACTGTACTTGCTGGGAACAGATGCGAGTGCTATTTGCACTGTGTTTGGCAATGGGAGCACAATAGTGACTTTCCTTACCAGAAAACAAGTCTTGCCTGTAGGACCAAAAACTGCATGTGATTCAACTCCATTTAGGACTGGGAAACAAACGCTAGCTCGCCTTACAAGAAACACACTCTGCTTTTGAGAAAAGAACACTCTTCTACTCTACTGTGTTTCCTATGGGGTCCGAACAGTGAGCTTGCTCAGAACAAAAGAACTGTGCTTCCTATACACACGGGCCATATCTAGTTCAACTCTGCTTAGGAAACTGACAAGAATAGTAGCTCCTCTTCAGTCCAATACACTGTACTTGATTGGAACAGACGCAAGTGTTATTTGTACTGTGCATGGCAATGGGAGCCCAATAGTGACTCTTCTTACCAAAAAATAACTCTACTCGTAGGACCGGAAACTGCATGTGATTCAAACTCATTTAGCACTGGGAAACAAACGCTAGCTCGCCTTACAATAAACACACTCTGCTTTTGAGAAAAGAGCACTCTTCTACTCTATTGGGTTTCCTATGGGGTCTGAACAGTGAGCTTGCTCAGAACAAAAGAACTGTGCTTCCTACACACACGGGCCATATCTAGTTCAACTCTGCTTAGGAAACTGATGAGAACAGCAGCTCTTCTTCACTCCAATACACTGTACTTACTGGAAACAGACGCGAGTGCTATTTGCACTGTGTACAGCAATTGGAGCACAATAGTGACTCTTCTTACCAGAAAACACCTCTTGCTCTTAGGACCAGAAACTGCATTTGATTCAATCCACTTAGGACTGGGAAACAAACGCTAGCTCGCCTTACAAGAAACAAGCTCTGCTTTTGAGAATAGGGCACACTTCTACTCTACTGTGTTTCCTATGGGGTCCAAACAGTGAGCTTGCTCAGAACAAAAGAACTGTGTTTCCTCCACACACGGGCCATATCTAGTTCAATTCTGCTTAGGAAACTGACAAGAACAGTAGATCCTCTTCAGTTCAATGCACTGTACTTCCTGGGAACAGACGTCAGTGGTATTTGCACTGTGTATGAAAATGGGAGCCCAATAGTGACTTTTTTTTTTTTTGGTTTTTCAAGACAGGGTTTCTCTGTGTAGCTTTGCACCTTTCCTGGGACTCACTTGGTAGCCCAGGTTAACCTCGAACTCACAGAGATCCACCTGGCTCTGCCTCCCAAGTGCTGGGATTAAAGGCGTGCGCCACCACCGTCCGGCTCTATAGTGACTTTTATTACCAGAAAAAACTCTTGCTTGTAGGACCAGAAACTGCATGTGATTCAAATCCATTTAGGACTGGGAAGCAAACACTAGCTCGCATTACAAGAAACACACTCGGATTTTGAGAAAAGAGCACTCTTCTACTCTACTGTGTTTCCTATGTGGTCACAACAGTGAGCTTACTCAGAACAAAAGAACTGTGCTTCCTATACACACGGGCCACATCTAGTTCAACTCTGCTTAGGAAACTGACAAGAACAGTAGCTCCTCTTCAGTCCAATACACTGTACTTGATTGGAACAGTCGCAAGTGCTATTTGTACTGTGTATGGCAATGGGAGCGCAATAGTGACCCTTCTTACCAAAAAATAACTCTACTCGTAGGACCAGAAACTGCATGTGATTCAAATTCATTTAGACTGGGAAACAAAAGCTAGCTCGCCTTACAAGAAACACACTCTGCTTTTGAGAAAAGAGCACTCTTCTTCTCTACTATGTGTCCTATGGGTTCCGAACAGTGAGCTTGCTCAGAACAAAAGAACTGTGCTTCCTACGCACACGGGCCATATCTAGTTCAACCCTGCTTAGGAAACTGACAAGAACAGTAGCTCCGCTTCAGTCCAATACACTGTACTTGCTGGGAAAAGATGCGAGTGCTATTTGCACTGTGTTTGGCAATGGGAGCGCAATAGTGACTTTCCTTACCAGAAAACAACTCTTGCTCGTAGTACCAAAAACTGCATGTGATTCAACTCCATTTAGGACTGGGAAACAAACGCTAGCTCACCTTACAAGAAACACACTCTGCTTTTGAGAAAAGAGCAGTCTTCTACTCTACTGTGTTTCCTATAGGGCCAGTACAGTGAGCTTGCTCAGAACAAAAGAACTGTGCTTCCTGCACACACGGGCCATATCTAGTTCAACTCTGCTTAGGAAACTGATGAGAACAGTAGCTCCTCTTCACTCCAATACACTGTACTTACTAAAAACAGACGCGAGTGCTATTTGCACTGTGTACAGCAATTGGAGCACAATAGTGACTCTTCTTACCAGAAAACACCTCTTGCTCTTAGGACCAGAAACTGCATTTGATTCAATCCACTTAGGACTGGGAAACAAACGGTAGCTCGCCTTACAAGAAACACACTCTGCTTTTGAGAAAAGAGGGCTCTTCTACTCTACTTTGTTTCCTATAGGGCGAGAACAGTGAGATTGCTCAGAACAAAAGAACTGTGCTTCCTACACACATGAGCCATATCTAGTTCAACTCTGCTTAGGAAACTGATGAGAACAGTAGCTCTTCTTCAGTCCAATACACTGTACTTGCTGGGAACAGATGCGAGTGCAATTTGCACTGTGTACGGCAATGGGAGCACAATAGTGACTCTTCTTACCAGAAAACAACTCTTGCTCTTAGGACCAGTAACTGCATGTGATTCAACTCCATTTAGGACTGGGAAAAAAACACTAGCTCGACTTACAAGAAACACACTCTGCTTTTGAGAAAAGAGTACTCTTCTACTCTACTGTATTTCCTATGGGGTCCGAACAGTGAGCTTGCTCTGAAAAAAAGAAATGTACTTCCTGCACACATGGCCATATCTAGTTCAATTCTGCTTAGGAAACTGACAAGAACAGTAGATCCTCTTCAGTGCAATACACTGTACATACTGGGAGAAGAAGCCAGTGCTATTTGCCCTGTGAATGACAATGGGAGCACAATAGTGACTCTTCTTACCAGAAAATATCTCTTGCTCGTAGGAATAGAAACTGCATGTGATTCAACTCCATTTAGGACTTGGAAACAAACACTAGCTCGCCTTACAAGAAACACACTCTGCTTTTGAGAAAAGAGCACTCTGCTACTCTACTGTGTTTCATATAGTTCCAGAACAGTGAGCTTGCTCAGAACAAAAGAACTGTGCTTCCTACACACGGCCATATCTAGTTCAACTCTGCTTAGGAAACTGAAAAGAACAGTAGCTCCTCTTCAGTCCAATACACTGTACTTGCTGGGAACAGACGTGAGTGCTATTTGTGCTGTGTATGGCAAGGGGAGCGCAATAGTGACTTTCCTTACCAGAAAACAACTCTTGCTCGTAGGACCAAAAACTGCATGTGATTAAACTCCATTTAGGGGTGGGAAACAAACGCTAGCTCACCTTACAAAAAACACACTCTGCTTTTGAGAAAAGAGCACTCTTCTACTCTACTGTGTTTCCTATGGTGTCCAAACAGTGAGCTTTCTCAGAACAAAAGAACTGTGCTTCCTAAACACACGGGCCATATCTATTTCAACTCTGATTAGGAAACTGACAAGAATAGTAGCTCCTCTTCAGTCCAATACACTGTACTTGCTGGGAACAGAATCGAGTGCTATTTGCACTATGTATGGCAATGGGAGTGCAATAATGACTTTCCTTACCAGAAAACAACTCTTGCTTGTACGTCCAGAAGCTGCATGTGATTCAACTCCATTTAGAACTGGGAAACAAACGCTAGCTCGCCTTACAAGAAACACACTCTGCTTTTGAGAAAAGAGCACTCTTCTACTCTACTGTGTTTTCTATAGGGCCAGAAAGTGAGCTTGCTCAAAACAAAAGAACTGTGCTTCCTGTACACACGGGCCATATCAGTTCAACTCTGCTTAGGAAAGTGACAAGAACAGTAGCTCCTCTTCAGTCCAATACACTGTACTTGATTGGAACAGACGCAAGTGCTATTTGCACTGTGTATGGCAATGGGAGCTCAATAGTGACTCTTCTTACCAAAAAGCAACTCTACTCGTAGGACCAGAAACTGCATGTGATTCAACTTCATTTACGACTGGGAAACAAAAGCTAGCTCGCCTTACAAGAAACACACTCTGCTTTTGAGAAAAGAGTACTCTTCTACTCTACTGTGTTTCCTATGGGGTCCGAACAGTGAGCTTGCTCAGAACAAATGAACTGTGCTTCCTACACACACGGGTCATATCTAGTTAAACTCTCCTTAGGAAACTGACAAAAACAGTAGCTCCTCTTCATTCAAATACACTGTACTTGCTGGAAACAGATGCGAGTGCTATTTGTACTGTGCATGGCAGTGGGAGCGCAATAGTGACTCTTCTTACCAGAAAACAACTCTTGCTCATAGGACTAGAAACTGCATGTGATTCAACTCCATTTGATTGGGAAACAAACGCCAGCTCGCCTTACAAGAAACACACTCTGCTTTTGAGAATTGGGCACTCATCTACTCTACTGTGTTTCCTATGAGTTCCAAACAGTGAGCTTGCTCAGAACAAAAGAACTGTGCTTCCTACACTCGATTCATATCTAGTTCAACTCTGCTTAGGAAACTGACAAGAACATTAGCTCCTCTTCAGTCCAATACACTGTACTTGCTGTGAACAGACGGGAGTGCTATTTGCACTGTGTATGGCAATGGGAGCGCAATAGTGACTTTCCTTACCAAAAAACAACTCTTGCTCATAGGACCAGAAACTGCATGTGATTCAACTCAATTTAGGACTGGGAAACAAACGCTAACTCGCCTTTCAAGAAACACACTCTCCTTTTGAGAATAGAGCACTCTTCTACTCTACTTTGTTTCCTGTAGGGCGAGAACAGTGTGCTTGCCCAGAACAAAAGAACTGTGCTTCCTACACACGGGCCATATCTAGTTCAACTCTGCTTAGGAAACTGACAAGAACAGTAGCTCCTCTTCAGTCCAATACACTGTACTTGCTGGGAACAGACGCGAGTGCTATTTGCACTGTGTATGGCAAAGGGAGCGCAATTGTGACTCTTCTTACCAGAAAACAACTCTAGCTCATAGGACCAGAAACTGCATGTGTATTTCAACTCCATTTAGGACTGGGAATCAAAAGCTAGCTCGCCTTACAAGAAACACACTCTGCTTTTGAGAAAAGTGCACTCTTCTACTCTACTGTGTTTCCTATGGGGTTGCAACAGTGAGCTTGCTCAGAACAAAAGAACTGTGCTTCCTACACACACGGGTCATATCTAGTTCAACTCTGCTTAGGAAACTGACAAGAACAGTAGCTCCTTTTCAGTCTAATACACTGTACATGCTGGGAACAGACGCGAGTGCTATTTGCACTGTGTACGGGAAATGGAGCGCAATAGTGACTCTTCTTACCAGAAAACAACTCTAGCTCATAGGACCAGAAACTGCATGTGTATTTCAACTCCATTTAGGACTGGGAAACAAACGCTAGCTCGCCTTGCAAGAAACACACTCTGCTTTTGAGAAAAGTGCACTCTTCTACTCTACTGTGTTTCCTATGGGGTTCAAACAGTGAGCTTGTTCAGAACAAAAGAACTGTGCTTAGTACACACACGGGTCATATCTGGTTCATCTCTACTTAGGAAACTGACAAGAACAGTAGCTCCTCTGCAGTACAATACACTGTATTTGCTGGGAACAGACGCGAGTGCTATTTACTGTGTATGGCAATGGGAGCACAATAGTGACTCTTCTTACCAAAAAATAACTCTACTCGTAGGACCGGAATCTGCATGTGATTCAAACTCATTTAGGACTGGGAAACAAAAGCTAGCGCACCTTACAAGAAACACACTCTGCTTTTGAGAAAAGAGCACTCTTCTTCTCTACTATGTGTCCTATGGGTTCCGAACAGTGAGCTTGCTCAGAACAAAAGAACTGTGCTTCCTACGCACACGGGCCATATCTAGTTCAACTCTGATTAGGAAACTGACAAGAACAGTATCTCCTCTTCAGTCCAATACACTGTACTTGATTGGAACAAACGCAAGTGCTATTTGCACTGTGTATGGCAATGGGAGCGCAATAGTGACACTTCTTACCAGAAAAATACTCTTGCTCTTAGGACCAGAAACTGCATGTGATTCAACTCCATTTTGGACTGGGAAGCAAACGCTAGGTCGCCTTACACTAAACACACTCTGATTTGAGAAAAGAACACTCTTCTACTCTACTGTGTTTCCTATGGGGTCTGAACAGTGAGCTTGCTCAGAACAAAAGAACTGTGCTTCCTACACACACGGGCCATATCTAGTTCAACTCTGCTTAGGAAACTGATGAGAACAGTAGCTCCTCTTCACTCCAATACACTGTACTTACTGGAAACAGACGCGAGTGCTATTTGCACTGTGTACAGCAATTGGAGCACAATAGTGACTCTTCTTACCAGAAAACACCTCTTGCTCTTAGGACCAGAAACTGCATTTGATTCAATCCACTTAGGACTGGGAAACAAACGCTAGCTCGCCTTACAAGAAACAAGCTCTGCTTTTGAGAATAGGGCACACTTCTACTCTACTGTGTTTCCTATGGGGTCCAAACAGTGAGCTTGCTCAGAACAAAAGAAGTGTGCTTCCTACACACACGGGCCATATCTAGTTCAATTCTGCTTAGGAAACAGACAAGAACAGTAGATCCTCTTCAGTCCAATACACTGTACTTGCTGGGAACAGACGCCAGTGGTATTTGCACTGTGTATGAAAATGGGAGCCCAATAGTGACTTTTTTTTTTTTTGGTTTTTCAAGACAGGGTTTCTCTGTGTAGCTTTGCGCCTTTCCTGGGACTCACTTGGTAGCCCAGGTTGGCCTCGAACTCACAGAGATCCACCTGGCACTGCCTCCCAAGTGCTGGGATTAAAGGCGTGCACCACCACCGCCCGGCTCAATAGTGACTTTTATTACCAGAAAAAACTCTTGCTTGTAGGACCAGAAACTGCATGTGATTCAAATCCATTTAGGATTGGGAAGCAAACACTAGCTCGCATTACAAGAAACACACTCGGATTTTGAGAAAAGAGCACTCTTCTACTCTACTGTGTTTCCTATGTGGTCACAACAGTGAGCTTACTCAGAACAAAAGAACTGTGCTTCCTATACACACGGGCCACATCTAGTTCAACTCTGCTTAGGAAACTGACAAGAACAGTAGCTCCTCTTCAGTCCAATACACTGTACTTGATTGGAACAGACGCAAGTGCTATTTGTACTGTGTATGGCAATGGGAGCGCAATAGTGACTCTTCTTACCAAAAAATAACTCTACTCGTAGGACCAGAAACTGCATGTGATTCAAATTCATTTAGGACTGGGAAACAAAAGCTAGCTCGCCTTACAAGAAACACACTCTGCTTTTGAGAAAAGAGCACTCTTCTTCTCTACTATGTGTCCTATGGGTTCCGAACAGTGAGCTTGCTCAGAACAAAAGAACTGTGCTTCCTACGCACACGGGCCATATCTAGTTCAACTCTGATTAGGAAACTTACAAGAACAGTAGCTCCTCTTCAGTCCAATACACTGTACTTGCTGGGAACAGATGCGACTGCTATTTGCACTGTGTTTGGCAATGGGAGCGCAATAGTGACTTTCCTTACCAGAAAACAACTCTTGCTCATAGTACCAAAAACTGCATGCGATTCAACTCCATTTAGGACTGGGAAACAAACGCTAGCTCGCCTTACAAGAAACACACTCTGCTTTTGAGAAAAGAGCAGTCTTCTACTCTACTGTGTTTCCTATAGGGCCAGTACAGTGAGCTTGCTCAGAAAAAAAGAACTGTGCTTCCTACACAAATGGCCATATCCATTTCAATTCTGCTTAGGAAACTGACAAGAACAGTAGCTCCTCTGCAGTCCAATACACTGTACTTGCTGGGAACAGATGCGAGTGCTATTTGCACTGTGTTTGGCAATGGGAGCGCAATAGTGACTTTCCTTACCAGAAAACAACTCTTGCGCGTAGGACCAAAAACTGCATGTGATTCAACTCCATTTAGGACTGGGAAACAAATGCTAGCTTGCCTTACAAGAAACACACGCTGCTTTTGAGAAAAGAGCACTCTTCTACTCTACTGTGTTTCCTATGGGGTCCAAACAGTGAGCTTGCTCAGAACAAAAGAAGTGTGCTTCCTACACACACGGGCCATATCTAGTTCAATTCTGCTTAGGAAACTGACAAGAACAGTAGATCCTCTTCAGTCCAATACACTGTACTTGCTGGGAACAGAGGCGAGTCCTATTTGCACTGTGTATGGCAATGGGAGCGAAATAGTGACTCCTCTTACCAGAAAAAAACTCTTGCTCGTAGGACCAGAAACTCATGAGATTCAAATCTGTTTCTGACTGGGAAAAAAACACTAGCTAGCCTTACAAGAAACACACTCTGCTTTTGAGAAAAGAGCACTGTTCTATTCTACTATGTTTCCTATGTGGTCCGAACAGTGAGTTTGCTCAGAACAAAAGAACTGTGCTTCCTACACACACGGGTCATATCTAGTTCAACTCTGGTTAGGTAACAGTCAAGAACAGTAGATCCTCTTCAGTGCAATACCCTGTACATGCTGGGACAGACGCGAGTGCTATTTACCCTGTGTATGGTAATGGGAGCTCAATAGTGACTCTTCTTACCAGAAAACAACTCTTTCCTGTAGGACCAGAAACTGCATGTGATTCAACTCCATTTAGGACTGGGAAACAAACACAAGCTCGCCTTACAAAAAACACTCTCTGCTTTTGAGAAAAGAGCACTCTTCTACTCTACTGTGTTTCCTATAGGACCAGAAGAGTGAGCTTGCTCAGAACAAAAGAAGTGTACTTCCGGCACACACGGGCCATATCTAGTTCAACTTTGCTTAGGAAACTGACAAGAACAGTAGATCCTCTTCAGTCCAATACACTGTACATCCTGGGAACAGACGCGAGTGCTATTTGCCCTGTGTATGACAAAGGGAGCGCAATAGTGACTCTTCTTACTAGAAAACAACTCTTGCTCGTAGGGCCAGAAACTGCATGTGATTCAACTCCATTTAGGACTGGGAAACAAAAGCTAGCTCGCCTTACAAGAAACACACTCTGCTTTTGAGAAAAGAGCACTCTTCTACTCTACTTTGTTTTCTATAGGGCCAAAACAGTGAGCTTGCTCAGAACAAAAGAACTGTGCTTCCTACACACACGGGTCATATCTAGTTCAACTCTGCTTAGGAAACTGACAAGAACAGTAGATCCTCTTCAGTCCAATACACTGTACTTGCTGGGAACAGATGCGAGTGCTATTTGCACTGTGTATAGCAAAGGGAGCACAATAGTGACTCTTCTTACCAGAAAACAACTCTTGCTCGTAGGACCAGAAACTGCATGTGATTCAACTCCATTTAGGACTGGGAAACAAACGCTAGCTAGCCTTACAAGAAACACACTCTGCTTTTGAGAAAAGAGCACTCTTCTACTCTACTGTGTTTCCTATGGGGTCCGAACAGTGAGCTTGCTCAGAACAAAAGAACTGTGCTTCCTCCACACACGGGCCCTATCTAGTTCAACTCTGCTTAGGAAACTGACAAGAACAGTAGCTCCTCTTCTGTCCAATACACTGTACTTGCAAAGAACAGTAGCGACTGTTGTTTGTACTGTGTATGGCAATAGGAGCACAATAGTGACTCTTCTTACCAGAAAACTTCTCTTGTTCATAGGACAAGAAACTGCATGTAATTCAACTCCATTTAGGACTGGGAAACAAACGCTAGCTCATCTTACAAGAAACATACTCTGCTTTGAGAAAAGAGCACTCTTCTACTCTTGTGTGTTTCCTATAGGACCAAAACACTGAGCTTGCTCAGAACAAAAGAACTGTGCTTCCTACACACACGGGCCATATCTCATTCAACTCTGCTTAGGAAACTGCCAAGAACAGTATCTCCTCTTAAGTCCAATACACTGTACTTGCTGGGAACAGACGTGAGTGCTATTTGCACTGTTTATGGCAAAGGGAGCACAATAGTGACTTTCCTTACCAGAAAACATCCCTTGCTCGTAGGACCAGAAACTGCATGTGATTCAACTCCATTTTGGACTGGGAAACAAATGCTAGCTCGCCTTACAAGAAACACACTCTGCTTTTGAGAAAAGAGCACTCTTCTATTCTACTGTGTTTCCTATGCGGTCCAAACAGTGAGCTTGCTCAGAAAAAAAGAACTGTGCTTCCTACACACACGGGCCATATCTAGTTCAACTCTGCTTAGGAAACTGACAAGAACAGTAGATCCTCTTCAGTCCAATACACTGTACATGCTGGGAACAGAGGCGAGTCCTATTTGCACTGTGTATGGCAATGGGAGCGAAATAGTGACTCCTCTTACCAGAAAAAAACTCTTGCTCGTAGGACCAGAAACTCATGAGATTCAAATCTGTTTCTGACTGGGAAACAAACACTAGCTAGCCTTACAAGAAACACACTCTGCTTTTGAGAAAAGAGCACTGTTCTATTCTACTATGTTTCCTATGTGGTCCGAACAGTGAGTTTGCTCAGAACAAAAGAACTGTGCTTCCTACACACACGGGTCATATCTAGTTCAACTCTGGTTAGGTAACAGTCAAGAACAGTAGATCCTCTTCAGTGCAATACCCTGTACATGCTGGGACAGACGCGAGTGCTATTTACCCTGTGTATGGTAATGGGAGCTCAATAGTGACTCTTCTTACCAGAAAACAACTCTTTCCTGTAGGACCAGAAACTGCATGTGATTCAACTCCATTTAGGACTTGGAAACAAACGCTAGTTCGCCTTAGAAGAAACACACTCTGTTTGGAGAAAAGAGCACACTTCTACTCTACTGTGTTTCCTATAGGGCCAGAACAGTGAGCTTGCTCAGAACAAAAGAACTGTGCTTCCTACACACACGGGCCATATCTAGTTCAACTCTGCTTAGGAAACTGACAAGAACAGTAGCTCCTCTTCAGTCCAATACACTGTACTTGCTGGGAACAGACGCGAGTGCTATTTGCACTGTGTATGGCAAAGGGAGCACAATAGTGACTTTCCTTTCCAGAAAACAACTCTTGCTCGTAGGACTAGAAACTGCATGTCATTCAACTCCATTTAGGACTGGGAAACAAACGCAAGCTCGCCTTACAAGAAACACACTCTGCTTTTGAGAAAAGAGCACTCTTCTACTCTACTGTGTTTCCTATAGGGCCAGAACAGTGAGCTTGCACAGAACAAAAGAACTGAGCTTCCTACACACACGGCCATATCTAGTTCAATTCTGCTTAGGAAACTGACAAGAACAGTAGATCCTCTTCAGTCCAATACACTGTACATGCTGGGAACAGACGACAGTGCTATTTGCCCTTTGTATGACAATGGGAGCACAATAGTGACTCTTCTTACCAGAAAACAACTCTTGCTCGTAGGACCAGAAACTGCATGTGATTCAACTCCATGTATGACTGGGAAACAAACGCTAGCTCGCCTTACAAGAAACAAACTCTGCTTTTTAGGAAAGAGCACTCTTCTACTCTAATGTGTTTCCTATGGGGTCCGAACAGTGAGCATGCTCAGAACAAAATAACAGTGTTTCCTACACACACGGGCCATATCTAGTTCAACTCTCCTTAGGAAACTGACAAGAACAGTAGCTCCTCTTCATTCCAATACACTGTACTTGCTGGGAACAGACGCGAGTGCTATTTGCACTGTGTATGGCAATGGGAACAAAATAGTGACTCTTCTTACCAGAAAACAACTCTTGCTCATAGGACGAAATACAGCATGGGATTCAACTACATTTAGGACCTGGAAACAAATGCTAGCTCGCCTTACAAGAAACACACTCTGCTTTTGAGAAAAGAACACTCTTCTACTCTACTGTGTTTCCTATAGGGCCAGAACAGTGAGCTTGCTCAAAATAAAAGATTTGTGCTTCCTACACACACGGGCCATATCAAGATCAATTCTGCTTAGGAAACTGACAAGAACAGTAGATCTTCTTAAGTCCAATACACTGTACATGCTGGGAACAGATGCCAGTGCTATATGCCCTGTGTATGACAATGGGAGCTCACTAGTGACTCTTCTTACCAGAAAACAACTCTTGCTCATAGGACCAGAAACTGCATGTGATTCAACTCCATTTAGGACTGAGAAACAAACGCTAGCTCGCCTTACAAGAAACACACTCTGCTTTTGAGAAAAGGGCACTCTTCTACTCTACTGTATTTCCTCTGGGGTCCGAACAGTGAGCTTGCTCAGAAGAAAAGAACTGTGCTTCCTACACACACGGCCATAGCTAGTTTAGTTCTGCTTAGAAAACTGACAAGAACAGTAGATCCTCTTCTGTCCAATACACTGTACATGCTGGGAGCAGACGCCAGTGCTATTTGCCCTGTGTATGACAATGGGAGCACAATAGTGACTCTTGATACCAGAAAACAACTCTTGCTCATAGGACCAGAAACTGCATGGGATTCAACTCCATTTAGGACTGGGAAACAAACGCTAGCTCACCTTACAAGAAACACACTCTGCTTTTGAGAAAAGAGTAGTATTCTAGTCTACTGTGTTTCCTATAGGGCCAGAACACTGAGCTTGCTCAGAACAAAAGAACTGTGCTTCCTACACACACGGCCATAGCTAGTTCAATTCTGCTTAGGAAACTGACAAGAACAGTAGATCCTCTTCAGTCCAATACAGTGTACATGCTGCGAACAGACGCCAATGCTATTTGCCCTGTGTATGACAATGGGAGCACAATAGTGACTCTTCTTACCAGAAAACAACTCTTCTTCGTAGGACCAGAAAATGCATGTGATTCAACTCCATTTAGGACGGGAAAACAAACGCTAGCTCGCCTTACAAGAAACACACTCTGCTTTTGAGAAAAGAGCACTCTTCTACTCTACTGTGTTTCCTATGGGGTCCGAACAGTCAGCTTGCTCAGAAAAAAAGAACTGTGCTTCCTACACACACGGGCTATATCTAGTTCAACTCTGCTTAGGAAACTGACAAGAACAGTAGTTATTCTTCAGTCAAATACACTGTACTTGCTGGGAACTGACACGAGTGCTATTTGCACGGTGTATGTGAATGGGAGCACAATAGTGACTTTCCTTACCAGAAAACAACTCTTGCTCATAGGACCAGAAATTGCATGTGATTCAACTCCATTTAGGACTGGGAACCAAACGCTAGCTCGCCTTACAAGAAACAGACTCTGCTTTTGAGAAAAGAGCACTCTTCTACTCTAATGTGCTTCCTATAGGGACAAAACATTGAGCTTGCTCAGAACAAAAAACTGTGCTTCCTACACACACGGCCATATCTAATTCAATTCTGCTTAGGAAACTGACAAGAACAGTAGATCCTCTTCCGTCCAATACACTGTATATGCTGGGAACAGATGCCAGAGCTATTTGCCCTGTGTATGGCAATGGGAGCGCAATAGTGACTCTTCTTACCAGAAAACAACTCTTGCTCATAGGACCAGGAACTGCATGTGATTCAACTCCATTTAGGACTGGGAAACAAACGGTAGCTCGCCTTAGAAGAAACACACTCTGCTTTTGAGAAAAGGGCACTCTTCTACTCTACTGTGATTCCTATGGGGACCGAAAAGTGACCTTGCTCAGAACAAAAGAACTGTGCTTCCTACACACACGGCCATATCTAGTTCATTTCTGCTTAGGAAACTGACAAGAAGAGTAAATCCTCTTCAGTCTAATACACTGTACATGCTGGGAACAGACGCCAGTGCTATTTGCCCTGTGTATGACAATGGAAGCGCAATAGTGATCCTTCTTACCAGAAAACAACTCTTGCTCGTAGGACCAGAAACTACATGTGATTCAACTCCATTTAGGACTGGAAACAAACGCTAGCTGGCCTTACAAGAAACACAGTCTGCTTTTGAGAAAAGAGCACTCTTCTACTCTAATGTGTTTCCTATATGGCCAGAACAGTGAGCTTGCTCAGAACAAAAGAACTGTGCTTAGTACACACACGGGCCATATCTAGTTCAACTCTGCTTAGGAAACTGACAAGAACAGTAGATCCTCTTCAGTGCAATACACTGTACATGCAGGAACAGACGCCAGTGCTATATCCCTTGTGTATGACAATGGGAGCGCAATAGTGACTCTTCTTACCAGAAAACAACTCATCCTCGTAGGACCAGAAACTGCATGTGATTCAACTCCATTTAGGACTGGGAAACAAACGCTAGCTCGCCTTACAAGAAACAGACTCTGCTTTTGAGAAAAGAGCACTCTTCTACTCTACTTTGTTTCCTATGGGGTCCGAACAGTGAGCTTGCTCAGAACAAAAGAACTGTGCTTCCTACAAACACGGGCCATATCTAGTTCCACTCTGCTTAGGAAACTGACAAGAATAGTAGCTTTTTCAGTCCAATACACTGTAATTGCTGGGAACAGACGCGAGTGCTATTTGCACTGTGTATGGCAATGGGAGCGCAATAGTGACTCTTCTTACCAGAAAACAACTCTTGCTCGTAGGACCAGAAACTGCCTGTGATTCAACTCCATTTAGGACTGGGAAACAAATGCTAGCTCGCCTTACAAGAAACACACTATGCTTTTGAGAAAAAGGCACTCTTCTACTCTACTGTGCTTCCTATGGGGTCCGAACAGTGAGCTTGCTCAGAATAAATGAACTGTGCTTCCTACATACATGGTCCATATCTAGTTCAACTCTGCTTAGGAAACTGACAAGAAGAGCAGCTCTTCTTCAGTCCAATACACTGTACTTGCTGGGAACAGACGCGAGTGCTATTTGCACTGTGTATGGGAATGGGAGCACAATAGTGATTTTCCTTACCAGAAAACAACTCTTGCTCATGGGACCAGAAACTGCATGTGATTCAACTCCATTTAGGACTGGGAAACAAACACTAGCTAGCCTTACAAGAGTTGTTTTCTGGTAAGAAGAGTCACTTTTGTGCTCCCATTGTCATACACAGGGCAAATACCACTGGCGTGTGTTCCCAGCATGTACAGTGTATTGGACTGAAGAGGATCCACTGTTCTTGTCAGTTTCCTAAGCAGAGTTGAACTAGATATGGCCCATGCGTGTAGGAAGCACAGTTCTTTTGTTCTGAGGAAGCTCACTGTTTGGGCCCCATAGGAAACACAGTAGAGTAGATGTGTGCCCTATTATCAAAAGCAGAGTGTGTTTTTTGTAAGGCGTGCTAGCGTTTTTTTCCCAATCCTAATTGGAGTTGAATCAAATGCAGTTTCTGGTCCTAAGAGCAAGAGTTGTTTTCTGGTAAGAAGATTCACTATTGTGCACTTATTGCCGTAAACAGTGCAAATAGCACTCGCGTCTGTTCCCAGCAAGTACAGTGTATTGGACTGAAGAGGAGCTACTGTTCTTGTCAGTTTCCTAAGCAGAGTTGAACTAAATATGGCCCGTGTGTGTAGGAAGCACAGTTCTTTTGTTCTGAGCAAGCTCACTGTTCGAACCCCTTAGGAAACACAGTAGAGTAGAAGAGTGCTCTTTTCTCAAAAGCAGAGTGTGTTTCTTGTAAGGCAAGCTAGCATTTGTTTCCCAGTCCTAAATGGAGTTGAAATACACATGCTGTTTCTGGTCCTACGAGCAAGAGTTGTTTTCTGATTAGAAGAGTCACTATTGCGCTCCCTTTTCCATACACAGGGCAAATAGCACTGGCGTCTGTTCCCAGCATGTACAATGTATTGGACTGAAGAGGATCTACTGTTCTTGTCAGGTTCCTAAGCAGAGTTGAACTAGATATGGCCCATGTGGGTAGGAAGCACAGGTTTTTTGTTCTCAGCAAGCTCACTGTTCTGGCCCTATAGGAAACACAGTAGAGTAGTAGAGTGCTCTTTCCTCAAAAGCAGAGTGTGTTTCTTGTAAGGCGAGATAGCGTTTGTTTCCCAGTCATAAATGGAGTTAAATCACATGCAGTTTCTGGTCCTACGAGCAAGAGTTTTTCTGGTAAGGAAAGTCACTATTGTGCTCCCATTGCCATACACAGGGCAAAGAGCACTCGTGTCTGTTCCCAGCAATTACAGTGTATGGGCTGAAGAGGATCTACTGTTCTTGTCAGGTTCATAAGCAGAGTTGTACTAGATATGGCCCGTGTGTGTAGGAAGCACAGTTCTTTTGTTCTGAGCAAGCTCACTGTTCTGGCACTAAAGGAAACACAGTAGAGTAGAAGAGTGCTCCTTCCTCAAAAGAAGAGTGTGTTACTTGTAAGGCAAGCTAGCGTTTGTTTCCCAGTCCTAAATGGAGTTGAATCACATGCAGTTTTTGGTCCTACGAGCAAGAGTTGCATTCTGGTAAGGAAAGTCACTATTGAGCTCCCATTGGCATACACAGTGCAAATAGCACTGGCATCTGTTCCCAGGAAATACAGTGTATTGGACTGAAGAGGAGCTACTTCTCTTGTCAGTTTCCTAAGCAGAGTTGAAGTAGATATGGCCCGCGTGTAGGAAGCACAGTACTTTTGTTCTGAACAAGTTCTCTGTTTGGGCCCCATAGGAAAAACAGTAGAGTAGAAGAGTGCTCTTTTTTCAAAGCAGAGTGTGTTTCTTGTAAGGCGAGCTAGCGTTTTTTTCCCAGTCCTAAATGGAGTTGAATCACATGCAATTTCTGGTCCTACGAACAAGAGTTGTTTTCTGGTAAGAAGAGTCACTATTGCGCTCCCATTGTCATACACAGTGCAAATAGCACTGGCGTCTGTTCCCAGCACGTACAGTGTATTGGACTGAAGAGGAGCTAATGTTCTTGTCAGTTTCCTAAGCAGAGTAGAACTAGATATGGCCCGTGTGTGTAGGAAGCACACTTCTTTTGTTCTGAGCAAGATCACTGTTCAGATCCCATAGAAAACACAGTAGAGTATAAGAGTGCTCTTTTCGCAAAAGCAGAGTTTGTTTCTTGTAAGGCGAGGTAGTGTTTGTTTCCCAGTAAGAAATCGAGTTGAATCCCATGCAGTTTCTGGTCCTACGAGCAAGGGATGTTTTCTGGTAAGAAGAGTCACTATTGCGCTCCCATTGCCATACACATTGCAAATAGCACTCGCATCTGTTCCCAGCAAGTACAGTGTATTGGACTGAAGAGAGGCTACCGTTCTTGTCAGTTTCCTAAGCAGAATTGAACTAGATATGGCCCGTGTGTATAAGAAGCACAGTTCTTTTGTTCTGAGCAAGCTCACTGTTCTGGCCGGATAGAAAACACAGTAGAGTAGAAGAATGCTCTTTTCTGAAAAGCAGAGTGTGTTTCTTGTAAGGCGAGCTAGCGTTTCTTTACAGTCCTAAATGGAGTTGAATCACATGCAGTTTCTGGTCCTACGAGCAAGAGTTGTTTTCTTGTAAGAAGAGTCACTTTTGCGCTCCAATTGTCATAAACAGGGCAAATAGCACTGGCGTTTGTTCCCAGCATGTACAGTGTATTGGAATGAAGAGGATCTACTTTTCTTGTCTGGTTTCTAATCTGAGATGAACTAGATATGGACCGTGTGTGTAGGAAGCACATTTTTTTTTGTTCTTAGCAAGCTCATTATTCTGGCCCTATAGGAAACAAAACAGAGTAGAAGAGTGCTCTTTTCTCAAAAGCAGAGTGTGTTTCTTGTAAGGTGAGCTAGCGTTTGTTTCCCAGTCCTAAATGGAGTTGAATCACATGCAGTTTCTGGTCCTATGAGCAAGAGTTTTTTCTGGTAAGGAAAGTCACTATTGTGCTCCCATTGCCATACACAGTGCAAATAGCACTCGCGTCTGTTCCCAACAATTACAGTGTATTGGACTGAAGAGGAGCTACTGTTCTTGTCAGTTTCCTAAGCAGAGTTGAACTACATATAACCTGTGTGTGTAGGAAACACAGTTCTTTTGTTCTGAGCAAGCTCACTGTTTGGGCCCCATAGGAAACACAGTAGAGTAGATATGTGCCCTATTCTCAAAAACAGAGCGTGTTTCTTGTAAGGCGAGCTAGCGTTTGTTTCCCAGTCCTAAATGGTGTTGAATCAAATGCAGTTTCTGGTCCTAAGAGCAAGATTTTTTTCTGGTAAGAAGAGTCACTATTGCGCTCCCATTGCCATACACAGGGCAAATAGCAGTGGCGTCTGTTCCCAGCATGTACAGTGTATTGGACTGAAGAGGATCTACTGTTCTTGTCAGGTTCCTAAGCAGAGTTGAACTAGATATGTCCCGTGTGGGTAGGAAGCACAGTTTTTTTGACTCAGCAAGCTCACTGTTCTGGCCACATAGGAAACACAGTAGAGTAGTAGAGTGCTCTTTCCTCAAAAGGAGAGTGTGTTTCTTGTAAGGCGAGCTAGTGTTTGTTTCCCAGTCCTAAATGGAGTTGAATCTCATGCAGTTTCTGGTCCTACGAGCAAGAGTTTTTTCTGGTAAGGAAAGTCTCTATTGTGCTCCCATTGCCATACACAGCGCAAATAGCACTCGCGTCTGTTCCCAGCAATTACAGTGTATTGGACTGAAAAGGAGCTACTGTTCTTGTCAGTTTCCTAAGCAGAGTTGAACTAGATATGACCCGTGTGTGTAGGAAGCACAGTTCTTTTGTTCTGAGCAAGCTCACTGTTTGGACCCCATAGGAAACACAGTAGGGTAGTTGTGTGCCCTATTCTCAAAAGCAGAGCGTGTTTCTTGTAAGGCGAGCCTGCGTTTGTTTCCCAGTCCTAAGTGGATTGAATCAAATGCAGTTTCAGGTCCTAAGAGCAAGAGTTGTTTTCTGGTAAGAAGAGTCACTATTGTGCATCCATTGCCATACACAGTGCAAATAGCACTCGTGTCTGTTCGCAGCAAGTACAGTGTATTGGAATGAAAAGGAGCTACTGTTCTCGTCAGTTTCCTAAGCAGAGTTGAACTAGATATGGCCCGTGTGTGTAGGAAGCACAGTTCTTTTGTTCTGAGCAAGCTCACTGTTCTGGCCCTATAGGAAACACAGTAGAGTAGAAGAGTGCTCTTTTCTCAAAAGCAGAGTGTGTTTCTTGTAAGGCGAGCTAGCGTTTGTTTCCCAATCCTAAATGGAGTTGAATCACATGCAGTTTCCGGTCCTATGAGCAAGAGTTGTTTTGTGGTATGAAGAGTCACAATTGCGCTCCCATTGTCATACACAGTACAAATAGCACTCGCGTCTGTTCCCAGCAATTACAGTGTATTGGACTGAAGAGGATCTACTGTTCTTGTCAGTTTCCTAAGCAGAATTGAACTAGATATGGCTGTGTGTGTAGGAAGCACAGTTCTTTTGTTCTGAGCAAGCTCACTGTTCTGGCGCTAGAGGAAACACAATAGAGTAGAAGAGTGCTCCTTCCTCAAAAGCAGAGTGTGTTACTTGTAAGGCGAGGTAGCGTTTATTTCCCAGTCTTAAATGGAGTTGAATCACATGCTGTTTTTGGTCCTACGAGCAAGAGTTGCTTTCTGGTAAGAAGAGTCACTTTTGTGCTCCCATTGTCATACACAGGGCAAATAGCACTGGCGTCTGTACCCAGCATGTACAGTGTATTGGACTGAAGAGGAGCTACTGTTCTTGTCAGTTTCCTAAGCAGAGTTGAACTAGATATGGCCCCTGTGTGTAAGACGCACAGTTTTTTTATTCTCAGCAAGCTCACTGTTCTGGCCTTATAGGAAACAAAATAGAGTATAAGAGAGCTCTTTCCTCAAAAGAAGAGTGTGTTTCTTGTAAGGCGAGCTAGTGTTTGTTGCCTAGTCCTAAATGGAGTTGAATCACATGCAGTTTCTGGTCCTATGAGCAAGAGTTTTTTCTGCTAAGGAAAGTCACTCTTGTGCTCCCATTGCCATACACAGTGCAAATAGCACTCGCGTCTGTTCCCAGCAATTACAGTGTATTGGACTGAAGAGGAGATAATGTTCTTGTCAGTTTCCTAAGCAGAGTTGAACTAGATATGACCCGTGTGTGTAGGAAGCAGAGATCTTTTGTTCTGAGCAAGCTCACTGTTTGTGCCCGATAGGAAACACAGTACAGTAGTATGTGCCCTATTCTCAAAAGCAGATCGTGTTTCTTGTAAGATGAGCTAGCGTTTGTTTCCCAGTCCTAAATGGAGTTGAATCAAATGCAGTTTCTGTTCCTACGAGGAAGAGTTGTTTTTTGGTAAGAAGATTCACTATGGTGCACTTATTGCCTTACACAGAACAAATAGAATTCCCGTCCGCTCCCAGGATGTACAGTGTATTGGACTGAAGAGGAGCTACTGTTCTTGTAAGTTTCCTAAGCAAAGTTGAACTTGATATGGCCCGTGTGTGTAGGAAGCACAGTTCTTTTGTTCTGAGCAAGCTCACTGTTCGAACCCCATAGGAAACACAGTAGAGTAGAAGAGTGCTCTTTTCTCAAAAGCAGAGTGTGTTTCTTGTAATGCGAGCTAGCATTTGTTTCCCAGTCCTAAATGGAGTTGAAATACACATGCAGTTTCTGGTCCTACGAGCAAGAGCTGTTTTCTGGTTAGAAGAGTCACTATTGCGCTCCATTTGAAAAACACAGGGCAAATAGCACTGGTGTCTGTTCCCAGCATGTACAGTGTATTGGACTGAAGAGGAGCTACTGTTCTTGTCAGTTTCCTAAGCAGAGTTGAACTAGATATGGCCCCTGTGTATAGGAAGCACAGTTTTTTTTTTGTTCTAAGCAAGCTCACTGTTCTGGCCCTATAGGAAACAAAATAGAGTAGAAGAGTGCTCTTTCCTCAAAGGAAGAGTGTGTTTCTTTTAAGGCGAGCTAGTGTTTGTTTCCCAGTCCTAAATGGAGTTGAATCACATGCAGTTTCTGGTCCTATGAGCAAGAGTTTTTTCTAGTAAGGAAAGTCACTATTGTGCTCCCATTGCCATACACAGTGCAAATAGCACTCGCATCTGTTCCCAGCAATTACAGTGTATTGGACTGAAGAGGAGCTACTGTTCTTGTCAGTTTCCTAAGCAGAGTTGAACTAGATATGACCCGTGTGTGTAGGAAGCAGAGTTGTTTTGTTCTGATCAAGTTCACTGTTTGGGCACGATAGGAAACACAGTAGCGTAGATGTGTGCCCTATTCTCAAAAGCAGATCGTGTTTCTTGTAAGGCGAGCTAGCGTTTGTTTCCCAGTCCTAAATGGAGTTGAAATACACATGCAGTTTCTGGTCCTACGAGCAAGAGTTGTTTTCTGGTTAGAAGACTCACTATTGTGCTCCCTTTGCCATACACAGGGCAAATAGTACTGGCGTCTGTTCCCAGCATGTACAGTGTATTGGACTGAAGAGGATCTACTGTTCTTGTCAGTTTCCTAAGCAGAGTTGAACTAGATATGTCCCGTGTGTGTAGGAAGCACAGTTCTTTTGTTCTGAGCAAGCTCACTGTTTGGACACCATAGGAAACACAGTAGAGTAGATGTGTGCACTATTCTCAAAAGCAGAGCGTGTTTCTTGTAAGGCGAGCTAGCGTTTGTTTCCCAGTCTTAAGTGGATTGAATCAAATGCAGTTTCTGGCCCTATGAGCAAGAGTTGTTTTGTGGTCTGAAGAGTCACAATTGCGCTCCCATTGCCATACACAGTGCAAATAGCACTCACATGTGTTGCCAGCAAGTACAGTGTATTGGACTGAAAAGGAGCTACTTCTCTTGTCAGTTTCATAAGCAGAGTTGAACTAGATATGTCCCGTGTGTGTAGGAAGCACAGTACTTTTGTTCTGAGCAAGTTCTCTGTTTGGACCCCATAGGAAACACAGTAGAGTAGAAGAGTGCTCTTTTCTCAAAAGCAGAGTGTGTTTCTTATAAGGCGATCTAGCCTTTGTTTCCCAGTCCTAAATGGAGTTGAATCACATGCAGTTTTTGGTCCTACGAGCAAGAGTTGTTTTCTGGTAAGGAAAGACACTATTGTGCTCCCATTGCCACACACAGTACAAATAGGACTCGCGTCTGTACCCACAAAGTACAGTGTATTGGACTGAAGAGGAGCTACTGTTCTTGTCAGTTTCCTAAGCAGAGTTGAACTAGATATGGCTCGTGTGTGTAGGAAGCGCAGTTCTTTTGTTCTGAGCAAGCTCACTATTCTGGCCCTTTGGAAACACAGTAGAGTAGAAGAGTGCTCTTTTCTCAAAAGCAGAGTGTGTTTCTTGTAAGGCGAGCTAGCGTTTGTTTCCCAGTCCTAAATGGAGTTGAATCACATGCAGTTTCTCTTCCTACGAGGAAGAGTTGTTTTCTGGTAAGAGGAGTCACTATTGCGCTCCCATTGTCATACACAGGGCAAATAGCACTGGAGTCTGTTCCCAGCAAGTACAGTGTATTGGACTGAAGAGGAGCTACTGTTCTTGTCAGTTTCCTAAGCAGAGTTGAACTAGATATGGCCCGTGTGTGTAGGAAGCACAGTTCTTTTGTTCTGAGCAAGCTCACTGTTTGTATCCCATAGGAAACACAGTAGAGAAGATGTGTGCCCTATTCTCAAAAGCAGAGCGTGTTTCTTGTAAGGCGAGCTAGCGTTTGTTTTCCAGTCCTAAGTGGATTGAATCAAATGCAGTTTCAGGTCCTAAGAGCAAGAGTTGTTTTCTGGTAAGAAGAGTCACTATTGTGCATCCATTGCCGTACACAGTGCAAATAGCACTCGCGTCTGTTCCCATCAAGTACAGTGTATTGGACTGAAGAGGAGCTACTGTTTTCGTTAGTTTCCTAAGCAGAGTTGAACTAGATATGGCCCGTGTGTGTAGGAAACACAGTTCTTTTGTTCTATGCAAGCTCACTGTTCTGGCCCTATAGGAAACACAGTAGAGAAGAAGAGTGCTCTTTTCTCAAAAGCAGAGTGTGTTTCTTGTAAGGCGAGGTAGTGTTTGTTTCCCAGTAACAAATCGAGTTGAATCCCATGCAGTTTCTGGTCCTACGAGCAAGAGATGTTTTCTGGTAAGAAGAGTCACTATTGCACTCCCATTGCCATACACAGTGCAAATAGCACTCGCGTCTGTTCCCAGCAAGTACAGTGTATTGGAGTGAAGAGGAGCTACTGTTCTTGTCAGTTTCCTAAGCAGAGTTGAACTAGATATGGTCGTGTGTGTAGGAAGTACAGTTCTTTTGTTCTGAGCAAGCTCACTGTTCAGACCCCATAGGAAACACAGTAGAGTAGAAGAGTGCTCTTTTCTCAAAAGCAAAGTGTGTTTCTTGTAAGGTGAGCTAGCTTTAGTTTCCCAGTCCTAAATGCAGTTGAATCACATGCAGGTTCTGGTCCTACGAGCAAGAGTTGTTTTCTGGTAAGAAGAGTCACTATTGCGCTCCAATTATCATACACAGGGCAAATAGCACTGGCGTCTGCTCCCAGCAAGTACAGTGTATTGGACTGAAGAGGATCTACTATTCTTGTTAGTTTCCTAAGCAAAATTGAACTAGATATGGCCGTGTGTGTAGGAAGCACATTTCTTTTGTTCTGAGCAAGCTCACTGTTTTGGCCCTATAGGAATCACAGTAGAGTAGAAGAGTGCTCTTTTCTCAAAAGCAGAGTGTGTTTCTTGTAAGGCGATCTAGCGTTTGTTTCCCAGTACTAAATAGAGTTGAATCACATGCAGTTTTTGGTCCTACGATCAAGAGTTGTTTTCTGGTAAGGAAAGTCACTATTGTGCTCCCATTGCCACACACAGTACAAATAGGACTCGCGTCTGTTCCCACCAAGTACAGTGTATTGGACTGAAGAGGATCTACTGTTCTTGTCAGTTTCCTAAGCAGAATTGAACTAGATATGGCCGTGTGTGTAGGAAGCACAGGTCTTTTGTTGTGAGCAAGCTCAGTCTTCTGGTGTTAAGGAAACACAGTAGAGTAGAAGAGTGCTCCTTCCTCAAAAGCAGAGTGTGTTACTTGTAAGGCGAGCTAGCGTTTGTTTCCCAATCCTAAAAGGAGTTGAATCACATGCATTATTTGGTTCTACAAGCAAGAGTTCCTTTCTGGTAAGGAAAGTCACTATTGCGCTCCCATTGCCATACACAGTGCAAATAGCACTTGCATGTGTTGCCAGCAAGTACAGTGTATTGGACTGAAGAGGAGCTACTGTTCTTGTCAGTTTCCTAAGCACAGTTAAACTAGATATGACCCATGTGTGTAGTAAGCACAGTTCTTTGGTTTTAAGCAAGCTCACTGTTCAGACCCCATAGGAAACCCAGTAGAGTAGAAGAGTGCTCTTTTCTCAAAAGCAGAGTGTGTTTCTTGTAAGGCGAGCTAGCGTTTGTTTCCCAGTCCTAAATGGAGTTGAATCACATGTAATTTCCGGTCCTACGAGCAAAAGTTGTTTTCTGGTAAGAAGAGTCACTATTGTGCTCCCATTGTCATACACAGTGCAAATAGAACTGGCGTCTGTTCCCAGCAAGTACAGTGTATTGGACTGAAGAGGAGCTATGTTCTTGTCAGTTTCCTAAAGAGTAGAAATAGTATGGCCCATGTGAGTAGGAAGCACAATTCTTTTGTTCATAGCAAGCTCTCTGTTCAGATCCCATAGGAAACTCAGTAGAGTAGAAGAGTGCTCTTTACTCAAAAGCAGAGTGTTTTTGTTTCCCAGTAAGAAATCAAGTTGAATCCCATGCAGTTACTGGTCCTACGAGCAAGAGATGCTTTCTGGTAAGAAGAGTCACTATTGCGCTCCCATTGCCATACCCAGTGCAAATAGCACTCGCGTCTGTTCCCCGCAAGTACAGTGTATTGGACTGAAGAGGAGCTCCTGTTCTTGTTAGTTTCCTAAGCAGAGTTGAACTAGATATGGCCCGTGTGTGTTGGAAGCACAGTTCTTTTGTTCTGAGCTAGCTCACTGTTCGGACCACATAGGAAACACAGTAGAGTAGAAGAGTGCTCTTTTCTCAAAAGCAGAGTGTGTTTCTTGTAAGGCGAGCTAGCATTGGTTTCCCAGTCCTAAATGCAGTTGAATCACATGCATTTAATGGTCCTACGAGCAAGAGTTGTTTTCTGGTAAGAAGAGTCACTATTGCGCTCCAATTATCATACACAGGGCAAATAGCACTGGCGTCTGCTCCCAGCAAGTACAGTGTATTGGACTGAAGAGGATCTACTATTCTTGTTAGTTTCCTAAGCAAAATTGAACTAGATATTGCCGTGTGTGTAGGAAGCACATTTCTTTTGTTCTGAGCAAGCTCACTGTTTTGGCCCTATAGGAATCACAGTAGAGTAGAAGAGTGCTCTTTTCTCAAAAGCAGAGTGTGTTTCTTGTAAGGCGATCTAGCGTTTGTTTCCCAGTCCTAAATGGAGTTGAATCACATGCAGTTTTTGGTCCTACGAGCAAGAGTTGTTTTCTGTTAAGGAAAGTCACTATTGTGCTCCCATTGCCACACACAGTACAAATAGGACTCGCGTCTTTTCCCACCAAGTACAGTGTATTGGACTGAAAGAGGAGCTACTGTTCTTGTCAGTTTCCTAACCAGAGTTGAACTAGATATGGCTCGAGTGTGTAGGAAGCACAGTTCTTTTGTTCTGAGCAAGCTCACTATTCTGGCCCTTTAGGAAACACAGTAGAGTAGAAGAGTGCTCTTTTCTCAAAAGCAGAGTGTGTTTCTTGTAAGGCGTGCTAGCATTTGTTTCCCAGTCCTAAATGGAGTTGAATCACATGTAGTTTCTGGTCCTACGAGCAACAGTTGTTTTCTGGTAAGAAGAGTCACTATTGCGCTCCCATTGTCATGCACAGGGCAAATAGCACTGGCATCTGTTCCAGGCAAGTACAGTGTATTGGACTGAAGAGGATCTACTATTCTTGACAGTTTCCTAAGCAGAATTGAACTAGATATGGCCGTGTGTGTAGGAAGCACAGTTCTTTTGTTCTGAGCAAGCTTACTCTTCTGGCCCTATAGGAAACACAATAGAGTTGAAGAGTGCTAATTTCTCAAAAGCAGAGTGTGTTTCTTGTAAGGCAAGCTAGCGTTTGTTTCCCTGTCCTAAATGGAGTTGAATCACATGCAGTTTCTGGTCCTACGAGCTAGAGTTGTTTAATGATAAGAATAGTCACTATTGCGCTGCCATTGCCATACACAGGACAAATAGCACTGGCGTCTGTTCCCAGCAGTACAGTGTATTGGACTGAAGAGGAGCTACTGTTCTTGTCAGGTTCCTAAGCAGAATTGAACTAGATATGGCTGTGTGTGTAGGAAGCACAGTTCTTTTGTTCTGAGAAAGCTCACTGTTCGGACCCCATAGGAAACACAGTAGAGTAGAAGAGTGCTCTTTTCTCTAAAGCAGAGTGTGTTTCTTGTAAGGCAAGCTAGCATTTGTTTCCCAGTCCTAAATGGCGTTGAATCACATGCAGTGTGTGGTCCTACGAGCAGGAGTTGTTTTCTGGTAAGGAAAGCCACTATTGTGCTCTCATTGCCATACACAGTGCAAATAGCACTTGCGTCTGTTCCCAGCAAGTACAGTGTATTGGACTGAAGAGGAGCTACTGTTCTTGTCAGTCTCCTAAGCAGAGTTGAACTAGATATGGCCCGTGTGTCTAGGAAGCACAGTTCATTTGTTCTGAGCAAGCTCTCTTATTGGACCCCGTAGGAAACACAGTAGAGTAGAAGAGTGCTCTTTTCTCAAAAGCAAGGTTTTTTTCCTGTAAGGCGAGCTAGCGTTTGTTTCCCAGTCCTAAATGGGGTTGAGTCATATGCAGTTTCTGGTCCTACGAGCAAGAGTTGTTTTCTGGTAAGGAAAGCCACTATTGTGCTCTCATTGCCATACACAGTGCAAATAGCACTCGCGTCTGTTCCCTGCAAGTACAGTGTATCAGACTGAAGAGGAGCCATACTGTTCTTGTCAGTTTCCTAAGCAGAGTTGAACTAGATAAGGACCGTGTGTGTAGAAAGCACAGTTATTATGTTCTGAGCAAGCTCACTGTTCTGGCACTATAGGAAACACAGTAGAGTAGAAGAGTGCTCTTTTCTCAAAAGCAGAGTGTGTTTCTTGTAAGGCGAGCTCGCGTTTGTTTCCCAGTCCTAAATGGAGTTTGGTCACAGGCAGTTTTTGGTCCTACGAGCAAGAGTTGTTTTCTGGTAAGAAGAGTCACTATTGTGCTCAAAATGCCATACACAGTGCAAATAGCACTCGCGTCTGTTCCCAGTAAGTACAGTGTATTGGACTGAATAGGAGCTACTATTCTTGTCAGTTTCCTAAGCAGAGTTGAACTAGATATGGTCCATGTGTGTAGGAAGCACAGTTCTTTTGTTCTGAGTAAGCTCACTGTTTGGACCCCGTAGGAAACACAGTAGAGGAGAAGAGTGCTCTTTTCTCAAAAGCAGAGTGTGTTTCTTGTAAGGCGAGCTAGCGTTTGTTTCCCAGTCCTAAATGGAGTTGAATCACATGCAGTTTCTGGTCCTACGAGCAAGAGTTGTTTTCTGGTAAGAAGAGTCACTATTGTGCTCCCATTGTCATACACAGGGCAAAAAGCACTGGCGTCCTTTCCCAGCATGTACAGTGTATTGGACTGAAGAGGATCTACTGTTCTTGTCAGTTTCTTAAGCAGAGTTGAACTAGATATGGCCGTGTGTGTAGGAAGCACAGTTCTTTGGTTCTGAGCAAGCTCACTGTTCGAACCACATAGGAAACACAGTAGAGTAGAAGAGTGCTCTTTTCTCAAAAGCAGAGTGTGTTTCTTGTAAGGCGAGCTATCTTTGGTTTCCCAGTCCTAAATGCAGTTGAATCACATGCAGTTTCTGGTCCTACGAGCAAGAGTTGTTTTCTGGTAAGAAGAGTTACTATTGCGCTCCAGTTATCATACACAGGGCAAATAGCACTGGCGTCTGTTCCAAGCATGTACAGTGTATTGGACTGAAGAGGAGCTACTGTTCTTGTCAGGTTCCTAAGCAGAGTTGAACTAGATATGCCCCCTGTGTGTAGGAAGCACAGTTTTTTTGTTCTCAGCAAGCTCACTGTTCTGGCCCTCTAGGAAACAAAATAGAGTAGAAGAGTGCTCTTTCCTCAAAAGAAGAGTGTGTTTCTTGTAAGGCGAGCTAGTGTTTGTTTCCCAGTCCTAAATGGAGTTGAATCACATGCAGTTTCTGGTCCTATGAGCAAGAGTTTTTTCTGGTAAGGGAAGTCACTATTGTGCTCCCATTGCCATACACAGTGCAAATAGCACTTGCGTCTTTTCCCAGCAATTACAGTGTACTGGACTGAAGAGGAGCTACTGTTCTTGTCAGTTTCCTAAGCAGAGTTGAACTAGATATGACCCGTGTGTGTAGGAAGCACAGTTCTTTTGTTCTGAGCAAGGTCACTTTTTGTGCCCGATAGGAAACACAGTAGAGTAGATGTGTGCCCTATTCTCAAAAGCAGAGCATGTTTCTTGTAAGGCGAGCTAGCGTTTGTTTCTCAGTCCTAAATGGAGTTGAATCAAATGCAGTTTCTGTTCCTACGAGGAAGAGTTGTTTTCTGGTAAGAAGATTCACTATTGTGCACTTATTGCCGTACACAGTGCAAATAGCACTCGCGTCTATTCCCAGGAAGTACAGTGTATAGGACTGAAGAGGAGCTACCGTTCTTGTCAGTCTCCTAAGCAGAGTTGAACTAGATATGGCCCGTGTGTCTAGGAAGCACAGTTCATTTGTTCTGAGCAAGCTCACTGTTCTGGCCCTATAGGAAACACAGTAGAGTAGAGGAGGGCCCTTTTCTCAAAAGCAGAGTGTGTTTCTTGTAAGGCCAGCTAGCGTTTGTTTCCCAGTCCTAAATGGAGTTGAGTCACATGCAGTTTTTTGTCCTACAAGCAAGAGTTTTTTTCTGGTAAGACGAGTCACTATTGTGCTCCAATTCCCATACACAGTGCAAATAGCACTCGCGTCTATTCCCAGGAAGTACAGTGTATAGGACTGAAGAGGAGCTACTGTTCTTGTCAGTCTCCTAAGCAGAGTTGAACTAGATATGCCCCCTGTGTGTAGGAAGCACAGTTTTTTTGTTCTCAGCAAGCTCACTGTTCTGGCCCTCTAGGAAACAAAATAGAGTAGAAGAGTGCTATTTTCTCTAAAGCAGAGTGTGTTTCTTGTAAGGCGAGCTAGCGTTTGTTTCCCAGTCCTAATTGGAGTGGAATCAAATTCAGTTTCTGTCCTACGAGCAAATGTTGTTTTATGGTAAGAATAGTCACTATTGTGCTGCCATTGCCATACACAGGACAAATAGCACTGGCGTCTGTTCGCAGCAAGTACAGTGTATTGGACTGAAGAGGATCTACTGTTCTTGTCAGGTTCCTAAGCAGAATTGAACTAGATATGGCCGTGTGTGTAGGAAGTACAGTTCTTTTGTTCTGAGCAAGCTCACTGTTCAGACCCCATAGGGAACACAGTAGAATAGAGGAGTGCTCTTTTCTCAAAAGCAGAGTGTGTTTTTGTAAGGCAAGCTATCATTTGTTTCTCAGTCCTAAATGGAGTTGAATCACATGCAGTTTCTGGTCCTACGAACAAGAGTTGTTTTCTGGTAAGGAAAGTCACTATTGTGCTCCCTTTGCCATACACAGTGCAAATAGCACTCGCGTCTGTTCCCAGCAAGTACAGTGTATCGGACTAAAGAGGAGCTACTGTTATTGTCAGTTTTTTAAGCAGAGTTGAACTAGATATGGTCCATGTGTGTAGGAAGCACAGTTCTTTGTTCTGAGCAAGCTCACTGTTTGGACCCCATAGGAAACACAGTAGAGTAGAAGAGTGCTCTTTTCTCAAAAGCAGAGAGTGTTTCATGTAAGGCGAGCTAGCATTTGTTTCCCAGTCCTAAACGGAGTTGAATCACATGCAGTTTCTGGTCCTACGAGCAAGAGTTGTTTTCTGGTAAGGAAAGTCACTATTGCGCTCCCATTGCCATACACAGTGCAAATAGCACTCCCGTCTGTTCCCAGCAAGTACAGTGTATCGGACTGAAGAGGAGCTACTGTTCTTGTCAGTTTCCTAAGCAGAGTTGAACTAGATATGGCCCATGTGTAGGAAGCACAGTTCTTTTGTTCTGAGCAAGCTCACTGTTCTGGCCCTATAGGAAACACAGTAGAGTAGAAGAGTGCTCTTTTCTCTAAAGCAGATTGTGTTTCTTGTAAGGCGAGCTAGCGTTTGTTTCCCAGTCCTAAATGAAGTTGAATCACATGCAGTTTCTGGTCCTACGAGCTAGAGTTGTTTAATGATAAGAATAGTCACTATTGCGCTGCCATTGCCATACACAGGACAAATAGCACTGGCGTCTGTTCCCAGCAGTACAGTGTATTGGACTGAAGAGGAGCTACTGTTCTTGTCAGGTTCCTAAGCAGAATTGAACTATATATGGCTGTGTGTGTAGGAAGCACAGTTCTTTTGTTCTGAGAAAGCTCACTGTTCGGACCCCTTAGGAAACACAGTAGAGTAGAAGAGTGCTCTTTTCTCTAAAGCAGAGTGTGTTTCTTGTAAGGCGAGCTAGCCTTTGTTTCCCAGTCCTAAATGGCATTGAATCACATGCAGTGTGTGGTCCTACGAGCAAGAGTTGTTTTCTGGTAAGGAAAGACACTATTGTGCTCTCATTGCCATACACAGTGCAAATAGCACTCACGTCTGTTCCCTGCAAGTACAGTGTATCGGACTGAAGAGGAGCCATACTGTTCTTGTCAGTTTCCTAAGCAGAGTTGAACTAGATAAGGACCGTGTGTGTAGAAAGCACAGTTATTATGTTCTGAGCAAGCTCACTGTTTGGACCCCATAGGAAAAACAGTAGAGTAGAAGAGTGCTCTTTTCTCAAAAGCAGAGTGTGTTTCTTGTAAACGAGCTAGCGTTTGTTTCCCAGTCCTAAATGGAGTTGAATCACATGCAGTTTCTGGTCCTACGAGCAAGAGTTGTTTTCTGGAAAGGAAAGTCACTATTGCGCTCCCATTGCCATACACAGTGCAAATAGCACTCGCGTCTGTTCCCAGCAAGTACAGTGTATCGGACTGAAGAGGAGCCATACTGTTCTTGTCAGTTTCCTAAGCAGAGATGAACTAGATAAGGACCGTGTGTAGGAAGCACAGTTCTTTTGTTCTGAGCAAGCTCAGTTTGGACCCCATAGGAAACACAGTAGAGTAGAAGAGTGCTCTTTTCTCAAAAGCAGAGTGTGTTTTTTGTAAGGCAAGCTATCGTTTGTTTCCCAGTCCTAAATGGAGTTGAATCACATGCAGTTTCTGGTTCTACAAGCAAGAGTTGTTTTCTGGTAAGGAAAGTCACTATTGCGCTCCCTTTGCCATACACAGTGCAAATAGCGCTCACGTCTGTTCCCAGCAAGTACAGTGTATCGGACTGAAGAGGAGCTACTGTTCTTGTCAGTTTCCTAAGCAGAGTTGAACTAGATATGGTCCATGTGTGTATTAAGCACAGTTCTTTGTTCTGAGCAAGCTCACTGTTTGGACCCCATAGGAAACACAGTAGAGTAGAAGAGTGCTTTTTTCTCAAAAGCAGAGAGTGTTTCATGTAAGGCGAGCTAGCATTTGTTTCCCAGTCCTAAACGGAGTTGAATCACATGCAGTTTCTGGTCCTACGAGCAAGAGTTGTTTTATGATAAGAATAGTCACTATTGCGCTGCCATTGCCATACACAGGACAAATAGCACTGGCGTCTGTTCCCAGCAGTACAGTGTATTGGACTGAAGAGGAGCTACTGTTCTTGTCAGGTTCCTAAGCAGAATTGAACTAGATATGGCCGTGTGTGTAGGAAGCACAGTTCTTTGTTCTGAGAAAGCTCACTGTTCTGAACACATAGGAAACACAGTAGAGTAGAAGAGTGCTCTTTTCTCTAAAGCAGAGTGTGTTTCTTGTAAGGCGAGCTAGCCTTTGTTTCCCAGTCCTAAATGGCATTGAATCACATGCAGTTTCTGGTCCTACGAGCAAGAGTTGTTTTCTGGTAAGGAAAGACACTATTGTGCTCTCATTGCCATACACAGTGCAAATAGCACTTGCGTCTGTTCCCAGCAAGTACAGTGTATTGGACTGAAGAGGAGCTACTGTTCTTGTCAGTCTCCTAAGCAGAGTTGAACTAGATATGGCCCGTGTGTGTAAAAAGCACAGTTATTATGTTCTGAGCAAGCTCACTGTTCTGGGCCTATAGGAAACACAGTAGAGAAGAAGAGTGCTCTTTTCTCTAAAGCAGAGTGTGTTTCTTGTAAGGCGAGCTCGCGTTTGTTTCCCAGTCCTAAATGGTGTTGAATCACATGCAGTTTGTGGTCCTATGAGCAAGAGTTGTTTTCTGGAAGGAAAGTCACTATTGCGTTCCCATTGCCATACACAGGACAAATAGCACTCACGTCTGTTCCCAGGAAGTACAGTGTATCCGACTGAAGAGGAGCTACTGTTCTTGTCAGTTTCCTAAGCAGAGTTGAACTAGATATGGCCCGTGTGTGTAGGAAGCACAGTTCTTTTGTTCTGAGCAAGCTCACTGATTGGACCCCATAGGAAACACAGTAGAATAGAAGAGTGTTCTTATCTCAAAAGCAGACTGTGTTTTATGTAAGTCAAGCTAGCATTTGTTTCCCAGTCCTAAATGGAGTTGAATCACATGCAGTTTCTGGTCCTACGAGCAAGAGTTGTTTTCTGGTAAGGAAAGCCACTATTGTGCTCTCATTGCCATACACAGTGCAAATAGCACTCACGTCTGTTCCCTGCAAGTACAGTGTATCGGACTGAAGAGGAGCCATACTGTTCTTGTCAGTTTCCTCAGCAGAGTTGAACTAGAAAAGGACCGTGTGTGTAGAAAGCACAGTTATTATGTTCTGAGCAAGCTCACTGTTCTGGCACTATAGGAAACACAGTAGAGTAGAAGAGTGCTCTTTTCTCTAAAGCAGAGTGTGTTTCTTGTAAGGCGAGCTCGCGTTTGTTTCCCAGTCCTAAATGGAGTTTGGTAACAGGCAGTTTTTGGTCCTACGAACAAGAGTTGTTTTCTGGTAAGAAGAGTCACTATTGCGCTCAAAATGCCATACACAGTGCAAATAGCACTCGCGTCTGTTCCCAGTAAGTACAGTGTATTGGACTGAATAGGAGCTACTGTTCTTGTCAGTTTCCTAAGCAGAGTAGAACTAGATATGGTCCATGTGTGTAGGAAGCACAGTTCTTTTGTTCTGGGTAAGCTCACTGTTTCTACCCCATAGGAAACACAGTAGAGTAGAAGAGTGCTCTTTTCTCAAAAGCAGAGTGTGTTTCTTGTAAGGCGAGCTAGCGTTTGTTTCCCAGTCCTAAATGGAGTGGAATCACATGCAGTTTCTGTCCTATGAGCAAGAGTTGTTTTATGGTAAGATTAGTCACTATTGAGCTGCCATTACCATACACAGGACAAATAGCACTGGCGTCTTTTCCCAGCAAGTACAGTGTATTGGACTGAAGAGGATCTACTGTTCTTGTCAGGTTCCTAAGCAGAATTGAACTAGATATGGCCGTGTGTTTAGGAAGCACAGTTCTTTTGTTCTGAGCAAGCTCACTGTTTGGACCCCATAGAAAACACAGTAGATAGAAGAGTGCTCTTTTCTCAAAAGCAGAGTGTGTTTTTTGTAAGGCAAGCTATCGTTTGTTTCCCAGTCCTAAATGGAGTTGAATCACATGCAGTTTCTGGTCCTACGAGCAAGAGTTGTTTTCTGGTAAGGAAAGTCACTATTGCGCTCCCTTTGCCATACAAAGTGCAAATAGCACTCACGTCTGTTCCCAGCAAGTACAGTGTATCGGACTGAAGAGGAGCTACTGTTCTTGTCAGTTTCCTAAGCAGAGTTGAACTAGATATGGTCCATGTGGGTATAAAGCACAGTTCTTTGTTCTGAGCAAGCTCACTGATTGGACCCCATAGGAAACACAGTAGAGTAGAAGAGTGCTTTTTTCTCAAAAGCAGAGAGTGTTTCATGTAAGGCGAGCTAGCATTTGTTTCCCAGTCCTAAACAGAGTTGAATCACATGCAGTTTCTGGTCCTACGAGCAAGAGTTGTTTTATGATAAGAATAGTCACTATTGCGCTGCAATTTCCATACACAGGACAAATAGCACTGGCGTCTGTTCCCAGCAGTACAGTGTATTGGACTGAAGAGGAGCTACTGTTCTTGTCAGGTTCCTAAGCAGAATTGAACTAGATATGGCTGTGTGTGTAGGAAGCACAGTTCTTTTGTTCTGAGAAAGCTCACTGTTCGGACCCCATAGGAATCAGAGTATAGTAGAAGAGTGCTCTTTTCTCTAAAGCAGAGTGTGTTTCTTGAAAGGCGAGCTAGCGTTTGTTTCCTAGACCTAAATGGAGTTGAGTCACATGCAGTTTTTTGTCCTACGAGCAAGAGTTGTTTTCTGGTAAGACGAGTCACTGTTGTGCTCCAATTGACATACACAGTGCAAATAGCACTCGCGTCTCTTCCCAGCAAGTACAGTGTATTGGACTGAAGAGGAGCTACTGTTCTTGTCAGTTTCCTAAGCAGAGTTGAACTAGATATGGTCCATGTGTGTAGGAAGCACAGTTCTTTTGTTCTGAACAAGCTCACTGTTTGGACCCCATAGGAAACACAGTAGAATAGAAGAGTGCTCTTTTCTCAGAAGCAGAGTGTGTTTCTTGTAAGGCGAGCTAGAGTTTGTTTCCCAGTCCTAAATGGAGTTGAGTCACATGCAGTTTTTTGTCCTATGAGCAAGAGCTGTTTTCTGGTAAGACGAGTCATTATTGTGCTCCAATTGCCATACCCAGTGCAAATAGCACTCGCGTCTGTTCTCAGCAAGCACACTGTATCGGACTGAAGAGGAGCTACTGTTCTTGTCAGTTTCCTAAACAGAGTTGAACTAGATATGGCCCGTGTGTGTAGGAAGCACAGTTATTATGTTCTGAGCAAGCTCACTGTTCTGGGCCTATAGGAAACACAGTAGAGAAGAAGAGTGCTCTTTTCTCTAAAGCAGAGTGTGTTTCTTGTAAGGCGAGCTCCCGTTTGTTTCCCAGTCCTAAATGGAGTTGAGTCACTGGCAGTTTTTGTTCCTACGAGCAAGAGTTGTTTTCTGGTAAGAAGAGTCACTGTTGCGCTCCAAATGCCATACACAGTGCAAATAGCACTCGCGTTTGTTCCCAGCAAGTACAGTGTATTGGACTGAACAGGAGCTACTGTTCTTGTCAGGTTCCTAAGCAGATTTGAACTACATATGGTACATGTGTGTAGGAAGCACAGCTCTTTTGTTCTAAGCAAGCTCACTGTTTGGACCCCATAGGAAACACAGTAGAATAGAAGAGTGTTCTTATCTCAAAAGCAGAGTGTTTTTCATGTAAGTCAAGCTAGCATTTGTTTCCCAGTCCTAAATGGAGTTGAATCACATGCAGTTTCTGGTCCTACGAGCAAGAGTTGTTTTCTGGTAGGAAAGTCACTATTGAGCTCCCATTGCAATACACAGTGCAAATAGCACTCCCGTCGGTTCCCAGCAAGTACAGTGTATCGGACTGAAGAGGATCTACTGTTCTTGTCAGGTTCCTAAGCAGAATTGAACTAGATATGGCCTTGTGTGCAGGAAGCACAGTTCTTTTGTTCTGAGCAAGCTCACTGTTCGGACCCCATAGGAAACAAAGTAGAGTAGAAGAGTGCTCTTTTCTCAAAAGCAGAGTCTGTTTCTTGTAAGGTGAGCTCGCGTTTGTTTCCCAGTCCTAAATGGAGTTGAGTCACCGGCAGTTTTTGTCCTACGAGGAAGAGTTGTTTTCTGGTAAGAAGAGTCACTATTGCGGTCCAAATGCCATACACAGTGCAAATAGCACTCGCTTCGGTTCCCAGCAAGCACTGTGTATTGGACTGAATAGGAGCTACTGTTCTTGTCAGTTTCCTAAGCAGAGTTGAACTAGATATGGTCCATGTGTGTAGGAAGCACAGTTCTTTTGTTCTGAGCAAGCTCACTGTTTGGACCCCATAGGAAACACAGTAGAGTAGAAGAGTGCTCTTTTCTCAAAAGCAGAGTGTGTTTCTTGTAAGACGAGCTAGCGTTTGTTTCCCAGTCCTAAATGGAGTTGAATCACATGCAGTTTCTGTTCCTATGAGCAAGAGTTGTTTTCTGGTAGGGAAAGCCACTATTGCGCTCTCATTGCCATACACAGTGCAAATAGCACTCGCGTCTGTTCCCAGCAAGTACAGTGCATTGGACTGAAGAGGAGCTACTGTTGTTGTCAGTCTCCTAAGCAGAGTTGAACTAGATATGGCCCGTGTGTCGAGGAAGCACAGTTCATTTGTTCTGAGCAAGCTACTGTTCTTGCCCTATAGGAAACACAGTAGAGTAGAAGAGTGCTCTTTTCTCAAAAACAGATTGTGTTTCTTGTAAGGCGAGCTAGAGTTTGTTTCCCAGTCCTAAATGGAGTTGAGTCACATGCAGTTTTTTGTCCTACGAGCAAGAGTTGTTTTCTGGTAAGACGAGTCACTATTGTGCTCCAATTGAAATACCCAGTGCAAGTAGCACTCGCGTCTGTTCTCAGCAAGTACACTGTATCGGACTGAAGAGGAGCTACTGTTCTTGTCAGGTTCCTAAGCATGTTGAACTAGATATGGCCCGTGTGTGTAGGAAGCACAGTTCTTTTGTTCTGAGCAAGCTCACTGTTCGGACCCCATAGGAAACACAGTAGAGTAGAAGAGTGCTCTTTTCTCAAAAGCAGAGTGTGTTTCATGAAAGGCGAGCTAGCATTTGTTTCCCAGTCCTAAATGGAGTTGAATCACATGCAGTTTCTCGTCCTACGAGCAAGAATTGTTTTCTGGTAGGAAAGTCACTATTGCGCTCCCATTGCCATACACAGTGCAAATAGCACTCCCGTCTCTTCCCAGCAAGTACAGTGTATCGGACTGAAGAGGGGCTACTCTTCATGTCAGTTTCCTAAGCAGAGTTGAAGTAGATATGGCCCGTGTGTGTAGGAAGCACAGTTCATTTGTTCTGAGCAAGCTCACTGTTCTGGCCCCATAGGAAACACAGTAGAGTAGAAGAGTGCTCTTTTCTCAAAAGCAGAGTGTGTTTCATGAAAGGCGAGCTAGCATTTGTTTGCAAGTCCTAAATGGAGTTGAATCACATGCAGTTTCTGGCCCTACGAGCAAGATTTGTTTTCTGGTAGGAAAGTCACTATTGTGCTCCCATTGCCATACACAGTGCAAATAGCACTCCCGTCTCTTCCCAGCAAGTACAGTGTATCGGACTGAAGAGGGGCTACTCTTCATGTCAGTTTCCTAAGCAGAGTTGAAGTAGATATGGCCCGTGTGTGTAGGAAGCACAGTTCTTTTGTTCTGAGCAAGCTCACTGTTCTGGCCCCATAGGAAACACAGTAGAGTAGATGAGTGCTCTTTTCTCTAAAGCAGAATGTGTTTCTTGTAAGGCGAGCTACCGTTTGTTTCCCAGTCCTAAATGGAGTTGAATCACATATAGTTTCTGGTCCTACGTGCAAGAGTTGTTTTATGGTAAGAAGAGTCACTATTGCGCAGCCATTGTCATACACAGGACAAATAGCCCAGGCGTCTGTTCCCAGCAAGTACAGTGTATTGGACTGAAGAGGATCTACTGTTCTTGTCAGGTTGCTAAGCAGAATTGAACTAGATATGGCCGTGTGTACAGGAAGCACAGTTCTTTTGTTCTGAGCAAGCTCACTGTTCGGACCCCATAGGAAACACAGTAGAGTAGAAGAGTGCTCTTTTCTCAAAAGCAGAGTGTGCTTCTTGTCAGGCGAGCTAGTGTTCGTTTCCCAGTCCTAAATGGAGTTGAGCCATATGCAGTTTTTTGTCCTACGAGCAAGAGTTGTTTTCTGGTAAGACGAGTCACTATTGTGCTCCAATTGCCATACACAGTGCAAATAGCACTCGCGTCTCTTCCCTGCAATTACAGTGTATTGGACTGAAGAGGAGCTACTGTTCTTGTCAGTTTCCTAAGCAGAGTTGAACTAGATATGGCCCGTGAGTGTAGGAAGCACAGTTCTTTGTTCTGAGCAAGCTCACTGTTCGGACACCATAGGAAACACAGTAGAGTAGAAGAGTGCTCTTTTCTCAAAAGCAGAGAGTTTTTCATGTAAGGCAAGCTAGCATTTGTTTCCCAGTCCTAAATGGAGTTGAATCACACGCAGTTTCTGGTCCTACGAGCACGAGTTGTTTTCTGGTAAGGAAAGTCGCTATTGCACAACCATTGCCATACACAGTGCAAATAGCACTCGCGTCTGTTCCCAGAAAGTACAGAGTATTGGACTGAATAGGTGCTAATGTTCTTGTCAGTTTCCTAAGCAGAGTTGAACTAGATATGGCCCGTGTGTGTAGGAAGCACAGTTCTTTTGTTCTGAGCAAGCTCACTGTTCTGGCCCTATAGGAAACAAAGTAGAGTAGATGAGTGCTATTTTCTCAAAAGCAGCGTGTGTTTCTTGTAAAGTGAGCTGGAGTTTGTTTCGAAGTCCTAAATGGAGTTGAATCACATGCAGTTTCTGGTCCTACGAGCAAGAGTTGTTTTCTCGTAAGAAGAGTCACTATTGCGCTGCCATTGCCATACACAGGACAAATAGCACTGGCGTCTGTTCCCAGCAAGTACAGTGTATTGGACTGAAGAGTATCTACTGTTCTTGTCAGGTTCCTAAGCAGAGTTGAACTAGATATGGCCGTGTTTGTAGGAAGCACAGTTATTATGTTCTGAGCAAGCTCACTGTTCTGGGCCTATAGGAAACACAGTAGAGAAGAAGAGTGCTCTTTTCTCTAAAGCAGAGTGTGTTTCTTGTAAGGCGAGCGCGCGTTTGTTTCCCAGTCCTAAAAGGAGTTGAGTCACTGGCAGTTTTTGGTCCTATGAGCAAGAGTTGTTTTCTGGTAAGAAGAGTCACTATTGCGCTCCAAATGCCATACACAGTGCAAATAGCACTCGCGTTTGTTCCCAGTAAGCACAGTGTATTGGACTGAATAGGAGCTACTGTTCTTGTCAGTTTCCTAAGCAGAGTTGAACTAGATATGGTCCATGTGTGTAGGAAACACAGTTCTTTTTTTCTGAGCAAGCTCACTGTTTGGAACCCATAGGAAACACAGTGGAGTAGAAGAGTGCTCTTTTCTCAAAAGCAGAGTGTGTTTCTTGTAAGGCGAGCTAGCGTTTGTTTCCCAGTCCAAAATGGAGTTGAATCACATGCAGTTTCTATTCCTATGAGCAAGAGTTGTTTTCTGGTAAGAAGAGTCACTATTGCGCTCCCATTGCCATACACAGGACAAATAGCACTCGTGTCTGTTCCCAGCAAGTACAGTGTATTGGACTGAATAGGAAATACTGTTTTTGTCAGTTTCCTAAGCAGAGTTGAACTACATATGGTCTGTGTGTGTAGGAAGCACAGTTCTTTTGTTCTGAGCAAGCTCACTGTTTGGACCCCATAGGAAACACAGTAGTGTACAAGAGTGCTCTTTTCTCTAAAGCAGAGTGTGTTTCTTGTAAGGCGTGCGAGCATTTGTTTCCCAGTCCTAAATGGCGTTGAATCACATGCAGTTTGTGGTCCTACGAGCAAGAGTTGTTTTCTGGTAGGAAAGTCACTATTGAGCTCCCATTGCAATACACAGTGCAAATAGCACTCGCGTCGGTTCCCAGCAAGTACAGTGTATCGGACTGAAGAGGAGCTACTGTTCTTGTCAGTTTCCTAAGCAGAGTTGAACTAGATATGGCCCGTGTGTGTAGGAAGCACAGTTCTTTTGTTCTGAGCAAGCTCACTGTTCTGGCCCTATAGGAAACACAGTAGAGTAGGTGAGTGCTCTTTTCTCTAAAGCAGAATGTGTTTCTTGTAAGGCGAGCTAGCGTTTGTTTCCCAGTCCTAAATGGAGTTGAATCACATACAGTTTCTGGTCCTACGTGCAAGAGTTGTTTTATGGTAAGAAGAGTCACTATTGCGCAGCCATTGTCATACACAGGACAAATAGCCCTGGCGTCTCTTCCCAGCAAGTACAGTGTATTGGACTGAAGAGGATCTACTGTTCTTGTCAGGTTCCTAAGCAGAATTGAACTAGATATGGCCGGTTGTGCAGGAAGCACAGTTCTTTTGTTCTGAGCAAGCTCACTCTTCGGACCCCCTAGGAAACACAGTAGGGTAGAAGAGTGCACTTTTCTCAAAAGCAGAGTGTGTTTCTTGTAAGGCGAGCTAGCGTTTGTTTCTCAGTCCTAAATGGAGTTGAGTCACATGCAGTTTTTTGTCCTACGAGCAAGAGTTGTTTTCTGGTAAGACGAGTCACTATTGTGCTCCAATTGCCATACACAGTGCAAATAGCACTGGCGTCTCTTCCCCGCAAGTACAGTGTATTGGACTGAAGAGGAGCTACTGTTCTTGTCAGTTTCCTAAGCAGAGTTGAACTAGATATGGCCCGTGTGTGTAGGAAGGACAGTTCTTTTGTTCTGAGCAAGCTCACTGTTCGGACCCCATAGGAAACACAGTAGAGTAGAAGAGTGCTCTTTTCTCAAAAGCAGAGTGTGTTTCATGTAAGGCGAGCTAGCATTTGTTTCCCAGTCCAAAATGGAGTTGAATCACATGCAGTTTCTATTCCTATGAGCAAGAGGTGTTTTCTGGTAAGAAGAGTCACTATTGCGCTCCCATTGCCATACACAGGACAAATAGCACTCGTGGCTGTTCCCAGCAAGTACAGTGTATTGGACTGAATAGGAAATACTGTTCTTGTCAGTTTCCTAAGCAGAGTTGAACTACATATGGTCCGTGTGTGTAGGAAGCACAGTTCTTTCGTTCTGAGCAAGCTCACTGTTTGGACCCCATAGGAAACACAGTAGTGTACAAGAGTGCTCTTTTCTCTAAAGCAGAGTGTGTTTCTTGTAAGGCGTGCGAGCATTTGTTTCCCAGTCCTAAATGGCGTTGAATCACATGCAGTTTGTGGTCCTACGAGCAAGAGTTGTTTTCTGGTAGGAAAGTCACTATTCAGCTCCCATTGCAATACACAGTGCAAATAGCACTCGCGTCGGTTCCCAGCAAGTACAGTGCATCGGACTGAAGAGGAGCTACTGTTCTTGTCAGTTTCCTAAGCAGAGTTGAACTAGATATGGCCCGTGTGTGTAGGAAGCACAGTTCTTTTGTTCTGAGCAAGCTCACTGTTCTGGCCCTATAGGAAACACAGTAGAGTAGGTGAGTGCTCTTTTCTCTAAAGCAGAATGTGTTTCTTGTAAGGCGAGCTAGCGTTTGTTTCCCAGTCCTAAATGGAGTTGAATCACATACAGTTTCTGGTCCTACGTGCAAGAGTTGTTTTATGGTAAGAAGAGTCACTATTGCGCAGCCATTGTCATAGACAGGACAAATAGCCCTGGCGTCTCTTCCCAGCAAGTACAGTGTATTGGACTGAAGAGGATCTACTGTTCTTGTCAGGTTCCTAAGCAGAATTGAACTAGATATGGCCGTGTGTGCAGGAAGCACAGTTATTTTGTTCTGAGCAAGCTCACTGTTCGGACCCCATAGGAAACAAAGTAGAGTAGAAGAGTGCTCTTTTCTCAAAAGCAGAGTGTGTTTATTGTAAGGTGAGCTAGCGTTTGTTTCCCAGTCTTAAATGGAGGTGAGTCACATGCAGTTTTTTGTCCTACGTGCAAGAGTTGTTTTCTGGTAAGACGAGTCAATATTGTGCTCCAATTGCCCTACCCAGTGCAAGTAGCACTCGCGTCTGTTCTCAGCAAGTACACTGTATCGGACTAAAGAGGAGCTACTGTTCTTGACAGGTTCCTAAGCAGAGTTGAACTAGATATGGCCCGTGTGTGTAGGAAGCACAGTTATTATGTTCTGAGCAAGCTCACTGTTCTGGCCCTATAGGAAACACAGTAGAGAAGACGAGTGCTCTTTTCTCTAAAGCAGAGTATGTTTCTTGTAAGGCGAGCTCGCGTTTGTTTCCCAGTCCTAAATGGAGTTGAGTCACAGGCAGTTTTTGGTCCTAGGAGCAAGAGTTGTTTTCTGGTAAGAAGAGTCACTATTGTGCTCCAAATGCCATACACAGTGCAAATAGCACTCGCGTCTGTTCGCAGCAAGCACAGTGTATTGGACTGAATAGGAGCTACTGTTCTTGTCAGTTTCCTAAGCAGAGTTGAACTAGATATGGTCCATGTGTGTAGGAAGCACAGTTCTTTTGTTCTGAGCAAGCTCACTGTTTGGACCCCATAGAAAACACAGTGGAGTAGAAGAGTGCTCTTTTCTCAAAAGCAGAGTGTGTTTCTTGTAAGGCGAGCTAGCGTTTATTTCCCAGTCCTAAATGGAGTTGAATCACATGCAGTTTCTATTCCTATGAGCAAGAGTTGTTTTCTGGTAAGAAGAGTCACTATTGTGCTCCCATTGCCATACACAGGACAAATAGCGCTCGCGTCTGTTCCCAGCAAGTACAGTGTATTGGACTGAATAGGAACTACTGTTCTTGTCAGTTTCCTAAGCAGAGTTGAACTACATATGGTCCGTGTGTAGGAAGTACAGTTCTTTTGTTCTGAGCAAGCTCACTGTTTGGACCCTATAGGAAACACAGTAGAGTACAAGAGTGCTCTTTTCTCTAAAGCAGAGTGTGTTTCTTGTAAGGTGTGCGAGCATTTGTTTCCCAGTCCTAAATGGCGTTGAATCACATGCAGTTTGTGGTCCTACGAGCAAGAGTTGTTTTCTGGAAGGAAAGTCACTATTGCGCTCCCATTGCCATACACAGTGCAAATAGCACTGGCGTCTGTTCCCAGCAAGTACAGTGTATCAGACTGAAGAGGAGCTGCTGTTCTTGTCAGTTTCCTAAGCAGAGTTGAACTAGATATGTCCCGTGTGTGTAGGAAGCACAGTTCTTTTGTTCTGAGCAAGCTCACTGTTCGGACCACATAGGAAACACAGTAGAGTAGAAGAGTGCTCTTTTCTCAAAAGCAGAGTGTGTTTCATGTAAGGCAAGCTAGCATTTGTTTCCCAGTCCTAAATGGAGTTGAATCACATGCAGTTTCTGGTCCTACGAGCAAGAGTTGTTTTCTGGTAGGAAAGTCACTATTGCGCTCCCATTGCAATACACAGTGCAAATAGCACTGGCGTCTCTTCCCCGCAAGTACAGTGTATTGGACTGAAGAGGAGCTACTGTTCTTGTCAGTTTCCTAAGCAGAGTTGAACTAGATATGGCCCGTGTGTGTAGGAAGCACAGTTCTTTGTTCTGAGCAAGCTCACTGTTCTGGCCCTATAGGAAACACAGTAGAGTAGATGAGTGCTCTTTTCTCTAAAGCAGAATGTGTTTCTAGTAAGGCGAGCTAGCGTTTGTATCCCAGTCCTAAATGGAGTTGAATCACATACAGTGTCTGGTCCTACGTGCAAGAGTTGTTTTATGGTAAGAAGTGTCACTATTGCGCAGCCATTGTCATACACAGGACAAATAGCCCTGGCGTCTGTTCCCAGCAAGTACAGTGTATTGGACTGAAGAGGATCTACTGTTCTTGTCAGGTTCCTAAGCAGAATTGAACTAGATATGGCCGTGTGTGCAGCAAGCACAGTTCTTTTATTCTGAGCAAGCTCATTGTTCGGACCCCATAGGAAACACAGTAGAGTAGAAGAGTGCTCTTTTCTCAAAAGCAGAGTGTGTTTCTTGTAAGGCGAGCTAGCATTTGTTTCCCAGTCCTAAATGGAGTTGAGTCACATGCAGGTTTTTGTCCTAAGAGCAAGAGTTGTTTTCTGGTAAGACGAGTCACTATTGTGCTCCAATTGCCATACACAGTGCAAACAGCACTCGCTTCTCTTCCCCGCAAGTACTGTGTATTGGACTGAAGAGGAGCTACTGTTCTTGTCAGTTTCCTAAACAGAGTTGAACTACATATGGCCCGTGTGTGTAGGAAGCACAGTTCTTTTGTTCTGAGCAAGCTCACTGTTCCGAACACATAGGAAACACAGTAGAGTAGAAGAGTGCTCTTTTCTCAAAAGCAGAGTGTGTTTCTTGGAAGGCGAGCTAGCGTTTGTTTCCCAGTACTAAATGGAGTTGAGTCACATGCAGTTTTTGGTCCTACGATCAAGAGTTGTTTTCTCGTAAGGAAAGTCAATATTGTTCTCTCATTGCCATACACATTGCAAACAGCACTCGCGTCTGTTCCCAGCAAATACAGTGTATTGGTCTGAAGAAGAGCTACTGTTCTTGTCAGGTTCCTAAGCAGAGTTGACCTACATATGGTCCGTGTGTGTAGGAAGCACAGTTCTTTTGTTCTGAGCAAGCTCTCTTTTAGGACCCCATAGGAACACAGTAGAGTAGAAGAGTGCTCTTTTCTCTACAGCAGAGTGTGTTTCTTGTAAGGCGAGCTAGCGTTTGTTTCCCAGTCCTAAATGGAGTTGAATCACATGCAGTTTCTGGTCCTACGAGCAAGAGTTGTTTTCTGGTAAGGAAAGTCACTATTGCGCTCCCATTGCCATACACAGTGCAAATAGCACTCCCGTCTGTTCTCAGCAAGTACAGTGTATTGGACTGAAGAGGAGCTACTGTCTTCTCAGTTTCCTAAGCAGAGTTGAACTAGATATGGCCAGTGTGTGTAGGAAGCACAGTTCTTTTGTTCTGAGCAAGCTCACTGTTCGGACCACATAGGAAACACAGTAGAGTAGAAGAGTGCTCTTTTCTCAAAAGCAGAGTGTGTTTCATGTAAGGCAAGCTAGCATTTGTTTCCCAGTCCTAAATGGAGTTGAATCACATGCAGTTTCTGGTACTACGAGCAAGAGTTGTTTTCTGGTAGGAAAGTCACTATTGCGCTCCCATTGCAATACACACTGCAAATAGCACTCCTGTCGGTTCCCAGCAAGTACAGTGTATCGGACTGAAGAGGAGCTACTGTTCTTGTCAGTTTCCTAAGCAGAGTTGAACTAGATATGGCCCGTGTGTGTAGGAAGCACAGTTCTTTGTTCTGAGCAAGCTCACTGTTCTGGCCCTATAGGAAACACAGTAGAGTAGATGAGCGCTCTTTTCTCTAAAGCAGAATGTGTTTCTTGTAAGGCGAGCTAGCGTTTGTATCCCAGTCCTAAATGGAGTTGAATCACATACAGTGTCTGGTCCTACGTGCAAGAGTTGTTTTATGGTAAGAAGTGTCACTATTGCGCAGCCATTGTCATACACAGGACAAATAGCCCTGGCGTCTGTTCCCAGCAAGTACAGTGTATTGGACTGAAGAGGATCTACTGTTCTTGTCAGGTTCCTAAGCAGAATTGAACTAGATATGGCCGTGTGTGCAGGAAGCACAGTTCTTTTATTCTGAGCAAGCTCATTGTTCGGACCCCATAGGAAACACAGTAGAGTAGAAGAGTGCTCTTTTCTCAAAAGCAGAGTGTGTTTCTTGTAAGGCGAGCTAGCATTTGTTTCCCAGTCCTAAATGGAGTTGAGTCACATGCAGGTTTTTGTCCTAAGAGCAAGAGTTGTTTTCTGGTAAGACGAGTCACTATTGTGCTCCAATTGCCATACACAGTGCAAACAGCCCTCGCTTCTCTTCCCTGCAAGTACTGTGTATTGGACTGAAGAGGAGCTACTGTTCTTGTCAGTTTCCTAAACAGAGTTGAACTAGATATGGCCCGTGTGTGTAGGAAGCACAGTTCTTTTGTTCTGAGCAAGCTCACTGTTCCGAACACATAGGAAACACAGTAGAGTAGAAGAGTGCTCTTTTCTCAAAAGCAGAGTGTGTTTCTTGGAAGGCGAGCTAGCGTTTGTTTCCCAGTACTAAATGGAGTTGAGTCACATGCAGTTTTTGGTCCTACGATCAAGAGTTGTTTTCTCGTAAGGAAAGTCAATATTGTTCTCTCATTGCCATACACAGTGCAAATAGCACTCGCGTCTGTTCCCAGCAAATACAGTGTATTGGTCTGAAGAAGAGCTACTGTTCTTGTCAGGTTCCTAAGCAGAGTTGACCTACATATGGTCCGTGTGTGTAGGAAGCACAGTTCTTTTGTTCTGAGCAAGCTCTCTTTTAGGACCCCATAGGAACACAGTAGAGTAGAAGAGTGCTCTTTTCTCTACAGCAGAGTGTGTTTCTTGTAAGGCGAGCTAGCGTTTGTTTCCCAGTCCTAAATGGAGTTGAATCACATGCAGTTTCTGGTCCTACGAGCAAGAGTTGTTTTCTGGTAAGGAAAGTCACTATTGCGCTCCCATTGCCATACACAGTGCAAATAGCACTCCCGTCTGTTCTCAGCAAGTACAGTGTATTGGACTGAAGAGGAGCTACTGTCTTCTCAGTTTCCTAAGCAGAGTTGAACTAGATATGGCCAGTGTGTGTAGGAAGCACAGTTCTTTTGTTCTGAGCAAGCTCACTGTTCGGACCACATAGGAAACACAGTAGAGTAGAAGAGTGCTCTTTTCTCAAAAGCAGAGTGTGTTTCATGTAAGGCAAGCTAGCATTTGTTTCCCAGTCCTAAATGGAGTTGAATCACATGCAGTTTCTGGTCCTACGAGCAAGAGTTGTTTTCTGGTAGGAAAGTCACTATTGCGCTCCCATTGCAATACACACTGCAAATAGCACTCCCGTCGGTTCCCAGCAAGTACAGTGTATCGGACTGAAGAGGAGCTACTGTTCTTGTCAGTTTCCTAAGCAGAGTTGAACTAGATATGGCCCGTGTGTGTAGGAAGCACAGTTCTTTGTTCTGAGCAAGCTCACTGTTCTGGCCCTATAGGAAACACAGTAGAGTAGATGAGTGCTCTTTTCTCTAAAGCAGAATGTGTTTCTAGTAAGGCGAGCTAGCGTTTGTATCCCAGTCCTAAATGGAGTTGAATCACATACAGTGTCTGGTCCTACGTGCAAGAGTTGTTTTATGGTAAGAAGTGTCACTATTGCGCAGCCATTGTCATACACAGGACAAATAGCCCTGGCGTCTGTTCCCAGCAAGTACAGTGTATTGGACTGAAGAGGATCTACTGTTCTTGTCAGGTTCCTAAGCAGAATTGAACTAGATATGGCCGTGTGTGCAGGAAGCACAGTTCTTTTATTCTGAGCAAGCTCATTGTTCGGACCCCATAGGAAACACAGTAGAGTAGAAGAGTGCTCTTTTCTCAAAAGCAGAGTGTGTTTCTTGTAAGGCGAGCTAGCATTTGTTTCCCAGTCCTAAATGGAGTTGAATCACATGCAGGATTTGTCCTAAGAGCAAGAGTTGTTTTCTGGTAAGACGAGTCACTATTGTGCTCCAATTGCCATACACAGTGCAAACAGCACTCGCTTCTCTTCCCTGCAAGTACTGTGTATTGGACTGAAGAGGAGCTACTGTTCTTGTCAGGTTCCTAAACAGAGTTGAACTAGATATGGCCCGTGTGTGTAGGAAGCACAGTTCTTTTGTTCTGAGCAAGCTCACTGTTCCGAACACATAGGAAACACAGTAGAGTAGAAGAGTGCTCTTTTCTCAAAAGCAGAGTGTGTTTCTTGCAAGGCGAGCTAGCGTTTGTTTCCCAGTACTAAATGGAGTTGAGTCACATGCAGTTTTTGGTCCTACGATCAAGAGTTGTTTTCTCGTAAGGAAAGTCAATATTGTTCTCTCATTGCCATACACAGTGCAAATAGCACTCGCGTCTATTCCCAGCAAATACAGTGTATTGGTCTGAAGAAGAGCTACTGTTCTTGTCAGGTTCCTAAGCAGAGTTGACCTACATATGGTCCGTGTGTGTAGGAAGCACAGTTCTTTTGTTCTGAGCAAGCTCTCTTTTAGGACCCCATAGGAACACAGTAGAGTAGAAGAGTGCTCTTTTCTCTACAGCAGAGTGTGTTTCTTGTAAGGCGAGCTAGCGTTTGTTTCCCAGTCCTAAATGGAGTTGAATCACATGCAGTTTCTGGTCCTACGAGCAAGAGTTGTTTTCTGGTAAGGAAAGTCACTATTGCGCTCCCATTGCCATACACAGTGCAAATAGCACTCCCGTCTGTTCTCAGCAAGTACAGTGTATTGGACTGAAGAGGAGCTACTGTCTTCTCAGTTTCCTAAGCAGAGTTGAACTAGATATGGCCAGTGTGTGTAGGAAGCACAGTTCTTTTGTTCTGAACAAGCTCACTGTTCGGACCACATAGGAAACACAGTAGAGTAGAAGAGTGCTCTTTTCTCAAAAGCAGAGTGTGTTTCATGTAAGGCAAGCTAGCATTTGTTTCCCAGTCCTAAATGGAGTTGAATCACATGCAGTTTCTGGTCCTACGAGCAAGAGTTGTTTTCTGGTAGGAAAGTCACTATTGCGCTCCCATTGCAATACACACTGCAAATAGCACTCCTGTCGGTTCCCAGCAAGTACAGTGTATCGGACTGAAGAGGAGCTACTGTTCTTGTCAGTTTCCTAAGCAGAGTTGAACTAGATATGGCCCGTGTGTGTAGGAAGCACAGTTCTTTGTTCTGAGCAAGCTCACTGTTCTGGCCCTATAGGAAACACAGTAGAGTAGATGAGTGCTCTTTTCTCTAAAGCAGAATGTGTTTCTAGTAAGGCGAGCTAGCGTTTGTATCCCAGTCCTAAATGGAGTTGAATCACATACAGTGTCTGGTCCTACGTGCAAGAGTTGTTTTATGGTAAGAAGTGTCACTATTGCGCAGCCATTGTCATACACAGGACAAATAGCCCTGGCGTCTGTTCCCAGCAAGTACAGTGTATTGGACTGAAGAGGATCTACTGTTCTTGTCAGGTTCCTAAGCAGAATTGAACTAGATATGGCCGTGTGTGCAGGAAGCACAGTTCTTTTATTCTGAGCAAGCTCATTGTTCGGACCCCATAGGAAACACAGTAGAGTAGAAGAGTGCTCTTTTCTCAAAAGCAGAGTGTGTTTCTTGTAAGGCGAGCTAGCATTTGTTTCCCAGTCCTAAATGGAGTTGAATCACATGCAGGTTTTTGTCCTAAGAGCAAGAGTTGTTTTCTGGTAAGACGAGTCACTATTGTGCTCCAATTGCCATACACAGTGCAAACAGCACTCGCTTCTCTTCCCTGCAAGTACTGTGTATTGGACTGAAGAGGAGCTACTGTTCTTGTCAGGTTCCTAAACAGAGTTGAACTAGATATGGCCCGTGTGTGTAGGAAGCACAGTTCTTTTGTTCTGGCCAAGCTCACTGTTCCGAACACATAGGAAACACAGTAGAGTAGAAGAGTGCTCTTTTCTCAAAAGCAGAGTGTGTTTCTTGGAAGGCGAGCTAGCGTTTGTTTCCCAGTACTAAATGGAGTTGAGTCACATGCAGTTTTTGGTCCTACGATCAAGAGTTGTTTTCTCGTAAGGAAAGTCAATATTGTTCTCTCATTGCCATACACAGTGCAAATAGCACTTGCGTCTATTCCCAGCAAATACAGTGTATTGGTCTGAAGAAGAGCTACTGTTCTTGTCAGGTTCCTAAGCAGAGTTGACCTACATATGGTCCGTGTGTGTAGGAAGCACAGTTCTTTTGTTCTGAGCAAGCTCTCTTTTAGGACCCCATAGGAACACAGTAGAGTAGAAGAGTGCTCTTTTCTCTACAGCAGAGTGTGTTTCTTGTAAGGCGAGCTAGCGTTTGTTTCCCAGTCCTAAATGGAGTTGAATCACATGCAGTTTCTGGTCCTACGAGCAAGAGTTGTTTTCTGGTAAGGAAAGTCACTATTGCGCTCCCATTGCCATACACAGTGCAAATAGCACTCCCGTCTGTTCTCAGCAAGTACAGTTTATTGGACTGAAGAGGAGCTACTGTCTTCTCAGTTACCTAAGCAGAGTTGAACTAGATATGGCCAGTGTGTGTAGGAAGCACAGTTCTATGTTCTGAGCAAGCTCACTGTTCTGACCCTATAGGAAACACAGTAGAGTAGAAGAGTGCTCTTTTATCTAAAGCAGAGTGTTTTTTTTGTAAGGTGAGCTCGCGTTTGTTTCCCAGTCCTAAATGGAGTTGAATCACATGCAGTTTTTGGTCCTACGAGCAAGAGTTGTTTTATGGTAAGAAGAGTCACTATTGCGCTCCAAATGTCATACACAGTGCAAATAGCACTCGCGTCTGTTCCCAGCAATTACAGTGTATTGGACTGAATAGGAGCTACTGTTCTTGTCAGTTTCCTAAGCAGAGTTGAACTAGATATGGTCCATGTGTGTAGGAAGCACAGTTCTTCTGTTCTGAGCAAGCTCACTCTTTGGACCCCATAGGAAACACAGTAGAGTAAAAGAGTGCTCTTTTATCAAAAGCAGAGTGTGTTTCTTGTAAGGCGAGCTAGCGTTTGTTTCCCAGACCTAAATGGAGTTGAATCACATGCAGTTTCTGGTCCTATGAGCAAGAGTTGTTTTCTGGTAAAGAAAGTCACTATTGCGCTCCCATTGCCATACACAGTGCAAATAGCACTCCTGTCTGTTCGCAGCAAGTACAGTGTATTGGATAGAAGAGGATCTACTGTTCTTGTCAGGTTCCTAAGCAGACTTGAACTAGATATGGCCCTGTGTGTAGGAACCACAGTTTTTTTGTTCTGAGCAAGCTCACTGTTCGGACCACATAGGAAACACAGTAGAGTAGAAGAGTGCTCTTTTCTCAAAAGCAGAGTGTGTTTCTTGTATGGCGAGCTAGCGTTTGTTTCCCAGTCCTAAATGGAGTTGAATCCAATGCAGTTTGTGGTCCTACGAGCAAGAGTTGTTTTCTGGAAAGGAAAGTCACTATTGCGCTCCCATTGCCATACACAGTGCAAATAGCCCTCCCGTCTGTTCCCAGTAAGTACAGTGTATTGGACTGAAGAGGAGAGACTGCTCTTCTCAGTTTCCAAAGCAGAGTTGAACTAGATATGGCCCCTGTGTGTAGGAAGCACAGTTCTTTTGTTCTGAGCAAGCTCACTGTTCTGGCCCTATAGGAAACAAGGAAGAGTAGAAGAGTGCTCTTTTCTCAAAAGCAGAGTGTGTTTCTTGTAAGTCGAGATAGAGTTTGTTTCCCAGTCCTAAATGGAGTTGAGTCACATGCAGTTTTTTGTCCTATGAGCAAGAGTTGTTTTCTGGTAAGACGAGCCACTATTGTGCTCCAATTGCCATACACAGTGCAAATAGCACTCGCGTCTGTTCTCAGGAAGTACAGTTATCGGACTGAAGAGGATCTACTGTTCTTGTCAGTTTGCTAAGCAGAGTTGAACTAGATATGGTCCATTTGTGTAGGAAGCACATTTCTTTTGTTCTGAGCAAGCTCACTGTTTGGACCCCATAGGAAACACAGTAGAATAGAAGCGTGCTCTTTTCTCAAAAGCAGAGTGTGTTTCTTGTAAGACGAGCTAGCGTTTGTTTCCTAGTCCTAAATGGAGTTGAATCAAATGCAGTTTGTGGTGCTACGAGCAAGAGTTGTTTTCTGGTAAGGAAAGTCACTATTGCGCTCTCATTGCCATACACAGTGCAAATAGCACTCCCTTGTATTCCCAGCAAGTACAGTGTATTGGACTGAAGAGGAGAGACTGCTCTTCTCAGTTTCCAAAGCAGAGTTGATCTAGATATGGCGCCTGTGTGTAGGAAGCACAGTTCTTTGTTCTGAGCAAGCTCACTGTTCTGGCCCTTTAGGAAACACAGAAGAGTAGAAGAGTGCTCTTTTGTCAAAAGCAGAGTGAGTTTCTTGTAAGTCGAGATAGAGTTTGTTTCCCAGTCCTAAATGGAGTTGAGTCACATGCAGTTTTTTGTCCTACGAGCAAGAGTTGTTTTCTGGTAAGACGAGTCACTATTGTGCTCCAATTGCCATACACAGTGCAAATAGCACTCGCGTCTGTTCTTAGCAAGTACAGTGTATCCGACTGAAAAGGAGCTACTGTTCTTGTCAGTTTCCTAAGCAGAGTTGAACTAGATATGTCCCGTGTGTGTAGGAAGCACAGTTCTTATGTTCTGAGCAAGCTCACTATTCTGCCCTATAGGAAACACAGTAGAGTAGAAGAGTGCTCTCTTATCTAAAGCAGAGTGTTTATTTTGTAAGGTGAGCTCGCGTTTGTTTCCCAGTCCTAAATGGAGTTGAAGCACATGCAGTTTTTGGTCCTATGAGCAAGAGTTGTTTTATGGTAAGAAGACTCACTATTGCGCTCCAAATGCCATACACAGTGCAAATAGCACTCGCGTCTGTTCCCAGCAAGTTCAATGTATTGGACTGAATAGGAGCTACTGTTCTTGTCAGTTTCCTAAGCAGAGTTGAACTAGATATGGTCCATGTGTGTAGGAAGCACAGTTCTTTGGTTCTGAGCAAGCTCACTCTTTGGACCCTATAGGAAACACAGTACATTAAAAGAGTGCTCTTTTATCAAAAGCAGAGTGTGTTTCTTGTAAGGCGAGCTAGCGTTTGTTTCCCACACCTAAATAGAGTTGAATCACATGCAGTTTCTGGTCCTATGAGCAAGAGTTGTTTTCTGGTAAAAAAAGTCACTATTGCGCTCCCATTGCCATACACAGTGCAAATAGCACTCCTGTCTGTTCGCAGTAAGTACAGTGTATTGGATAGAAGAGGATCTACTGTTCTTGTCAGGTTCCTAAGCAGACTTGAACTAGATATGGCCCTGTGTGTAGGAAACAAAGATTTTTTGGTCTGAGCAAGCTCACTGTTCAGACCCCATAAGAAACACAGTAGAGTAGAAGAGTGCTCTTTTCTCAAAAGCAGAGTGTGTTTCTTGTATGGCAAGCTAGCGTTTGTTTCCCAATCCTAAATGGAGTTGAATCCAATGCAGTTTGTGGTCCTACGAGCAAGAGTTGTTTTCTGGTAAGGAAAGTCACTATTGCGTTGCCATTGCCATACACAGGACAAATAGCACTGGCGTCTGTTCCCAGCAAGTACAGTGTACTGGACTGAAGAGTATCTACTGTTCTTGTCACGTTCCTAAGCAGAGTTGAACTAGATATGGCCGTGTTTGTAGGAAGCACGGTTTTTTTGTTGTGAGCAAGCTCTCTGTTCCGAACACGTAGGAAACACAGTAGAGTAGAAGAGTGCTCTTTTCTCAAAAGCAGAGTGTGTTTCTTGGAAGGCAAGCTAGCGTTTGTTTCCCAGTCCTAAATGGAGTTGAGTCACATGCAGTTTTTTTCCTATGAGCAAGAGTTGTTTTCTGGTAAGGAAAGTCACTGTTGTGCTCTCATTGCCATACACAGTGCAAATAGCACTCGCGTCTGTTCCCAGCAAATACAGTGTATTGGTCTGAAGAGGAGCAACTGTTCTTGTCAGGTTCCTAAGCAGAGTTGAACTACATATGTTCCGTGTGTGTAAGAAGCACAGTTCTTTTTTTCTGAGCAAGCTCTCTGTTTCGACCCCATAGGAAACACAGTAGAGTAGAGGAGTGCTTTTTCCTCTAAAGCGGAGTGTGTTTCTTGTAAGGCGAGCTAGCGTTTGTTTCCCAGTCCTAAATGGAGTTGAATCACATGCAGTTTCTGGTCCTACGAGCAAGAGTTGTTTTCTGGTAAGGAAAGTCACTATTGTGCTCCCATTGCCATACACAGTGCAAATAGCACTCCTGTCTGTTCCCAGCAAGTACAGTGTATTGGACTGAAGAGGAGCTACTGTTCTTCTCAGTTTCCTAAGCAGAGTTGAACTAGATATGGCCCGTGTGTCTAGGAAGCACAATTTATTTGTTCTGAGCAAGCTCACTGTTCTGGCCCTATAGGAAACACAGTAGAGTAGAAGAGTGCTCTTTTCTCAAAAGCAGAGTGTGTTTCTTGTATTGCGAGCTCGCGTTTGATTCCCGGTCCTAAATGGAGTTGAGTCACATGCAGTTTTTGGTCCTATGAGCAAGAGTTGTTTTCTGGTAAGAAGAGTCACTATTGCGCTCCAAATGCCATACACAGTGCAAATAGCACTCGCGTTTGTTCCCAGAAAGTACAGTGTATTGGATTGAATAAGAGCTACTGTTCCTGTCAGTTTCCTAAGCAGAGTTGAACTAGATATGGTCCATTTGTGTAGGAAGCACAGTTCTTTTGTTCTGAGCAAGCTCACTGTTTGGACCCCATAGGAAACACAGTAGAGTAGAAGCGTGCTCTTTTCTCAAAAGCAGAGTGTGTTTCTTGTAAGGCGAGCTAGCGTTTGTTTCCTAGTCCTAAATGGAGTTGAATCACATGCAGTTTGTGGTGCTACGAGCAAGAGTTGTTTTCTGGTAAGGAAAGTCACTATTGCGCTCTCATTGCCATACACAGTGCAAATAGCACTCCCTTGTCTTCCCAGCAAGTACAGTGTATTGGACTGAAGAGGAGAGACTGCTCTTCTCAGTTTCCAAAGCAGAGTTGAACTAGATATGGCCCCTGTGTGTAGGAAGCACAGTTCTTTTGGTCTGAGCAAGCTCACTCTTCTGGCCCTATAGGAAACAAGGAAGAGTAGAAGAGTGCTCTTTTCTCAAAAGCAGAGTGTTTTTCTTGTAAGTCGAGATAGAGTTTGTTTCCCAGTCCTAAATGGAGTTGAGTCACATGCAGTTTTTTGTCCTACGAGCAAGAGTTGTTTTCTGGTAAGACGAGTCACTATTGTGCTCCAATTGCCATACACAGTGCAAATAGCACTCGCGTCTGTTCTCAGGAAGTACAGTGTATCGGACTGAAGAGGATCTACTGTTCCTGTCAGTTTCCTAAGCAGAGTTGAACTAGATATGTCCCGTGTGTAGGAAGCACAGTTCTTTTGTTCTGAGCAAGCTCACTGTTCTGGCCCTATAGGAAACACAGTAGAGTAGAAGAGTGCTCTTTTATCTAAAGCAGAGTGTTTTTTTTGTAAGGCGAGCTAGCGTTTGTTTCCCAGTCCTAAATGGAGTTGAATCACATGCAGTTTTTGGTCCTACGAGCAAGAGTTGTTTTATGGTAAGAAGACTCACTATTGTGCTCCAAATGCCATACACAGTGTAAATAGCACTCGCGTCTGTTCCCAGCAAGTACAGTGTATTGGACTGAATAGGAGCTACTGTTCTTGTTAGTTTCCTAAGCAGAGTTGAACTAGATATGGTCCATGTGTGTAGGAAGCACAGTTCTTTTGTTCTGAGCAAGCTCACTCTTTGGACCCCATAGGAAACACAGTAGAGTAAAAGAGTGCTCTTCTATCAAAAGCAGAGTGTGTTTCTTGTAAGGCGAGCTAGCGTTTGTTTCCCAGACCTAAATGGAGTTGAATCACATGCAGTTTCTGGTCCTATGAGCAAGAGTTGTTTTCTGGTAAGGAAAGTCACTATTGCACTCCAATTGCCCTACACAGTGCAAATAGCACTCGCGTCTGTTCCCAGCAAGTACAGTGTATTGGACTGAAGAGGATCTACTGTTCTTGTCAGTTTCCTAAGCAGTGTTGAACTAGATATAGCCATTTGTGTAGGAATCACAGTTCTTTTGTTCTGAGCAAGCTCACTGTTCGGTCCCCATAGGAAACACAGTAGAGTAGAAGAGTTCTCTTTTTTCAAAAGCAGGGTGTGTTTCATGTGATGCGAGCTAGCATTTGTTGCCCAGTCCTAAATGGAGTTGAATCACATGCTGTTTCTGGTCCTAAGAGCAAGAGTTGTTTTCTGGTATGAAGAGTCACTATTGTGCTCCCATTGTCATACACAGGGCAAATAGCACTAGCGTCTGTTCCCAGCATGTACAGTGTATTGGACTGAAAAGGATGTATTGTTCTTGTCAGTTTCCTAAGCAGAAATGAACTAGATATGGCCCTGTATGTAGGAAGCACAGTTCTTTTGTTCTGAGCAAGCTCTCTGTTCTGGCCCTATAGGAAACACAGTAGAGTAGAAGAGTGCTCTTTTCTCAAAAGCAGAGTGTGTTTCTTGAAAGGCGAGCTAGCGTTTGTTTCCCAGTCCTAAATGGAGTTGAATCACATGCAGTTTCTAATCCTACAAGCAAGAGTTGTTTTATGGTAAAAATAGTCACTATTGCGCTGCCATTACCATACACAGGACAAATAGCACTGGCGTCTGTTCCCAGCAAGTACGGTGTATTGGACTGAAGAGGATCTACTGTTCTTGTCAGGTTCCTAAGCAGAAATGAACTAGATATGGCCGTGTGTGTAGGAAGCACAGTTCTTTTGTTCAGAGCAAGCTAACCGTTCGGACCCTATAGGAAACACAGTAGAGTACAAGAGTGCTCTTTTCTCAAAAGCAGAGTGTGTTTCTTGTACAGCAAGCTAGCGTTTGTTTCCCAGTCCTAAATGGAGTTGAATCACATGCAGTTTCTGGTCCTACGAGCAAGAGTTTATTTCTGGTAAGGAAAGTCACTATTGTGCTCCCGTTGCCATACACAGTGCAAATAGCACTGGCGTCTGTTCCCAGCATGTACAGTGTATTGGACTGAAGCGGTTCCACTGTTCTTGTCAGTTTCCTAAGCAGAATTGAACTAGATATGGCCCGTGTGTGTAGGAAGCACAGTTCTTTTGTTCTGAGCAAGCTCACTGTTCTGGCCCTATAGGAAACACAGTAGAGTAAAAGAGTGCTATTTTCTCTAAAGCAGAGTGTGTTTCTTGTAAGGCAAGCTAGCGTTTCTTTCCCAGTCTGAAATGGAGTTGAATGACATGCAGTTTCTGGTCCTACGAGCAAGAGTTGTTTTCTGGTAAGGAAAGTCACTATTGTGCTCCAATTGCCGTACACAGTGCAAATACCACTCGCGTCTGTTCCCAGCAAGTACAGTGTATTGGACTGAAGAGGATCTACTGTTCTTGTCAGTTTCCTAAGCAGTGTTGAACTAGATATGGCCGTTTGTGTAGGAATCACAGTTCTTTTGTTCTGAGCAAGCTCACTGTTCGGTCCCCTTAGGAAACACAGTAGAATAGAAGAGTTCTCTTTTCACAAAAGCAGGGTGTGTTTCATGTGATGCGAGCTAGCATTTGTTGCCCAGTCCTAAATGGAGTTGAATCACATGCAGTTTCTAATCCTACAAGCAAGAGTTGTTTTATGGTAAAAATAGTCACTATTGTGCTGCCATTGCCATACACAGGACAGATAGCACTGGCGTCTGTTCCCAGCAAGTACGGTGTATTGGACTGAAGAGGATCTACTGTTCTTGTCAGGTTCCTAAGCAGAATTGAACTAGATATGGCCGTGTGTGTAGGAAGCACAGTTATTTTGTTCAGAGCAAGCTCACTGTTCGGACCTTATAGGAAACACAGTAGAGTAGAAGAGTGCTCTTTTCTCAAAAGCAGAGTGTGTTTTTTGTAAGGCCAGCTAGCGTTTTTTTCCCAGTCCTATATGGAGTTGAATCACATGCAGTTTCTGGTCCTACGATCAAGAGTTGTTTTCTCGTATGAAGAGTAACTATTGCGCTCCCATTGTCAAACACAGGGCAAATAGCACTCGCGTCTGTTCCCAGCATGTACAGTGTATTGGACTGAAAAGGATCTATTGTTCTTGTCAGTTTCCTAAGCAGAATTGAACTACATATGGCCCTGTATGTAGGAAGCACAGTTCTTTTGTTCTGAGCAAGCTCTCTGTTCTGGCCCTCTAGGAAACACAGTAGAGTAGAAGAGTGCTCTTTTCTCAAAAGCAGAGTGTGTTCATTGTAAGGCGAGCTACCGTTTGTTTCCCAGTCCTAAATGGAGTTCAATCACATGCAGTTTCTGGTCCTACGAGCAAGAGTTGTTTTATGGTAAGAATAGTCACTATTGCGCTGCCATTGCCATACACCGGACAAATAGCACTGGCGTCTGTTCCCAGCAAGTACGGTGTATTGGACTGAAGAGGATCTACTGTTCTTGTCAGGTTCCTAAGCAGAATTGAACTAGATATGGCCGTGTGTGTAGGAAGCACAGTTCTTTTGTTCAGAGCAAGCTCACTGTTCGGACCCTATAGGAAACCCAGTAGAGTAGAAGTGTGCTCTGTTCTCAAAAACAGAGTGTGTTTCTTGTACGGCAAGCTAGCGGTTGTTTCCCAGTCCTAAATGGAGTTGAATCTCATACAGTTTCTGGTCCTACGAGCAAGAGTTTATTTCTGGTAAGGAAACTCACTATTGTGCTCCCTTTGCCATACACAGGGCAAATAGCACTGGCGTCTGTTCACAGCATGTACAGTGTATTGAACTGAAGAGGTTCCACTTTTCTTGTCAGTTTCCTAAGCAGAATTGAACTAGATATGGCCCATGTGTTTAGGAAGCACAGTTCTTTTGTTCTGAGCAAGCTCACTGTTCTGTCCCTATAGGAAACACAGTAGAGTAGAAGAGTGCTCTTTTCTCAAAAGCAGAGTGTGTTTCTTGTAAGGCGAGCTTGCGTTTCTTTCCCAGTCCTAAATGGAGTTGAGTCACATGCAGTTTCTGGTCCTACGAACAAGAGTTGTTTTCTGGTAAGAAGAGTCACTATTGCGCTCCCATTGCCATACACAGGGCAAATAGCACTAGAGTCTATTCCCAGCAAGTACAGTGTATTGGACTGAAGAGGATCTACTATTCTTGGCAGTTTCCTAAGCAGAGTTGAACTAGATATGGCCGTGTGTGTAGGAAGCACACTTCTTTTGTTCTGTGCAAGCTCACTGTTCTTGCCCTATAGGAAACACAGTAGAGTAGAAGAGTGCTCTTTTCTCAAAAGCAGAGTGTGTTTCTTGTAAGGCGAGCTAGCATTTGTTTCCCAGTCCTAAATGGAGTTGAATCACAGGCAGTTTCTGGTCCTACGAGCAAGAGATTTTTTCTGGTAAGAAGAGACACTAGTGTGCTCCCATTGCCATACACAGTACAAATAGCACTCGCGTCTGTTCGCAGCATGTACAGTGTATTGGACTGAAAAGGATCTACTGTTCTAGTCTGTTTCCTAAGCAGAATTGAACTAGTTATGGCCGTGTATGTAGGAAGCACAGTTCTTTTGTTCTGAGCAAGCTTTCTGTTCTGTCTCTATAGGAAACACAGAAGAGTAGAAGAGTGCTCTTTTCTCAAAAGCAGAGTGTGTTTCTTGTAAGGCGAGGTAGCGTTTGTTTCCCAGTCCTATATGGAGTTGAATCATATGCAGATTTGTCCTACTTGCAAGATTTGTTTTCTGGTAAGGAAAGTCACCATTGTGCTCCCTTTGCCATACACAGTGCAAATAGCACTCCCGTCTGTTCCCAGCAAGTACAGTGTATTGGACTGAAGAGGATCTACTGTTCTTGTCAGTTTCCTAAGCAGAGTTGAACTAGATATGGCGCGTGAGTGTAGGAAGTACAGTTCTTTTGTTCTAAGCAAGCTCACTGTTCAGACCACATAGGAAACAGAGTAGAGTAGAAGAGTGCTCTTTTCTCAAAAGCAGAGTGTGTTTCTTGTAATCAAGCTAGCGTTTGTTTCCCAGTCCTAAATGGAGTTGAGTCACATGCAGTTTCTGGTCCTACGAGCAAGAGTTGTTTTCTGGTAAGAAGAGTCACTATTGTGCTCCCATTGTCATACACAGTGCAAATAGCACTCGCGTCTGTTCCCAGCAATACAGTGTATTGGACTAAAGAGGAGCTACTGTTCTTGTCAGTTTCCTAAGCAGAGTTGAACTAGATATGGCTGTGTGTGTAGGAAGCACAGTTCTTTTGTTCTGAGCAAGCTCACTGTTCAGTGCCATAGGAAACACAGTAGAATAGAAGAGTGCTCTTTTCTCAAATAAGAGTGTGTTTCTTGTAAGGCGATCTAGCGTTTGTTTCCCAGTCCGAAATGGAGTTGAATCAAATGGAGTTTTTTGTCCTATGAGCAGGAGTTGTTTTCTGGTAAGAAGAGTCACTATTTCACTCCCATTGCCATACACAGTGCAAATAGCACTGGTGTCCATTCCCAGCATGTACAGTGTATTGGACTGAAGAGGATCTACTGTTCTTTTCAGTTTCCTAAATAGAATTGAACTAGATATGGCCCGTGTGTGTAGGAAGCACAGTTCTTTTGTTCTGAGCATGCTCACTGTTCTGGCCCTATAGGAAACCCAGTAGAGTAGAAGAGTGCTCTTTTCTCAAAAGCATAGTGTGTTCCTTGTAAGACGAGCTAGCGTTTGTTTCCCAGTCCTAAATGGATTTGAGTCACATGCAGTTTCTGGTCCTACGAGCAAGAGTTGTTTTCTGGTAAGAAGAGTCACTATTGCGCTCCAATTGTCATACACAGTGCAAATAGCACTAGAGTCTATTCCCAGCAAGTACAGTGTATTGGACTGAAGAGGATCTACTATTCTTGTCAGTTTCCTAAGCAGAGTTGAACTAGATATGGCCCGTGTGTGTAGGATGCACAGTTCTTTTGTTCTGAGCAAGCTCACTGTTCGGACCCCATAGGAAACACAGTAGAGTAGAAGAGTGCTCTTTTCTCAAAAGCAGAGTGTGTTTCTTGTAAGGCAAGCTAGCGTTTGTTTCCCAGTCCTAAATGGAGTTGAATCACATGCAGTTTCTGGTCCTACGAGCAAGAGTTGTTTTCTGGTAAGAAGAGATACTAGTGTGCTCCCATTGCCATACACAGTACAAATAGCACTCGCGTCTGTTCGCAGCATGTACAGTGTATTGGACTGAAAAGGATCTACTGTTCTTGTCAGTTTCCTAAGCAGAATTGAACTAGTTATGGCCATGTTTGTAGGAAGCACAGTTCTTTTGTTCTGAGCAAGCTTTCTGTTCTGTCTCTATAGGAAACACAGAAGAGTTGAAGAGTGCTCTTTTCTCAAAAGCAGAGTGTGTTTCTTGTAAGGCGAGCTAGCGTTTGTTTCCCAGTCCTAAATGGAGTTGAATCATATGCAGTTTTTGGTCCTACGTGCAAGATTTGTTTTCTGTTAAGGAAGTCACTATTGTGCTCCCTTTGCCATACACAGTGCAAATAGCACTCCCGTCTGTTCCCAGCAAGTACAGTGTATTGGACTGAAGAGGATCTACTGTTCTTGTCAGTTTCCTAAGCAGAGTTGAACTAGATATGGCCCGTGTGTGTAGGAAGTACAGTTCTTTTGTTCTAAGCAAGCTCACTGTTCAGACCACATAGGAAACAGAGTAGAGTAGAAGAGTGTTCTTTTCTCAAAAGCAGAGTTTGTTTCTTGTAATCGAGCTAGCGTTTGTTTTCCAGTCTTAAATGGAGTTGATTCACATGCAGTTTCTGGTCCTACGAGCAAGAGTTGTTTTCTGGTAAGAAGAGTCACTATTGTGCTCCCATTGTCATACACAGTGCAAATAGCACTCGCGTCTATTCCCAGCAATACAGTGTATTGGACTGAAGAGGAGCTACTGTTCTTGTCATTTTCCTAAGCAGAGTTGAACTAGATATGGCTGTGTGTGTAGGAAGCACAGTTCTTTTGTTCTGAGCAAGCTCACTGTTCAGTGCCATAGGAAACACAGTAGAATATAAGAGTGCTCTTTTCTCAAAAGCAGAGTGTGTTTCTTGTAAGGCGAGCTAGCGTTTGTTTCCCAGTCCGAAATGGAGTTGAATCAAATGGAGTTTTTTGTTCTATGAGCAGGAGTTGTTTTCTGGTAAGAAGAGTCACTATTTCGCTCCCATTGCCATACACAGTGCAAATAGCACTGGTGTCCATTCCCAGCATGTACAGTGTATTGGACTGAAGAGGATCTACTGTTCTTTTCAGTTTCCTAAATAGAATTGAACTAGATATGGCCCGTGTGTGTAGGAAGCACAGTTCTTTTGTTCTGAGCATGCTCACTGTTCTGGCCCTATAGGAAACCCAGTAGAGTAGAAGAGTGCTCTTTTCTCAAAAGCAGAGTGTGTTCCTTGTAAGACGAGCTATCGTTTGTTTCCCAGTCCTAAATGGATTTGAGTCACATGCAGTTTCTGGTCCTACGAGCAAGAGTTGTTTTCTGGTAAGAAAAGTCACTATTTCCTTCCCATTGCCATACAAAGTGCAAATAGCACTCACGTCTGTTCCCAGAGAGTACAGTGTATTGGACTGAAGAGTAGCCACTGTTCTTGTCAGTGTCCTAAGCAGAGTTGAACTAGATATGGCCCGTGTGTAGGAAGCACAGTTTTTTTGTTCTGAGCAAGCTCACTGTTCGAACCCCATAGGAAACACAGTAGAGTAGAAGAGTGCTCTTTCCTCAAAAGCAGAGTGTGTTCCTTGTAAGGCGAGCTAGCGTTTGTTTCCCAGTCCTAAATGGAGTTGAATCACATGCAGTTTCTGGTCCTACGAGCAAGAATTGTTTTCTGGTAAGAAGAGACACTAGTGTGCTCCCATTGCCATACACAGTACAAATAGCACTCGCATCTGTTCGCAGCATGTACAGTGTATTGGACTGAAAAGGATCTACTGTTCTTGTCAGTTTCCTAAGCAGAATTGAACAAGTTATGGCCGTGTATGTAGGAAGCACAGTTCTTTTGTTCTGAGCAAGCTTTCTGTTCTGGCCCTATAGGAAACACAGAAGAGTAGAAGAGTGCTCTTTTCTCAAAAGCAGAGTGTGTTTCTTGTAAGGCGAGCTAGCGTTTGTTTCCCAGTCCTAAATGGAGTTGAATCATATGCAGTTTTTGGCTCTACGTGCAAGATTTGTTTTCTGGTAAGGAAAGTCACTATTGTGCTCCCTTTTGCCAAACACAGTGCAAATAGCACTCCCGTCTGTTCCCAGCAAGTACAGTGTATTGGACTGAAGAGGATCTACTGTTCTTGTCAGTTTCCTAAGCAGAGTTGAACTAGATATGGCCCGTGTGTGTAGGAAGTACAGTTCTTTTGTTCTGAGCAAGCTCACTGTTCAGACCACATAGGAAACACAGTAGAGTAGAAGACTGCTCTTTTCTCAAAAGCGGAGTGTTTCTTGTAAGGCGAGCTAGTGTTTGTTTCCCAGTCCTAAATGGAGTTGAGTCACATGCAGTTTGTGGTCTTACGAGCAAGAGTTGTTTTCTGGTAAGAAGAGTCAGTATTGCGCTCCCATTGTCATACACAGTGCAAATAGCACTTGCGTCTGTTCCCAGCTAGTACAGTGTATTGGACTGAAGAGGAGCTTCTTTTCTTGTCAGTTTAATAAGCAGAGTTGAACTAGATATGGCTGTGTGTGTAGGAAGCACAGTTCTTTTTTTCTGAGCATGCTCACTGTTCTGGCCCTATAGGAAACCCAGTAGAGTAGAAGAGTGCTCTTTTCTCAAAAGCAGAGTGTGTTCCTTGTAAGACGAGCTAGCGTTTGTTTCCCAGTCCTAAATGGATTTGAGTCACATGCAGTTTCTGGTCCTACGAGCCAGAGTTGTTTTCTGGTAAGAAGAGTCACTATTGCTTCACATTGCCATACAAAGTGCAAATAGCACTCACGTCTGTTCCCAGAGAGTACAGTGTATTGGACTGAAGAGGAGCCACTGTTCTTGTCAGTTTCCTAAGCGGAGTTAAACTAGATATGGCCGTGTGTGTAGGAAGCACATTTCTTTTGTTCTGAGCAAGCTCACTGTTCGGAACTCATAGGAAACACAGTAGAGTAGAAGAGTGGTCTTTTCTCAAAAGCAGAGTGTGTTTCTTGTAGGGCCAGCTAGTGTTTGTTTCCCAGTAAGAAATGGAGTTGAATCCCATGCAGTTTCTGGTCCTACGAGCAAGAGTTGTTTTCTGGTAAGAAGAGTCACAATTGCGCTCCCATTGCCATACACAGTGCAAATAGCACTCGCGTATGTTCCCAGCAAGTACAGTATATTGGACTGAAGAGAAGCTACTGTTCTTGTCAGTTTCCTAAGCAGAGTTGAAGTAGATATGTCCCGTGTGTGTAGGAAGCACAGTTCTTTTGTTCTGAGCAAGTTCACTGTTCGGACCCCATAGGAAACACAGTAGAGTAGAAGAGTGCTCTTTTCTCAAAAGCAGAGTGTGTTCCTTGTAAGGCGAGCTAGCGTTTGTTTCCCAGTCCTAAATGGAGTTGAATCACATGCAGTTTCTGGTCCTGCAAGCAAGAGTTGTTTTCTGGTAAGAAGAGACACTAGTGTGCTCCCATTGCAATACACAGTACAAATAGCACTCGCGTCTGTTCGCAGCATGTACAGTGTATTGGACTGAAAAGGATCTACTGTTCTTGTCAGTTTCCTAAGAAGAATTGAACTAGTTATGGCCATGTATGTAGAAAGCACAGTTCTTTTGTTCTGAGCAAGCATTCTGTTCTGGCCCTATAGGAAACACAGAAGAGTAGAAGAGTGCTCTTTTCTCAAAAGCAGAGTATGTTTCTTGTAAGGCGAGCTAGTGTTTGTTTCCCAGCCTGAAATGGAGTTGAATCCCATGCAGTTTCTGGTCCTACGAGCAAGAGATATTTTCTGGTAAGAATAGTCACTATTGCGCTCCCATTGACATGTACAGTGCAAATAGCTCTCGCGTCTGTGCCCAGCAAGTACAGTGTATTGGACTGTAGAGGAGCTACTGTTTTTGTCAGTTTCCTAAGCAGAGTTAAACTAGATATGGCCGTGTGTGTAGGAAGAACAGTTCTTTTGTTCTGAGCAAGCTCACTGTACTGGCCCTATAGGAAACACAGTAGATTAGAAGAGTGATCTTTTCTCAAAAGCAAAGTGTGTTTCTTTTAAGGCAAGCTAGTGTTTGTTTCCCAGTCCTAAATGGAGTTGAATCACATGCAGTGTCTGGTCCTACGAGCAAGAGTTGTTTTCTGGTAAGAAGAGTCACTATTGCGCTCCCATTGTCATACACAGGGCAAATAGTACTGGCATCTGTTCCCAGCATGTACAGTGTATTGGACTGAAGAGGATCTACTGTTCTTTTCAGTTTCCTAAGCAGAGTTGAACTAGATATAGTCGGTGTGTGTAGGAAGCACAGTTCTTTTGTTCTGAGCAAGCTCACTATTCTGGCCCTACAAAAAACACATTAGACTAGAAGAGTGCTCTTTTCTCAAAAGCAGAGTGTATTTATTGTAAGGCGAGCTAGCGTTTGTTTCCCAGTTATAAATGGAGTTGAATCACATGCAGTTTCTGGTCCTATGAGCAAGAGTTGTTTTCTGGTAAGAAGAGTCACTATTGCGCTCCCATTATCATACACAGGGCAAATAGCACTGGCGTCTGTTAACAGCATGTACACTGTATTGGACTGAAGAGGAGCTACTGTTCTTTTCAGTTTTCTATGCAGAGTTGAACTAGATATAGCCTGTGTGTGTAGGAAGCACAGTTCTTTTGTTCTGAGCAAGCTCACTATTCTGGCCCTTTAGGAAACACAGAAGAGTAGAAGACTGCTCTTTTCTCAAAAGCAGAGTGTTTTTCTGGTAAAGCGAGCTAGCGTTTGTTTCCCAGTCCTTAATGGAGTTGAATCACATGCAGTTTCTGGCCCTACGATCAAGAGTTGTTTTCTGGTAAGAAGAGTCACTATTGTGCTCCCATTGTCATACACAGGGCAAATAGCACTGGCGTCTGTTCCCAGTAAGTACAGTGTATGGGACGGAAGAGGATCTACTGTTCCTGTCAGTTTCCTAAGCAGAATTGAACTAGATATGGCCGTGTGTAGGAAGCACAGTTCTTTTGTTCTGAGCAAGCTCACTGTTCTGGCCCTATAGGAAACACAGTAGAGTAGAAGAGTGCTCTTTTCTCAAAAGCAGAGTGTGTTTCTTGTAAGGAGAGCTAGCGTTTGGTTCCCAATCCTAAATGGAGTTGAATCACGTGCAGTTTCTGGTCCTACGAGATAGAGTTGTTTTCTGGTAAAGAAAGTCACTATTGCGCTCCCATTGACATACACAGTGCAAATAGCACTCTCGTCTGTTCCCAGCAAGTAAAGTGTATTGGACTGAAGAGGAGCTACTGTTCTTGTCAGTTTCCTAAGTAGAGTTGAACTAGATATGGCCCGTGTGTGTAGGAAGCACAGTTCTTTTGTTCTGAGCAAGCTCATTGTTCGGACCCCATAGGAAACACTGTAGAGTAGAAGAGTGCTCTTATCTCAAAAGCAGAGTAGGTTTCTTGTAAGGCGAGCTGGCGGTTGTTTCGCAGTCCTAAATGGAGTTGAATCAGTTGCAGTTTCTGGTCCTACGAGCAAGAGTTGTTTTCTGGTAAGAAGAGTCACTATTGAGTTCCCATTGTCATACACAGGGCAAATAGCACTGGCATCTGTTCCCACCAAGTACAGTGTATTGGACTGAAGAGGAGCTACTGTTCTTGTCAGTTTCCTAAACAAAGTTGAACTAGATATAGCCCGTGTGTGTAGGAAGCACAGTTCTTTTGTTCTGAGCAAGCTCACTATTCTGGTCCTATAGGAAACACAGTAGAGTAGAAGAGTGCTCTTTTCTCAGAAGCAGAGTGTGTTTCTTGTAAGGCGAGCTAGCGTTTGTTTCCCAGTCCTATATGGAGTTGATTCACATGCAGTTTCTGGTCCTACGAGCAAGAGTTGTTTTCTGGTAAGAAGAGTCACTATTGTGCTCCCCTTGTCATACACAGTGCAAATAGCACTCGCGTTTGTTCCCAGGAAGTACAGTGTATTGGAATGAGGAGGAGCTACAGTTCTTGTCAGTTTCCCAAGCAGAGTTGAATTAGATATGGCTCATGTGTGTAGGAAGCACACTTCTTTTGTTCTGAGCAAGCTCACTGTTCAGACACCATAGGAAACACAGTTGGGTAGAAGAGTGCTCTTTTCTCAAAAGCAGAGTGTGTTTCTGGTAAGGCGAGCTAGTGTTTGTTTCCCAGTCCTAAATGGAGTTGAATCACATGCAGATTCTGGTTCTACGAGCAAGAGTTGTTTTCTGGTAAGAAGAGTCACTATTGAGCTCCCATTGTCATACACAGGGCAAATAGCACTAGCGTCTATTCCCAGCAAGTACAGTGTATTGGACTGAAGAGGAGCTACTGTTCTTGTCAGTTTACTAAGCAGAGTTGAACTAGATATAGCCCGTGTGTGTAGGAAGCACAGTTCTTTTGTTCTGAGCAAGGTCACTATTCTAGCCCTATAGGAAACACAGCAGAGTAGAAGAGTGCTCTTTTCTCAAAAGCAGAGTGTGTTTCTTGTAAGGCGAGCTAGCGTTTGTTTCCCAGTCTTAAATGGAGTTGAGTCACATGCAGTTTCTGGTCCTACGAGCAAGAGTTTTTTTTTCTGGTAAGGAAAGTCACCATTGCGCTCCCATTGTCATTCACAGGGCAAATAGCACTGGCGTCTGTTCCTAGCAAGTACAGTGTATTTTAATGAAGAGGAGCTACAGTTCTTGTCAGTTTCCTAAGCAGAGTTGAACTAGATATGGCCCGTGTGTGTAGGAAGCACAGTTCTTTTGTTCTGAGCAAGCTCACTATTCTGGCCCTATAGGAATCACAGTAGAGTAGAAGAGTGCTCTTTTCTCAAATCAGAGTGTGTTTCTTGTAATGCGAGCTAGCAATTGTTTCCCAGTCCTACATGTAGTTGAATCACATGCAGTTTTTGATCCTACGAGCAAGAGTTGTTTTCTGGTAAGGAAAGTCACTATTGTGCTCCCATTGCCATACACAGTGCAAATAGCACTGGCGTCTGTTCCCAGCAAGTACAGTGTATTGGACTGAAAAGGAGCTACTGTTCTTGTCAGTTTGCTAAGCAGAGTTGAACTAGACATGGCCCGTGTGTGTTGGAAGCACAGTTCTTTTGTTCTGAGCCAGCTCACTGTTCTGGCCCTATAGGAAACACAGTAGAGTAGAAGAGTGCTCTTTTCTCAAAAGCAGAGTGTGTTTCTTGTAAGGCGAGCTAGCGTTTGTTTCCCAGTCCTAAATGGAGTTGAATCACATGTAGTTTTTGATCCTACGAGCAAGAGTTGTTTTCTGGTAAGGAAAGTCACTATTGCGCTCCAATTGCCACACACAGTGCAAAGAGGACTCGCGTCTGTTCCCATCAAGTACAGTGTATTGGACTGAAGAGGAGCTACAGTTCTTCTCAGTTTCCTAAGCAGAGTTGAACTAGATATGGCCCCTGTGTGTAGGAAGCACAGTTATTTTGTTCTGAGCAAGCTGACTGTTCGGACCCCATAGGAAAAACAGTAGAGTAGAAGAGTGCTCTTTTCTCAAAAGTACAGTGTGTTTCTTGTAAGGCGAGCTAGCGTTTGTTTCCCAGTACTAAATGGAGTTGAGTGACATGCAGTTTGTGGTCCTACCAGCAAGAGTTGTTTTCTAGTAAGGAAAGTCGCTATTGCGCTCCCATTGCCATACACAGTGCAAATAGCACTGGCGCCTGTTCCCAGCAAGTATAGTGTATTGGACTGAAGAGCAGCTACTGTTCTTGTCAGTTTTCTAAGCAGAGTTGAACTAGATATGGCTCGTGTGTGTAGGAAGCACAGTTCTTTTGTTCTGAGCAATCTCACTGTTCTGGCCCTATAGGAAACACAGTAGAGTAGAAGAGTGCTCTTTTCTCAAAAGCAGAGTGTGTTTCTTGTAAGGCGAGCTAGCGTTTGGTTCCCAGTCCTAAATGGAGTTGAATCACATGCAGTTTCTGGTCTATGAGCAAGAGTTGTTTTCTGGTAAGAAGAGTCAATATTGCGTTCCCATTGTCATACACAGGGCAAATAGCTCTGGCGTCGGTTACCAGCATGTACAGTGTATTGGACTGAAGAAAATCTACTGTTCTTGTCAGTTTCCTAAGCACAATTGAACTAGATATGGCCGTGTGTATAGGAAGCACAGTTCTCTTGTTCTGATCAAGCTCACTGTTCTGTCCCTATTGGAAACACAGTAGAGTAGAAGAGTGCTCTTTTCTCAAAAGCAGAGTGTGTTTCTTGTAAGGCGAGCTAGCGTTTGTTTCCCAGTCCTAAATGGAGTTGAATCACATGCAGTTTCTGGTCCTACGAGCAAGAGTTGTTTTCTGCTAAGAAGAGTCACTATTGCGCTCCCATTGTCATACACAGGGCAAATAGCACTGGCATCGGTTCCCAGCATGTACAATGTATTGAACTGAAGAGGATCTACTGTTCTTGTCAGGTTCTTAAGCAGAATTGAATTAGATATGGCCGTGTGTGTAGGAAGCACAGTTCTTTTGTTCTGAGCAAGCTCACTGTTCGGACCCCTTAGGAAACACATTAGAGTAGTAGAGTGCTGTTTTCTCAAAAGCAGAGTGTGTTTCTTGTAAGGCGAGCTAGCGTTTGTTTCCCAGTCCTAAATGGAGTTGAATCACATGCAGTTTCTGGTCCTACGAGCAAGAGTTGTTTTCTGGTAAGAAGAGTCACTATTGTGCTCCCCTTGTCATACACAGTGCAAATAGCACTCGCGTTTGTTCCCAGGAAGTACAGTGTATTGGAATGAGGAGGAGCTACTGTTCTTGTCAGTTTCCCAAGCAGAGTTGAATTAGATATGGCTCATGTGTGTAGGAAGCACACTTCTTTTGTTCTGAGCAAGCTCACTGTTCAGACCCCATAGGAAACACAGTTGGGTAGAAGAGTGCTCTTTTCTCAAAAGCAGAGTGTGTTTCTGGTAAGGCGAGCTAGTGTTTGTTTCCCAGTCCTAAATGGAGTTGAATCACATGCAGATTCTGGTTCTACGAGCAAGAGTTGTTTTCTGGTAAGAAGAGTCACTATTGAGCTCCCATTGTCATACACAGGGCAAATAGCACTAGCGTCTATTCCCAGCAAGTACAGTGTATTGGACTGAAGAGGAGCTACTGTTCTTGTCAGTTTACTAAGCAGAGTTGAACTAGATATAGCCCGTGTGTGTAGGAAGCACAGTTCTTTTGTTCTGAGCAAGGTCACTATTCTGGCCCTATAGGAAACACAGCAGAGTAGAAGAGTGCTCTTTTCTCAAAAGCAGAGTGTGTTTCTTGTAAGGCGAGCTAGCGTTTGTTTCCCAGTCTTAAATGGAGTTGAGTCACATGCAGTTTCTGGTCCTACGAGCAAGAGTTTTTTTTTCTGGTAAGGAAAGTCACCATTGCGCTCCCATTGTCATTCACAGGGCAAATAGCACTGGCGTCTGTTCCTAGCAAGTACAGTGTATTTTAATGAAGAGGAGCTACAGTTCTTGTCAGTTTCCTAAGCAGAGTTGAACTAGATATGGCCCGTGTGTGTAGGAAGCACAGTTCTTTTGTTCTGAGCAAGCTCACTCTTCTGGCCCTATAGGAATCACAGTAGAGTAGAAGAGTGCTCTTTTCTCAAATCAGAGTGTGTTTCTTGTAATGCGAGCTAGCAATTGTTTCCCAGTCCTACATGTAGTTGAATCACATGCAGTTTTTGATCCTACGAGCAAGAGTTGTTTTCTGGTAAGGAAAGTCACTATTGTGCTCCCATTGCCATACACAGTGCAAATAGCACTGGCGTCTGTTCCCAGCAAGTACAGTGTATTGGACTGAAAAGGAGCTACTGTTCTTGTCAGTTTGCTAAGCAGAGTTGAACTAGACATGGCCCGTGTGTGTTGGAAGCACAGTTCTTTTGTTCTGAGCCAGCTCACTGTTCTGGCCCTATAGGAAACACAGTAGAGTAGAAGAGTGCTCTTTTCTCAAAAGCAGAGTATGTTTCTTGTAAGGCAAGCTAGCGTTTGTTTCCCATTCCTAAATGGAGTTGAATCACATGCAGTTTCTGGTCCTACGAGCAAGAGTTGTTTTCTGGTAAGAAGAGTCACTATTGTGCTCCCATTGTCATACACAGGGCAAATAGCACTCGCGTCTGTTCCCAGCATGTACAGTGTATTGGACTGAAGAGGATCTACTGTTCTTGTCAGTTTCCTAAGAAGAATTGAACTAGATATGGCCGTGTGTGTAGGAAGCACAGTTCTTTTGTTCTGAGCAAGCTCACTGTTTTGGCCCTTTAGGAAACACAGTAGAGTAGAAGAGTGCTCTTTTCTCAAAAGCAGAGTGTGTTTCTTGTAAGGCGAGCTAGCGTTTGTTTCCCAGTCCTAAATGGAGTTGAATCACATGTAGTTTTTGATCCTACGAGCAAGAGTTGTTTTCTGGTAAGGAAAGTCACTATTGCGCTCCAATTGCCACACACAGTGCAAAGAGGACTCGCGTCTGTTCCCATCAAGTACAGTGTATTGGACTGAAGAGGAGCTACTGTTCTTCTCAGTTTCCTAAGCAGAGTTGAACTAGATATGGCCCCTGTGTGTAGGAAGCACAGTTATTTTGTTCTGAGCAAGCTGACTGTTCGGACCCCATAGGAAAAACAGTAGAGTAGAAGAGTGCTCTGTTCTCAAAAGTATAGTGTGTTTCTCGTAAGGCGAGCTAGCGTTTGTTTCCCAGTACTAAATGGAGTTGAGTGACATGCAGTTTGTGGTCCTACCAGCAAGAGTTGTTTTCTAGTAAGGAAAGTCGCTATTGCGCTCCCATTGCCATACACAGTGCAAATAGCACTGGCGCCTGTTCCCAGCAAGTATAGTGTATTGGACTGAAGAGCAGCTACTGTTCTTGTCAGTTTTCTAAGCAGAGTTGAACTAGATATGGCTCGTGTGTGTAGGAAGCACAGTTCTTTTGTTCTGATCAAGCTCACTGTTCTGGCCCTATTGGAAACACAGTAGAGTAGAAGAGTGCTCTTTTCTCAAAAGCAGAGTGTGTTTCTTGAAAGGCGAGCTAGCGTTTGTTTCCCAGTCCTAAATGGAGTTGAATCACATGCAGTTTCTGGTCCTACGAGCAAGAGTTGTTTTCTGCTAAGAAGAGTCACTATTGCGCTCCCATTGTCATACACAGGGCAAATAGCACTGGCATCGGTTCCCAGCATGTACAATGTATTGAACTGAAGAGGATCTACTGTTCTTGTCAGGTTCCTAAGCAGAATTGAATTAGATATGGCCGTGTGTGTAGGAAGCACAGTTCTTTTGTTCTGAGCAAGCTCACTGTTCGGACCCCTTAGGAAACACATTAGAGTAGAAGAGTGCTGTTTTCTCAAAAGCAGAGTGTGTTTCTTGTAAGGCGAGCTAGCGTTTGTTTCCCAGTCCTAAATGGAGTTGAATCACATGCAGTTTCTGGTCCTATGAGCAAGAGTTGTTTTCTGGTAATAAGAGTCACTATTAAGCTCCCATTGTCATACACAGGGCAAATAGCACTGGCATTGGTTCCCAGAAAGTACAGTGTATTGGACTGAAGAGGAGCTACTGTTCTTGTTATTTTCCTAAGAGGAGTTGAACTAGATATGGCCCGTGTGTGTAGGAAGCACAGTTCTTTTGTTCTGAGCAAGCTCACTCTTCTGGCCCTATAGGACACACAGTAGAGTAGAAGAGTGCTCTTTTCTCAAAAGCAGAGTGTGTTTCTTGTAAGGCGAGCTAGTGTTTGATTCCCAGTCCTAAATGGAGTTGAATCACATGCAGTTTTTGGTCCTACCAGCAAGAGTTGTTTTCTGGTAAGGAAATTCACTATTGCGTTCCCTTTGCCATACACACTGCAAATAGCACTTGCGTCTTTTTCCAGCAAGTACAGTGTATTCGACTGAAGAGGAGCTACTGTTCTTGTCAGTTTCCTAAGCAGAGTTGAACTAGATATGGCCCGTGTGTGTAGGAAGCACAGTTCTTTTGTTCTGAGCAAGCTCACTGTTCGGACTCCATAGGAAACACAGTAGAGTAGAAGAGTGCTCTTTTCTCAAAAGCAGAGTGTGTTTCTTGTAAGGCGACCTAGCGTGTGTTTCCCAGTCCTAAATGGAGTTGAGTCACATGCAGTTTTTGTCCCACGAACAAGAGTAATTTTCTGGTAAGAAGAGTCACTATTGGGCTCCCATTGCCATACACAGTACAAATAGCACTCACGTCTGACCCAGCATGTACAGTGTATTGGACTGAAAAGGATCTATTGTTCTTGTCAGTTTCCTCAGCAGAATTGAACTAGATATGGCCATGTATGTAGGAAGCACAGTTCTTTTGTTCTGAGCAAGCTCTCTTTTCTGTCCCTATAGGAAACACAGTAGAGTAGAAGAGTGCTCTTTTCTCAAAAGCAGAGTGTGTTTCTTGTAAGGCAAGCTAGCGTTTCTTTCCCAGTCCTAAATGGAGTTGAGTCACATGCAGTTTCTGGTCCTACGAGCAAGAGTTGTTTTCTGGTAAGGAAAGTCACTATTGCGCTCCCATTGCCATACACACTGCAAATAGCACTGGCGTCTGTTCCCAGCAAGTACAGTGTATTGGACTTAAGAGGAGCTACTGTTCTTGTCAGTTTCCTAAGCAGAGTTGAACTAGATATGGCCCGTGTGTGTAGGAAGGACAGTTCTTTTGTTCTGAGCAATCTCACTGTTCGGACACCATAGGAAACACAGTACAGTAGAAGGGTGCTCTTTTCTCAAAAGCAGAGTGTGTTTCTTGTAAGGCGAATAAGCCTTTTTTTCCCAGTCCTATATACAGTTGAATAACATGCAGTTTCTCGTCCTATGAGCAAGAGTTTTTTTCTGGTAAGGAAAGTCACTATTGCACTCCCATTGCCATACATAGTGCAAATAGCACTCCCTCTGTTCCCAGCAAGTACAGTGTATTGGAATGAAGAGAATCTACTGTTCTTGTCAGGTTCCTAAGCAGAATTGAACTAGATATTGCCGTGTGTGTAGGAAGCACAGTTCTTCTGTTCTGAGCAGGCTCACTGTTCGGACCCCGTTGGAAACACAATAGAGTAGAAGAGTGCTCTTTTCTCAAAAGCAGAGTGTGTTATTTGTAAGGCAAGTTAGCGTTTGTTTCCCAGTCCTAAATGGAGTTGAATCACATGCAGTTTCTGGTCCTACGAGCAAGAGTTGTTTTCTGGTAAGAAGAGTCACTATTGTGCTCCCATTGTCATACACAGGACAAATAGCACCCGCGTCTGTTCCCAGCATGTACAGTGTATTGGACTGAAGAGGATCTACTGTTCTTGTCAGTTTCCTAAGAAGAATTGAACTAGATATGGCCGTGTGTGTAGGAAGCACAGTTCTTTTGTTCTGAGCAAGCTCACTGTTTTGGCCCTATAGGAAACACAGTAGAGTAGAAGAGTGCTCTTTTCTCAAAAGGAGAGTGTGTTTCTTGTAAGGCGCGCTAGCGTTTGTTTCCCAGTCCTAAATGGAGTTGAATCACATGTAGTTTTTGATCCTACGAGCAAGAGTTGTTTTCTGGTAAGGAAAGTCACTATTGCGCTCCCATTGCCACACACAGTGCAAAGAGGACTCGCGTCTGTTCCCATCAAGTACAGTGTATTGGACTGAAGAGGATCTACTGTTCTTGTCAGTTTCCTAAGCAGAGTTGAACTAGATATGGCGCGTGAGTGTAGGAAGTACAGTTCTTTTGTTCTAAGCAAGCTCACTGTTCAGACCACATAGGAAACAGAGTAGAGTAGAAGAGTGCTCTTTTCTCAAAAGCAGAGTGTGTTTCTTGTAATCGAGCTAGCGTTTGTTTCCCAGTCCTAAATGGAGTTGAGTCACATGCAGTTTCTGGTCCTACGAGCAAGAGTTGTTTTCTGGTAAGAAGAGTCACTATTGTGCTCCCATTGTCATTCACAGTGCAAATAGCACTCGCGTCTGTTCCCAGCAATACAGTGTATTGGACTAAAGAGGAGCTACTGTTCTTGTCAGTTTCCTAAGCAGAGTTGAACTAGATATGGCTGTGTGTGTAGGAAAAACAGTTCTTTTGTTCTGAGCAAGCTCACTGTTCAGTGCCATAGGAAACACAGTAGAGTAGAAGAGTGCTCTTTTCTCAAATAAGAGTGTGTTTCTTGTAAGGCGAGCTAGCGTTTGTTTCCCAGTCCTAAATGGAGTTGAATCACATGCAGTTTCTGGTCCTACGAGCAAGAGTTATTTTCTGGTAAGAAGAGACACTAGTGTGCTCCCATTGCCATACACAGTACAAATAGCACTCGCGTCTGTTCGCAGCATGTACAGTGTATTGGACTGAAAAGGATCTACTGTTCTTGTCAGTTTCCTAAGCAGAATTGAACAAGTTATGGCCGTGTATGTAGGAAGCACAGTTCTTTTGTTCTGAGCAAGCTTTCTGTTCTGGCCCTATAGGAAACACAGAAGAGCAGAAGAGTGCTCTTTTCTCAAAAGCAGAGTGTGTTTCTTGTAAGGCGTGCTAGCGTTTGTTTCCCAGTCCTAAATGGAGTTGAATCATATGCAGTTTTTGGTGCTACGTGCAAGATTTGTTTTCTGGTAAGGAAAGTCACTATTGTGCTCCCTTTTGCCAAACACAGTGCAAATAGCACTCCCGTCTGTTCCCAGCAAGTACAGTGTATTGGACTGAAGAGGATCTACTGTTCTTGTCAGTTTCCTAAGCAGAGTTGAACTAGATATGGCCCGTGTGTGTAGGAAGTACAGTTCTTTTGTTCTGAGCAAGCTCACTGTTCAGACCACATAGGAAACACAGTAGAGTAGAAGACTGCTCTTTTCTCAAAAGCGGACTGTTTCTTGTAAGGCGAGCTAGTGTTTGTTTCCCAGTCCTAAATGGAGTTGAGTCACATGCAGTTTGTGGTCTTACGAGCAAGAGTTGTTTTCTGGTAAGAAGAGTCAGTATTGCGCTCCCATTGTCATACACAGTGCAAATAGCACTCGCGTCTGTTCCCAGCTAGTACTGTGTATTGGACGGAAGAGGAGCTACTTTTCTTGTCAGTTTCCTAAGCAGAGTTGAACTAGATATGGCTGTGTGTGTAGGAAGCACAGTTCTTTTGTTCTGAGCATGCTCACTGTTCTGGCCCTATAGGAAACCCAGTAGAGTAGAAGAGTGCTCTTTTCTCAAAAGCAGAGTGTGTTCCTTCTAAGACGAGCTAGCGTTTGTTTCCCAGTCCTAAATGGATTTGAGTCACATGCAGTTTCTGGTCCTACGAGCCAGAGTTGTTTTCTGGTAGGAAGAGTCACTATTGCCATCACATTGCCATACAAAGTGCAAATAGCACTCACGTCTGTTCCCAGAGAGTACAGTGTATTGGACTGAAGAGGAGCCACTGTTCTTGTCAGTGTCCTAAGCAGAGTTGAACTAGATATGGCCCGTGTGTAGGAAGCACAGTTTTTTTGTTCTGAGCAAGCTCACTGTTCGAACCCCACAGGAAACACAGTAGAGTTGAAGAGTGCTTATTTTTCAAAAGCAGAGTGTGTTCCTTGTAAGGCAAGCTAGCGTTTGTTTCCCAGTCCTAAATGGAGTTCAATCACATGCAGTTTCTGGTCCTACGAGCAAGTGATGTTTTCTGGTAAGAAGAGTCACTTTTGCGCTCCCATTGTCATACACAGGGCAAATAGTACTGGCATCTATTCCCAGCACATACAGTGTATTGGACAGAAGAGGATCTACTGTTCTTGTCAGTTTCCTAAGCAGAATTGAACTATATATGGCCCGTTTGTGTAGGAAGCACAGTTCTTTTGTTCTGAGCAAGCTCACTGTTCGGACCCCATAGGAAACACAGTAGAGTACAAGAGTGCTCTTTTCTCAAAAGGAGTGTGTGTTTCTTGTAAGGTGAGCTGGTGTTTGTTTCCCAGTCCTAAATAGAGTTGAATCCTATGCAGTTTCTGGTCCTACGAGCAACAGTTGTTTTCTGGTAAGAAGAGTCATTTTTGCGCTCGCGTTGTCATACACAGGGCAAATAGCACTGGCGTCTGTTACCAGCATGTACACTGTATTGGACTGAAGAGGATCTACTATTCTTGTCAGTTTCCTAAGCAGAATTGAACTAGATATGGCCGTGTGTGTAGGAAGCACAGTTCTTTTGTTCTGAGAAAGCTCAGTGTTTTGGCCCTATAGGAAACACAGTAGAGTAGAAGAGTGCTCTTTTCTCAAAAGCAGAGTGTGTTTCTTGTAAGGCGAGCTAGCGTTTTTTTCCCAGTACTAAATGGAGTTGAATCACACGCAGTTTTTGGTTCTACGAACAAGAGTTGTTTTCTGGTAAGGAAAGTCACTATTGTGCTCCCACTGCCATACACAGTGCAAATAGCACTCGCGTCTGTTCCCACCAAGTACAGGGTATTGGACTGAAGAGGAGCTACTATTCTTGTCATTTTCCTAAGCAGAGTTGAAATAGATATGGCCCGTGTGTGTAGGAAGCACATTTCTTTTGTTCTGAGCAAGCTCACTGTTCGGAACCCATAGGAAACACAGTAGAGTAGAAGAGTGGTCTTTTCTCAAAAGCAGAGTGTGTTTCTTGTAGGGCCAGCTAGTGTTTGTTTCCCAGTAAGAAATGGAGTTGAATCCCATGCAGTTTCTGGTCCTACGAGCAAGAGTTGTTTTCTGGTAAGAAGAGTCACTATTGTGCTCCCATTGCCATACACAGTGCAAATAGCACTCGCGTCTGTTCCCAGCAAGTACAGTGTATAGGACTGAAGAGAAGCTACTGTTCTTGTCAGTTTCCTAAGCAGAGTTGAACTAGATATGGCCCGTGTGTGTAGGAAGCACAGTTCTTTTGTTCTGAGCAAGTTCACTGTTCGGACCCCATAGGAAACACAGTAGAGTAGAAGAGTGCTCTTTTCTCAAAAGCAGAGTGTGTTCCTTGTAAGGCGAGCTAGCGTTTGTTTCCCAGTCCTAAATGGAGTTGAATCACATGCAGTTTCTGGTCCTGCAAGCAAGAGTTGTTTTCTGGTAAGAAGAGACACTAGTGTGCTCCCATTGCAATACACAGTACAAATAGCACTCACGTCTGTTCGCAGCATGTACAGTGTATTGGACTGAAAAGGATCTACTGTTCTTGTCAGTTTCCTAAGAAGAATTGAACTAGTTATGGCCGTGTATGTAGGAAGCACAGTTCTTTTGTTCTGAGCAAGCTTTCTGTTCTGGTCCTATAGGAAACACAGAAGAGTAGAAGAGTGCTCTTTTCTCAAAAGCAGAGTATGTTTCTTGTAAGGCGAGCTAGTGTTTGTTTCCCAGCCTGAAATGGAGTTGAATCCCATGCAGTTTCTGGTCCTACGAGCAAGAGATGTTTTCTGGTAAGAATAGTCACTATTGCGCTCCCATTGCCATATACAGTGCAAATAGCTCTCGCGTCTGTGCCCAGCAAGTACAGTGTATTGGACTGTAGAGGAGCTACTGTTTTTGTCAGTTTCCTAAGCAGAGTTAAACTAGATATGGCCGTGTGTGTAGGAAGCACAGTTCTTTTGTTCTGAGCAAGCTCACTGTACTGGCCCTATAGGAAACACAGTAGATTAGAAGAGTGATCTTTTCTCAAAAGCAAAGTGTGTTTCTTGTAAGGCAAGCTAGTGTTTGTTTCCCAGTCCTAAGTGGAGTTGAATCACATGCAGTGTCTGGTCCTACGAGCAAGAGTTGTTTTCTGGTAAGAAGAGTCACTATTGCCCTCCCATTGTCATACACAGGGCAAATAGCACTGGCATCTGTTCCCAGCATGTACAGTGTATTGGACTGAAGAGGATCTACTGTTCTTTTCAGTTTCCTAAGCAGAGTTGAACTAGATATAGTCGGTGTGTGTAGGAAGCACAGTTCTTCTGTTCTGAGCAAGCTCACTATTCTGGCCCTACAAAAAACACATTAGACTAGAAGAGTGCTCTTTTCTCAAAAGCAGAGTGTGTTTATTGTAAGGCGAGCTAGCGTTTGTTTCCCAGTTATAAATGGAGTTGAATCACATGCAGTTTCTGGTCCTACGAGCAAGAGTTGTTTTCTGGTAAGAAGAGTCACTATTGCGCTCCCATTATCATACACAGGGCAAATAGCACTGGCGTCTGTTAACAGCATGTACAGTGTATTGGACTGAAGAGGAGCTACTGTTCTTGTCAGTTTTCTATGCAGAGTTGAACTAGATATAGCCTGTGTGTGTAGGAAGCACAGTTCTTTTGTTCTGAGCAAGCTCACTATTCTGGCCCTTTAGGAAACACAGAAGAGTAGAAGACTGCTCTTTTCTCAAAAGCAGAGTGTTTTTCTGGTAAAGCGAGCTAGCGTTTGTTTCCCAGTCCTTAATGGAGTTGAATCACATGCAGTTTCTGGCCCTACGATCAAGAGTTGTTTTCTGGTAAGAAGAGTCACTATTGTGCTCCCATTGTCATACACAGGGCAAATAGCACTGGCGTCTGTTCCCAGTAAGTACAGTGTATGGGACGGAAGAGGATCTACTGTTCCTGTCAGTTTCCTAAGCAGAGTTGAACTAGATATGGCCCGTGTGTGTAGGAAGTACAGTTCTTTTGTTCTGAGCAAGCTCACTGTTCAGACCACATAGGAAACACAGTAGAGTAGAAGACTGCTCTTTTCTCAAAAGCGGAGTGTTTCTTGTAAGGTGAGCTAGTGTTTGTTTCCCAGTCCTAAATGGAGTTGAGTCACATGCAGTTTGTGGTCTTACGAGCAAGAGTTGTTTTCTGGTAAGAAGAGTCAGTATTGCGCTCCCATTGTCATACACAGTGCAAATAGCACTCGCGTCTGTTCCCAGCTAGTACAGTGTATTGGACTGAAGAGGAGCTACTTTTCTTGTCAGTTTAATAAGCAGAGTTGAACTAGATATGGCTGTGTGTGTAGGAAGCACAGTTCTTTTTTTCTGAGCATGCTCACTGTTCTGGCCCTATAGGAAACCCAGTAGAGTAGAAGAGTGCTCTTTTCTCAAAAGCAGATTGTGTTCCTTGTAAGACGAGCTAGCGTTTGTTTCCCAGTCCTAAGTGGATTTGAGTCACATGCAGTTTCTGGTCCTACGAGCCAGAGTTGTTTTCTGGTAAGAAAAGTCACTATTGCTTCACATTGCCATACAAAGTGCAAATAGCACTCACGTCTGTTCCCAGAGAGTACAGTGTATTGGACTGAAGAGGAGCCACTGTTCTTGTCAGTGTCCTAAGCAGAGTTGAACTAGATATGGCCCGTGTGTAGGAAGCACAGTTTTTTTGTTCTGAGCAAGCTCACTGTTCGAACCCCATAGGAAACACAGTAGAGTTGAAGAGTGCTTATTTCTCAAAAGCAGAGTGTGTTCCTTGTAAGGCAAGCTAGCGTTTGTTTCCCAGTCCTAAATGGAGTTCAATCACATGCAGTTTCTGGTCCTACGAGCAAGTGTTGTTTTCTGGTAAGAAGAGTCACTTTTGCGCTCCCATTGTCATACACAGGGCAAATAGTACTGGCATCTATTCCCAGCATATACAGTGTATTGGACAGAAGAGGATCTACTGTTCTTGTCAGTTTCCTAAGCAGAATTGAACTATATATGGCCCGTTTGTGTAGGAAGCACAGTTCTTTTGTTCTGAGCAAGCTCACTGTTCGGACCCCATAGGAAACACAGTAGAGTACAAGAGTGCTCTTTTCTCAAAAGGAGTGTGTGTTTCTTGTAAGGTGAGCTAGTGTTTTTTTCCCAGTCCTAAATAGAGTTGAATCCTATGCAATTTCTGGTCCTACGAGCAACAGTTGTTTTCTGGTAAGAAGAGTCATTATTGCGCTCGAGTTGTCACACACAGGGCAAATAGCACTGGCGTCTGTTACCAGCATGTACACTGTATTGGACTGAAGAGGATCTACTATTCTTGTCAGTTTCCTAAGCAGAATTGAACTAGATATGGCCGTGTGTGTAGGAAGCACAGTTCTTTTGTTCTGAGCAAGCTCAGTGTTTTGGCCCTATAGGAAACACAGTAGAGTAGGAGAGTGCTCTTTATTCAAAAGCAGAGTGTGTTTCTTGTAAGGCGAGCTAGCGTTTTTTTCCCAGTACTAAATGGAGTTGAATCACATGCAATTTTTGGTCCTACGAATAAGAGTTGTTTTCTGGTAAGGAAAGTCACTATTGCGCTCCCACTGCCCTACACAGTGCAAATAGCACTCGAGTCTGTTCATACCAAGTACAGGGTATTGGACTGAAGAGGAGCTACTATTCTTGTCATTTTCCTAAGCAGAGTTGAAATAGATATGGCCCGTGTGTGTAGGAAGCACATTTCTTTTGTTCTGAGCAAGCTCACTGTTCGGAACTCATAGGAAACACAGTAGAGTAGAAGAGTGCTCTTTTCTCAAAAGCAGAGTGTGTTTCTTGTAGGGCCAGCTAGTGTTTGTTTTCCCAGTAAGAAATGGAGTTGAATCCCATGCAGTTTCTGGTCCTACGAGCAAGAGTTGTTTTCTGGTAAGAAGAGTCACTATTGCGCTCCCATTGCCATACAAAGTGCAAATAGCACTCGCGTATGTTCCCAGCAAGTACAGTGTATTGGACTGAAGAGAAGCTACTGTTCTTGTCAGTTTCCTAAGCAGAGTTGAACTAGATATGGCCCGTGTGTGTAGGAAGCACAGTTCTTTTGTTCTGAGCAAGTTCACTGTTCGGACCCCATAGGAAACACAGTAGAGTAGAAGAGTGCTCTTTTCTCAAAAGCAGAGTGTGTTCCTTGTAAGGGCGAGCTAGCGTTTGTTTCCCAGTCCTAAATGGAGTTGAATCACATGCAGTTTCTGGTCCTGCAAGCAAGAGTTGTTTTCTGGTAAGAAGAGACACTAGTGTGCTCCCATTGCAATACACAGTACAAATAGCACTCGCGTCTGTTCGCAGCATGTACAGTGTATTGGACTGAAAAGGATCTACTGTTCTTGTCAGTTTCCTAAGAAGAATTGAACTAGTTATGGCCGTGTATGTAGAAAGCACAGTTCTTTTGTTCTGAGCAAGCATTCTGTTCTGGCCCTATAGGAAACACAGAAGAGTAGAAGAGTGCTCTTTTCTCAAAAGCAGAGTATGTTTCTTGTAAGGCGAGCTAGTGTTTGTTTCCCAGCCTGAAATGGAGTTGAATCCCATGCAGTTTCTGGTCCTACGAGCAAGAGATGTTTTCTGGTAAGAATAGTCACTATTGCGCTCCCATTGCCATATACAGTGCAAATAGCTCTCGCGTCTGTGCCCAGCAAGTACAGTGTATTGGACTGCAGAGGAGCTACTGTTTTTTGTCAGTTTCCTAAGCAGAGTTAAACTAGATATGGCCGTGTGTGTAGGAAGCACAGTTCTTTTGTTCTGAGCAAGCTCACTGTACTGGCCCTATAGGAAACACAGTAGATTAGAAGAGTGATCTTTTCTCAAAAGCAAAGTGTGTTTCTTTTAAGGCAAGCTAGTGTTTGTTTCCCAGTCCTAAATGGAGTTGAATCACATGCAGTGTCTGGTCCTACGAGCAAGAGTTGTTTTCTGGTAAGAAGAGTCACTATTGCGCTCCCATTGTCATACACAGGGCAAATAGTACTGGCATCTGTTCCCAGCATGTACAGTGTATTGGACTGAAGAGGATCTACTGTTCTTTTCAGTTTCCTAAGCAGAGTTGAACTAGATATAGTCGGTGTGTGTAGGAAGCACAGTTCTTTTGTTCTGAGCAAGCTCACTATTCTGGCCCTACAAAAAACACATTAGACTAGAAGAGTGCTCTTTTCTCAAAAGCAGAGTGTGTTTATTGTAAGGCGAGCTAGCGTTTGTTTCCCAGTTATAAATGGAGTTGAATCACATGCAGTTTCTGGTCCTACGAGCAAGAGTTGTTTTCTGGTAAGAAGAGTCACTATTGCGCTCCCATTATCATACACAAGGCAAATAGCACTGGCGTCTGTTAACAGCATGTACAGTGTATTGGACTGAAGAGGAGCTACTGTTCTTGTCAGTTTTCTATGCAGAGTTGAACTAGATATAGCCTGTGTGTGTAGGAAGCACAGTTCTTTTGTTCTGAGCAAGCTCACTATTCTGGCCCTTTAGGAAACACAGAAGAGTAGAAGACTGCTCTTTTCTCAAAAGCAGAGTGTTTTTCTGGTAAAGCGAGCTAGCGTTTGTTTCCCAGTCCTTAATGGAGTTGAATCACATGCAGTTTCTGGCCCTACGATCAAGAGTTGTTTTCTGGTAAGAAGAGTCACTATTGCGCTCCCATTGTCATACACAGGGCAAATAGCACTGGCGTCTGTTCCCAGTAAGTACAGTGTATGGGACGGAAGAGGATCTACTGTTCCTGTCAGTTTCCTAAGCAGAATTGAACTAGATATGGCCGTGTGTGTAGGAAGCACAGTTCTTTTGTTCTGAGCAAGCTCACTGTTCTGGCCCTATAGGAAACACAGTAGAGTAGAAGAGTGCTCTTTTCTCAAAAGCAGAGTGTGTTTATTGTAAGGCGAGCTAGCGTTTGTTTCCCAGTTATAAATGGAGTTGAATCACATGCAGTTTCTGGTCCTACGAGCAAGAGTTGTTTTCTGGTAAGAAGAGTCACTATTGCGCTCCCATTATCATACACAGGGCAAATAGCACTGGAGTCTGTTAACAGCATGTACAGTGTATTGGACTGAAGAGGAGCTACTGTTCTTGTCAGTTTTCTATGCAGAGTTGAACTAGATATAGCCTGTGTGTGTAGGAAGCACAGTTCTTTTGTTCTGAGCAAGCTCACTATTCTGGCCCTTTAGGAAACACAGAAGAGTAGAAGACTGCTCTTTTCTCAAAAGCAGAGTGTTTTTCTGGTAAAGCGAGCTAGCGTTTGTTTCCCAGTCCTTAATGGAGTTGAATCACATGCAGTTTCTGGCCCTACGATCAAGAGTTGTTTTCTGGTAAGAAGAGTCACTATTGTGCTCCCATTGTCATACACAGGGCAAATAGCACTGGCGTCTGTTCCCAGTAAGTACAGTGTATGGGACGGAAGAGGATCTACTGTTCCTGTCAGTTTCCTAAGCAGAGTTGAACTAGATATGGCCCGTGTGTGTAGGAAGTACAGTTCTTTTGTTCTGAGCAAGCTCACTGTTCAGACCACATAGGAAACACAGTAGAGTAGAAGACTGCTCTTTTCTCAAAAGCGGAGTGTTTCTTGTAAGGTGAGCTAGTGTTTGTTTCCCAGTCCTAAATGGAGTTGAGTCACATGCAGTTTGTGGTCTTACGAGCAAGAGTTGTTTTCTGGTAAGAAGAGTCAGTATTGCGCTCCCATTGTCATACACAGTGCAAATAGCACTCGCGTCTGTTCCCAGCTAGTACAGTGTATTGGACTGATGAGGAGCTACTTTTCTTGTCAGTTTAATAAGCAGAGTTGAACTAGATATGGCTGTGTGTGTAGGAAGCACAGTTCTTTTGTTCTGAGCATGCTCACTGTTCTGGCCCTATAGGAACCCCAGTAGAGTAGAAGAGTGCTCTTTTCTCAAAAGCAGAGTGTGTCCCTTGTAAGATGAGCTAGCGTTTGTTTCCCAGTCCTAAGTGGATTTGAGTCACATGCAGTTTCTGGTCCTACGAGCCAGAGTTGTTTTCTGGTAAGAAGAGTCACTATTGCTTCACATTGCCATACAAAGTGCAAATAGCACTCACGTCTGTTCCCAGAGAGTACAGTGTATTGGACTGAAGAGGAGCCACTGTTCTTGTCAGTGTCCTAAGCAGAGTTGAACTAGATATGGCCCGTGTGTAGGAAGCACAGTTTTTTTGTTCTGAGCAAGCTCACTGTTCGAACCCCATAGGAAACACAGTAGAGTTGAAGAGTGCTTATTTCTCAAAAGCAGAGTGTGTTCCTTGTAAGGCAAGCTAGCGTTTGTTTCCCAGTCCTAAATGGAGTTCAATCACATGCAGTTTCTGGTCCTACGAGCAAGTGTTGTTTTCTGGTAAGAAGAGTCACTTTTGCGCTCCCATTGTCATACACAGGGCAAATAGTACTGGCATCTATTCCCAGCACATACAGTGTATTGGACAGAAGAGGATCTACTGTTCTTGTCAGTTTCCTAAGCAGAATTGAACTATATATGGCCCGTTTGTGTAGGAAGCACAGTTCTTTTGTTCTGAGCAAGCTCACTGTTCGGACCCCATAGGAAACACAGTAGAGTACAAGAGTGCTCTTTTCTCAAAAGGAGTGTGTGTTTCTTGTAAGGTGAGCTAGTGTTTGTTTCCCAGTCCTAAATAGAGTTGAATCCTATGCAATTTCTGGTCCTACGAGCAACAGTTGTTTTCTGGTAAGAAGAGTCATTATTGCGCTCGAGTTGTCACACACAGGGCAAATAGCACTGGCGTCTGTTACCAGCATGTACACTGTATTGGACTGAAGAGGATCTACTATTCTTGTCAGTTTCCTAAGCAGAATTGAACTAGATATGGCCGTGTGTGTAGGAAGCACAGTTCTTTTGTTCTGAGCAAGCTCAGTGTTTTGGCACTATAGGAAACACAGTAGAGTAGGAGAGTGCTCTTTATTCAAAAGCAGAGTGTGTTTCTTGTAAGGCGAGCTAGCGTTTTTTTCCCAGTACTAAATGGAGTTGAATCACATGCAATTTTTGGTCCTACGAATAAGAGTTGTTTTCTGGTAAGGAAAGTCACTATTGCGCTCCCACTGCCATACACAGTGCAAATAGCACTCGAGTCTGTTCCCACCAAGTACAGGGTATTGGACTGAAGAGGAGCTACTATTCTTGTCATTTTCCTAAGCAGAGTTGAAATAGATATGGCCCGTGTGTGTAGGAAGCACATTTCTTTTGTTCTGAGCAAGCTCACTGTTCGGAACTCATAGGAAACACAGTAGAGTAGAAGAGTGGTCTTTTCTCAAAAGCAGAGTGTGTTTCTTTTAGGGCCAGCTAGTGTTTGTTTCCCAGTAAGAAATGGAGTTGAATCCCATGCAGTTTCTGGTCCTACGAGCAAGAGTTGTTTTCTGGTAAGAAGAGTCACTATTGCGCTCCCATTGCCATACAAAGTGCAAATAGCACTCGCGTATGTTCCCAGCAAGTACAGTGTATTGGACTGAAGAGAAGCTACTGTTCTTGTCAGTTTCCTAAGCAGAGTTGAACTAGATATGGCCCGTGTGTGTAGGAAGCACAGTTCTTTTGTTCTGAGCAAGTTCACTGTTCGGACCCCATAGGAAACACAGTAGAGTAGAAGAGTGCTCTTTTCTCAAAAGCAGAGTGTGTTCCTTGTAAGGCGAGCTAGCGTTTGTTTCCCAGTCCTAAATGGAGTTGAATCACATGCAGTTTCTGGTCCTGCAAGCAAGAGTTGTTTTCTGGTAAGAAGAGACACTAGTGTGCTCCCATTGCAATACACAGTACAAATAGCACTCGCGTCTGTTCGCAGCATGTACAGTGTATTGGACTGAAAAGGATCTACTGTTCTTGTCAGTTTCCTAAGAAGAATTGAACTAGTTATGGCCGTGTATGTAGAAAGCACAGTTCTTTTGTTCTGAGCAAGCATTCTGTTCTGGCCCTATAGGAAACACAGAAGAGTAGAAGAGTGCTCTTTTCTCAAAAGCAGAGTATGTTTCTTGTAAGGCGAGCTAGTGTTTGTTTCCCAGCCTGAAATGGAGTTGAATCCCATGCAGTTTCTGGTCCTACGAGCAAGAGATGTTTTCTGGTAAGAATAGTCACTATTGCGCTCCCATTGCCATATACAGTGCAAATAGCTCTCGCGTCTGTGCCCAGCAAGTACAGTGTATTGGACTGCAGAGGAGCTACTGTTTTTGTCAGTTTCCTAAGCAGAGTTAAACTAGATATGGCCGTGTGTGTAGGAAGCACAGTTCTTTTGTTCTGAGCAAGCTCACTGTACTGGCCCTATAGGAAACACAGTAGATTAGAAGAGTGATCTTTTCTCAAAAGCAAAGTGTGTTTCTTTTAAGGCAAGCTAGTGTTTGTTTCCCAGTCCTAAATGGAGTTGAATCACATGCAGTGTCTGGTCCTACGAGCAAGAGTTGTTTTCTGGTAAGAAGAGTCACTATTGCGCTCCCATTGTCATACACAGGGCAAATAGTACTGGCATCTGTTCCCAGCATGTACAGTGTATTGGACTGAAGAGGATCTACTGTTCTTTTCAGTTTCCTAAGCAGAGTTGAACTAGATATAGTCGGTGTGTGTAGGAAGCACAGTTCTTTTGTTCTGAGCAAGCTCACTATTCTGGCCCTACAAAAAACACATTAGACTAGAAGAGTGCTCTTTTCTCAAAAGCAGAGTGTGTTTATTGTAAGGCGAGCTAGCGTTTGTTTCCCAGTTATAAATGGAGTTGAATCACATGCAGTTTCTGGTCCTACGAGCAAGAGTTGTTTTCTGGTAAGAAGAGTCACTATTGCGCTCCCATTATCATACACAAGGCAAATAGCACTGGCGTCTGTTAACAGCATGTACAGTGTATTGGACTGAAGAGGAGCTTCTGTTCTTGTCAGTTTTCTATGCAGAGTTGAACTAGATATAGCCTGTGTGTGTAGGAAGCACAGTTCTTTTGTTCTGAGCAAGCTCACTATTCTGGCCCTTTAGGAAACACAGAAGAGTAGAAGACTGCTCTTTTCTCAAAAGCAGAGTGTTTTTCTGGTAAAGCGAGCTAGCGTTTGTTTCCCAGTCCTTAATGGAGTTGAATCACATGCAGTTTCTGGCCCTACGATCAAGAGTTGTTTTCTGGTAAGAAGAGTCACTATTGCGCTCCCATTGTCATACACAGGGCAAATAGCACTGGCGTCTGTTCCCAGTAAGTACAGTGTATGGGACGGAAGAGGATCTACTGTTCCTGTCAGTTTCCTAAGCAGAATTGAACTAGATATGGCCGTGTGTGTAGGAAGCACAGTTCTTTTGTTCTGAGCAAGCTCACTGTTCTGGCCCTATAGGAAACACAGTAGAGTAGAAGAGTGCTCTTTTCTCAAAAGCAGAGTGTGTTTATTGTAAGGCGAGCTAGCGTTTGTTTCCCAGTTATAAATGGAGTTGAATCACATGCAGTTTCTGGTCCTACGAGCAAGAGTTGTTTTCTGGTAAGAAGAGTCACTATTGCGCTCCCATTATCATACACAGGGCAAATAGCACTGGCGTCTGTTAACAGCATGTACAGTGTATTGGACTGAAGAGGAGCTACTGTTCTTGTCAGTTTTCTATGCAGAGTTGAACTAGATATAGCCTGTGTGTGTAGGAAGCACAGTTCTTTTGTTCTGAGCAAGCTCACTATTCTGGCCCTTTAGGAAACACAGAAGAGTAGAAGACTGCTCTTTTCTCAAAAGCAGAGTGTTTTTCTGGTAAAGCGAGCTAGCGTTTGTTTCCCAGTCCTTAATGGAGTTGAATCACATGCAGTTTCTGGCCCTACGATCAAGAGTTGTTTTCTGGTAAGAAGAGTCACTATTGTGCTCCCATTGTCATACACAGGGCAAATAGCACTGGCGTCTGTTCCCAGTAAGTACAGTGTATGGGACGGAAGAGGATCTACTGTTCCTGTCAGTTTCCTAAGCAGAGTTGAACTAGATATGGCCCGTGTGTGTAGGAAGTACAGTTCTTTTGTTCTGAGCAAGCTCACTGTTCAGACCACATAGGAAACACAGTAGAGTAGAAGACTGCTCTTTTCTCAAAAGCGGAGTGTTTCTTGTAAGGTGAGCTAGTGTTTGTTTCCCAGTCCTAAATGGAGTTGAGTCACATGCAGTTTGTGGTCTTACGAGCAAGAGTTGTTTTCTGGTAAGAAGAGTCAGTATTGCGCTCCCATTGTCATACACAGTGCAAATAGCACTCGCGTCTGTTCCCAGCTAGTACAGTGTATTGGACTGAAGAGGAGCTACTTTTCTTGTCAGTTTAATAAGCAGAGTTGAACTAGATATGGCTGTGTGTGTAGGAAGCACAGTTCTTTTGTTCTGAGCATGCTCACTGTTCTGGCCCTATAGGAACCCCAGTAGAGTAGAAGAGTGCTCTTTTCTCAAAAGCAGAGTGTGTCCCTTGTAAGATGAGCTAGCGTTTGTTTCCCAGTCCTAAGTGGATTTGAGTCACATGCAGTTTCTGGTCCTACGAGCCAGAGTTGTTTTCTGGTAAGAAGAGTCACTATTGCTTCACATTGCCATACAAAGTGCAAATAGCACTCACGTCTGTTCCCAGAGAGTACAGTGTATTGGACTGAAGAGGAGCCACTGTTCTTGTCAGTGTCCTAAGCAGAGTTGAACTAGATATGGCCCGTGTGTAGGAAGCACAGTTTTTTTGTTCTGAGCAAGCTCACTGTTCGAACCCCATAGGAAACACAGTAGAGTTGAAGAGTGCTTATTTCTCAAAAGCAGAGTGTGTTCCTTGTAAGGCAAGCTAGCGTTTGTTTCCCAGTCCTAAATGGAGTTCAATCACATGCAGTTTCTGGTCCTACGAGCAAGTGTTGTTTTCTGGTAAGAAGAGTCACTTTTGCGCTCCCATTGTCATACACAGGGCAAATAGTACTGGCATCTATTCCCAGCACATACAGTGTATTGGACAGAAGAGGATCTACTGTTCTTGTCAGTTTCCTAAGCAGAATTGAACTATATATGGCCCGTTTGTGTAGGAAGCACAGTTCTTTTGTTCTGAGCAAGCTCACTGTTCGGACCCCATAGGAAACACAGTAGAGTACAAGAGTGCTCTTTTCTCAAAAGGAGTGTGTGTTTCTTGTAAGGTGAGCTAGTGTTTGTTTCCCAGTCCTAAATAGAGTTGAATCCTATGCAATTTCTGGTCCTACGAGCAACAGTTGTTTTCTGGTAAGAAGAGTCATTATTGCGCTCGAGTTGTCACACACAGGGCAAATAGCACTGGCGTCTGTTACCAGCATGTACACTGTATTGGACTGAAGAGGATCTACTATTCTTGTCAGTTTCCTAAGCAGAATTGAACTAGATATGGCCGTGTGTGTAGGAAGCACAGTTCTTTTGTTCTGAGCAAGCTCAGTGTTTTGGCACTATAGGAAACACAGTAGAGTAGGAGAGTGCTCTTTATTCAAAAGCAGAGTGTGTTTCTTGTAAGGCGAGCTAGCGTTTTTTTCCCAGTACTAAATGGAGTTGAATCACATGCAATTTTTGGTCCTACGAATAAGAGTTGTTTTCTGGTAAGGAAAGTCACTATTGCGCTCCCACTGCCATACACAGTGCAAATAGCACTCGAGTCTGTTCCCACCAAGTACAGGGTATTGGACTGAAGAGGAGCTACTATTCTTGTCATTTTCCTAAGCAGAGTTGAAATAGATATGGCCCGTGTGTGTAGGAAGCACATTTCTTTTGTTCTGAGCAAGCTCACTGTTCGGAACTCATAGGAAACACAGTAGAGAAGAAGAGTGGTCTTTTCTCAAAAGCAGAGTGTGTTTCTTGTAGGGCCAGCTAGTGTTTGTTTCCCAGTAAGAAATGGAGTTGAATCCCATGCAGTTTCTGGTCCTACGAGCAAGAGTTGTTTTCTGGTAAGAAGAGTCACTATTGCGCTCCCATTGCCATACAAAGTGCAAATAGCACTCGCGTATGTTCCCAGCAAGTACAGTGTATTGGACTGAAGAGAAGCTACTGTTCTTGTCAGTTTCTTAAGCAGAGTTGAAGTAGATATGTCCCGTGTGTGTAGGAAGCACAGTTCTTTTGTTCTGAGCAAGTTCACTGTTCGGACCCCATAGGAAACACAGTAGAGTAGAAGAGTGCTCTTTTCTCAAAAGCAGAGTGTGTTCCTTGTAAGGCGAGCTAGCGTTTGTTTCCCAGTCCTAAATGGAGTTGAATCACATGCAGTTTCTGGTCCTGCAAGCAAGAGTTGTTTTCTGGTAAGAAGAGACACTAGTGTGCTCCCATTGCAATACACAGTACAAATAGCACTCGCGTCTGTTCGCAGCATGTACAGTGTATTGGACTGAAAAGGATCTACTGTTCTTGTCAGTTTTCTAAGAAGAATTGAACTAGTTATGGCCATGTATGTAGAAAGCACAGTTCTTTTGTTCTGAGCAAGCATTCTGTTCTGGCCCTATAGGAAACACAGAAGAGTAGAAGAGTGCTCTTTTCTCAAAAGCAGAGTATGTTTCTTGTAAGGCGAGCTAGTGTTTGTTTCCCAGCCTGAAATGGAGTTGAATCCCATGCAGTTTCTGGTCCTACGAGCAAGAGATGTTTTCTGGTAAGAATAGTCACTATTGCGCTCCCATTGCCATATACAGTGCAAATAGCTCTCGCGTCTGTGCCCAGCAAGTACAGTGTATTGGACTGCAGAGGAGCTACTGTTTTTGTCAGTTTCCTAAGCAGAGTTAAACTAGATATGGCCGTGTGTGTAGGAAGCACAGTTCTTTTGTTCTGAGCAAGCTCACTGTACTGGCCCTATAGGAAACACAGTAGATTAGAAGAGTGATCTTTTCTCAAAAGCAAAGTGTGTTTCTTTTAAGGCAAGCTAGTGTTTGTTTCCCAGTCCTAAATGGAGTTGAATCACATGCAGTGTCTGGTCCTACGAGCAAGAGTTGTTTTCTGGTAAGAAGAGTCACTATTGCGCTCCCATTGTCATACACAGGGCAAATAGTACTGGCATCTGTTCCCAGAATGTACAGTGTATTGGACTGAAGAGGATCTACTGTTCTTTTCAGTTTCCTAAGCAGAGTTGAACTAGATATAGTCGGTGTGTGTAGGAAGCACAGTTCTTTTGTTCTGAGCAAGCTCACTATTCTGGCCCTACAAAAAACACATTAGACTAGAAGAGTGCTCTTTTCTCAAAAGCAGAGTGTGTTTATTGTAAGGCGAGCTAGCATTTGTTTCCCAGTTATAAATGGAGTTGAATCACATGCAGTTTCTGGTCCTACGAGCAAGAGTTGTTTTCTGGTAAGAAGAGTCACTATTGCGCTCCCATTATCATACACAAGGCAAATAGCACTGGCGTCTGTTAACAGCATGTACAGTGTATTGGACTGAAGAGGAGCTACTGTTCTTGTCAGTTTTCTATGCAGAGTTGAACTAGATATAGCCTGTGTGTGTAGGAAGCACAGTTCTTTTGTTCTGAGCAAGCTCACTCTTCTGGCCCTTTAGGAAACACAGAAGAGTAGAAGACTGCTCTTTTCTCAAAAGCAGAGTGTTTTTCTGGTAAAGCGAGCTAGCGTTTGTTTCCCAGTCCTTAATGGAGTTGAATCACATGCAGTTTCTGGCCCTACGATCAAGAGTTGTTTTCTGGTAAGAAGAGTCACTATTGTGCTCCCATTGTCATACACAGGGCAAATAGCACTGGCGTCTGTTCCCAGTAAGTACAGTGTATGGGACGGAAGAGGATCTACTGTTCCTGTCAGTTTCCTAAGCAGAATTGAACTAGATATGGCCGTGTGTGTAGGAAGCACAGTTCTTTTGTTCTGAGCAAGCTCACTGTTCTGGCCCTATAGGAAACACAGTAGAGTAGAAGAGTGCTCTTTTCTCAAAAGCAGAGTGTGTTTCTTGTAAGGAGAGCTAGCGTTTGGTTCCCAATCCTAAATGGAGTTGAATCACATGCAGTTTCTGGTCCTACGAGATAGAGTTGTTTCATGGTAAAGAAAGTCACTATTGCGCTCCCATTGACATACACAGTGCAAATAGCACTCGCGTCTGTTCCCAGCAAGTAAAGTGTATTGGACTGAAGAGGAGCTACTGTTCTTGTCAGTTTCCTAAGTAGAGTTGAACTAGATATGGCCCGTGTGTGTAGGAAGCACAGTTCTTTTGTTCTGAGCAAGCTCACTGTTCGGACCCCATAGGAAACACTGTAGAGTAGAAGAGTGCTCTTATCTCAAAAGCAGAGTAGGTTTCTTGTAAGGCGAGCTGGCGGTTGTTTCGCAGTCCTAAATGGAGTTGAATCAGTTGCAGTTTCTGGTCCTACGAGCAAGAGTTGTTTTCTGGTAAGAAGAGTCACTATTGAGTTCCCATTGTCATACACAGGGCAAATAGCACTGGCATCTGTTCCCACCAAGTACAGTGTATTGGACTGAAGAGGAGCTACTGTTCTTGTCAGTTTCCTAAACAAAGTTGAACTAGATATAGCCCGTGTGTGTAGGAAGCACAGTTCTTTTGTTCTGAGCAAGCTCACTATTCTGGTCCTATAGGAAACACAGTAGAGTAGAAGAGTGCTCTTTTCTCAGAAGCAGAGTGTGTTTCTTGTAGGGCGAGCTAGCGTTTGTTTCCCAGTCCTATATGGAGTTGATTCACATGCAGTTTCTGGTCCTACGAGCAAGAGTTGTTTTCTGGTAAGAAGAGTCACTATTGTGCTCCCCTTGTCATACACAGTGCAAATAGCACTCGCGTTTGTTCCCAGGAAGTACAGTGTATTGGAATGAGGAGGAGATACTGTTCTTGTCAGTTTCCCAAGCAGAGTTGAATTAGATATGGCTCATGTGTGTAGGAAGCACACTTCTTTTGTTCTGAGCAAGCTCACTGTTCAGACCCCATAGGAAACACAGTTGGGTAGAAGAGTGCTCTTTTCTCAAAAGCAGAGTGTGTTTCTGGTAAGGCGAGCTAGTGTTTGTTTCCCAGTCCTAAATGGAGTTGAATTACATGCAGATTCTGGTTCTACGAGCAAGAGTTGTTTTCTGGTAAGAAGAGTCACTATTGAGCTCCCATTGTCATACACAGGGCAAATAGCACTAGCGTCTATTCCCAGCAAGTACAGTGTATTGGACTGAAGAGGAGCTACTGTTCTTGTCAGTTTACTAAGCAGAGTTGAACTAGATATAGCCCGTGTGTGTAGGAAGCACAGTTCTTTTGTTCTGAGCAAGGTCACTATTCTGGCCCTATAGGAAACACAGCAGAGTAGAAGAGTGCTCTTTTCTCAAAAGCAGAGTGTGTTTCTTGTAAGGCGAGCAAGCGTTTGTTTCCCAGTCTTAAATGGAGTTGAGTCACATGCAGTTTCTGGTCCTACGAGCAAGAGTTTTTTTTTTCTGGTAAGGAAAGTCACTATTGCGCTCCCATTGTCATTCACAGGGCAAATAGCACTGGCGTCTGTTCCTAGCAAGTACAGTGTATTTTAATGAAGAGGAGCTACAGTTCTTGTCAGTTTCCTAAGCAGAGTTGAACTAGATATGGCCCGTGTGTGTAGGAAGCACAGTTCTTTTTTTCTGAGCAAGCTCACTATTCTGGCCCTTTAGGAATCACAGTAGAGTAGAAGAGTGCTCTTTTCTCAAATCAGAGTGTGTTTCTTGTAATGCGAGCTAGCAATTGTTTCCCAGTCCTACATGTAGTTGAATCACATGCAGTTTTTGATCCTACGAGCAAGAGTTGTTTTCTGGTAAGAAGAGTCACTATTGTGCTCCCATTGCCATACACAGTGCAAATAGCACTGGCGTCTGTTCCCAGCAAGTACAGTGTATTGGACTGAAAAGGAGCTACTGTTCTTGTCAGTTTGCTAAGCAGAGTTGAACTAGACATGGCCCGTGTGTGTTGGAAGCACAGTTCTTTTGTTCTGAGCCAGCTCACTGTTCTGGCCCTATAGGAAACACAGTAGAGTAGAAGAGTGCTCTTTTCTCAAAAGCAGAGTGTGTTTCTTGTAAGGCGAGCTAGCGTTTGTTTCCCATTCCTAAATGGAGTTGAATCACATGCAGTTTCTGGTCCTACGAGCAAGAGTTGTTTTCTGGTAAGAAGAGTCACTATTGTGCTCCCATTGTCATACACAGGGCAAATAGCACTCGCGTCTGTTCCCAGCATGTACAGTGTATTGGACTGAAGAGGATCTACTGTTCTTGTCAGTTTCCTAAGAAGAATTGAACTAGATATGGCCGTGTGTGTAGGAAGCACAGTTCTTTTGTTCTGAGCAAGCTCACTGTTTTGGCCCTTTAGGAAACACAGTAGAGTAGAAGAGTGCTCTTTTCTCAAAAGCAGAGTGTGTTTCTTGTAAGGCGAGCTAGCGTTTGTTTCCCAGTCCTAAATGGAGTTGAATCACATGTAGTTTTTGATCCTACGAGCAAGAGTTGTTTTCTGGTAAGGAAAGTCACTATTGCGCTCCAATTGCCACACACAGTGCAAAGAGGACTCGCGTCTGTTCCCATCAAGTACAGTGTATTGGACTGAAGAGGAGCTACTGTTCTTCTCAGTTTCCCAAGCAGAGTTGAACTAGATATGGCCCCTGTGTGTAGGAAGCACAGTTATTTTGTTCTGAGCAAGCTGACTGTTCGGACCCCATAGGAAAAACAGTAGAGTAGAAGAGTGCTCTTTTCTCAAAAGTACAGTTTGTTTCTTGTAAGGCGAGCTAGCGTTTGTTTCCCAGTACTAAATGGAGTTGAGTGACATGCAGTTTGTGGTCTTACCAGCAAGAGTTGTTTTCTAGTAAGGAAAGTCGCTATTGCGCTCCCATTGCCATACACACTGCAAATAGCACTGGCGCCTGTTCCCAGCAAGTATAGTGTATTGGACTGAAGAGCAGCTACTGTTCTTGTCAGTTTTCTAAGCAGAGTTGAACTAGATATGGCTCGTGTGTGTAGGAAGCACAGTTCTTTTGTTCTGAGCAATCTCACTGTTCTGGCCCTATAGGAAACACAGTAGAGTAGAAGAGTGCTCTTTTCTCAAAAGCAGAGTGTGTTTCTTGTAAGGCGAGCTAGCGTTTGGTTCCCAGTCCTAAATGGAGTTGAATCACATGCAGTTTCTGTTCTATGAGCAAGAGTTGTTTTCTGGTAAGAAGAGTCAATATTGCGCTCCCATTGTCATACACAGGGCAAATAGCTCTGGCGTCGGTTACCAGCATGTACAGTGTATTGGACTGAAGAAAATCTACTGTTCTTGTCAGTTTCCTAAGCACAATTGAACTAGATATGGCCATGTGTGTAGGAAGCACAGTTCTCTTGTTCTGATCAAGCTCACTGTTCTGGCCCTATAGGAAACACAGTAGAGTAGAAGAGTGCTCTTTTCTCAAAAGCAGAGTGTGTTTCTTGAAAGGTGAGCTAGCGTTTGTTTCCCAGTCCTAAATGGAGTTGAATCACATGCAGTTTCTGGTCCTACGAGCAAGAGTTGTTTTCTGCTAAGAAGAGTCACTATTGCGCTCCCATTGTCATACACAGGGCAAATAGCACTGGCATCGGTTCCCAGCATGTACAATGTATTGAACTGAAGAGGATCTACTGTTCTTGTCAGGTTCTTAAGCAGAATTGAATTAGATATGGCCGTGTGTGTAGGAAGCACAGTTCTTTTGTTCTGAGCAAGCTCACTGTTCGGACCCCTTAGGAAACACATTAGAGTAGAAGAGTGCTGTTTTCTCAAAAGCAGAGTGTGTTTCTTGTAAGGCGAGCTAGCGTTTGTTTCCCAGTCCTAAATGGAGTTGAATCACATGCAGTTTCTGGTCCTATGAGCAAGAGTTGTTTTCTGGTAATAAGAGTCACTATTAAGCTCCCATTGTCATACACAGGGCAAATAGCACTGGCATTGGTTCCCAGAAAGTACAGTGTATTGGACTGAAGAGGAGCTACTGTTCTTGTTATTTTCCTAAGAGGAGTTGAACTAGATATAGCCCATGTGTGTAGGAAGCACAGTTCTTTTGTTCGGAGCAAGCTCACTCTTCTGGCCCTATAGGAAACACAGTAGAGTAGAAGAGTGCTCTTTTCTCAAAAGCAGAGTGTGTTTCTTGTAAGGCGAGCTAGTGTTTGATTCCCAGTAATAAATGGAGTTGAATCACATGCAGTTTTTGGTCCTACCAGCAAGAGTTGTTTTCTGGTAAGGAAATTCACTATTGCGTTCCCTTTGCCATACACACTGCAAATAGCACTTGCGTCTTTTTCCAGCAAGTACAGTGTATTCGACTGAAGAGGAGCTACTGTTCTTGTCAGTTTCCTAAGCAGAGTTGAACTAGATATGGCCCGTGTGTGTAGGAAGCACAGTTCTTTTGTTCTGAGCAAGCTCACTGTTCGGACTCCATAGGAAACACAGTAGAGTAGAAGAGTGCTCTTTTCTCAAATGCAGAGTGTGTTTCTTGTAAGGCGACCTAGCGTTTGTTTCCCAGTCCTAAATGGAGTTGAGTCACATGCAGTTTTTGTCCCACGAACAAGAGTAATTTTCTGGTAAGCAGAGTCACTATTGGGCTCCCATTGCCATACACAGTACAAATAGCACTCACGTCTGACCCAGCATGTACAGTGTATTGGACTGAAAAGGATCTATTGTTCTTGTCAGTTTCCTCAGCAGAATTGAACTAGATATGGCCATGTATGTAGGAAGCACAGTTCTTTTGATCTGAGCAAGCTCTCTTTTCTGGCCCTATAGGAAACACAGTAGAGTAGAAGAGTGCTCTTTTCTCAAAAGCAGAGTGTGTTTCTTGTAAGGCAAGCTAGCGTTTCTTTCCCAGTCCTAAATGGAGTTGAGTCACATGCAGTTTCTGGTCCTACGAGCAAGAGTTGTTTTCTGGTAAGGAAAGTCACTATTGCGCTCCCATTGCCATACACACTGCAAATAGCACTGGCGTCTGTTCCCAGCAAGTACAGTGTATTGGACTTAAGAGGAGCTACTGTTCTTGTCAGTTTCCTAAGCAGAGTTGAACTAGATATGGCCCGTGTGTGTAGGAAGGACAGTTCTTTTGTTCTGAGCAATCTCACTGTTCGGACACCATAGGAAACACAGTAGAGTAGAAGTGTGCTCTTTTCTCAAAAGCAGAGTGTGTTTCTTGTAAGGCGAATAAGCCTTTTTTTCCCAGTCCTATATGCAGTTGAATAACATGCAGTTTCTCGTCCTATGAGCAAGAGTTTTTTTCTGGTAAGGAAAGTCACTATTGCACTCCCATTGCCATACATAGTGCAAATAGCACTCGCTCTGTTCCCAGCAAGTACAGTGTATTGGAATGAAGAGAATCTACTGTTCTTGTCAGGTTCCTAAGCAGAATTGAACTAGATATTGCCGTGTGTGTAGGAAGCACAGTTCTTCTGTTCTGAGCAGGCTCACTGTTCGGACCCTGTTGGAAACACAATAGAGTAGAAAAGTGCTCTTTTCTCAAAAGCAGAGTGTGTTTCTTGTAAGGCAAGTTAGCGTTTGTTTCCCAGTCCTAAATGGAGTTGAATCACATGCAGTTTCTGGTCCTACGAGCAAGAGTTGTTTTCTGGTAAGAAGAGTCACTATTGTGCTCCCATTGTCATACACAGGGCAAATAGCACCCGCGTCTGTTCCCAGCATGTACAGTGTATTGGACTGAAGAGGATCTACAGTTCTTGTCAGTTTCCTAAGAAGAATTGAACTAGATATGGCCGTGTGTGTAGGAAGCACAGTTCTTTTGTTCTGAGCAACCTCACTGTTTTGGCCCTATAGGAAACACAGTAGAGTAGAAGAGTGCTCTTTTTCAAAAGGAGAGTGTGTTTCTTGTAAGGCGCGCTAGCGTTTGTTTCCCAGTCCTAAATGGAGTTGAATCACATGTAGTTTTTGATCGTACGAGCAAGAGTTGTTTTCTGGTAAGGAAAGTCACTATTGCGCTCCCATTGCCACACACAGTGCAAAGAGGACTCGCGTCTGTTCCCATCAAGTACAGTGTATTGGACTGAAGAGGATCTACTGTTCTTGTCAGTTTCCTAAGCAGAGTTGAACTAGATATGGCGCGTGAGTGTAGGAAGTACAGTTCTTTTGTTCTAAGCAAGCTCACTGTTCAGACCACATAAGAAACAGAGTAGAGTAGAAGAGTGCTCTTTTCTCAAAAGCAGAGTGTGTTTCTTGTAATCGAGCTAGCGTTTGTTTCCCAGTCCTAAATGGAGTTGAGTCACATGCAGTTTCTGGTCCTACGAGCAAGAGTTGTTTTCTGGTAAGAAGAGTCACTATTGTGCTCCCATTGTCATTCACAGTGCAAATAGCACTCGCGTCTATTCCCAGCAATACAGTGTATTGGACTAAAGAGGAGCTACTGTTCTTGTCAGTTTCCTAAGCAGAGTTGAACTAGATATGGCTGTGTGTGTAGGAAAAACAGTTCTTTTGTTCTGAGCAAGCTCACTGTTCAGTGCCATAGGAAACACAGTAGAGTAGAAGAGTGCTCTTTTCTCAAATAAGAGTGTGTTTCTTGTAAGGCGAGCTAGCGTTTGTTTCCCAGTCTTAAATGGAGTTGAATCACATGCAGTTTCTGGTCCTACTAGCAAGAGTTGTTTTCTGGTAAGAAGAGACACTAGTGTGCTCCCATTGCCATACACAGTACAAATAGCACTCGCGTCTGTTCGCAGCATGTACAGTGTATTGGACTGAAAAGGATCTACTGTTCTTGTCAGTTTCCTAAGCAGAATTGAACAAGTTATGGCCGTGTATGTAGGAAGCACAGTTCTTTTGTTCTGAGCAAGCTTTCTGTTCTGGCCCTATAGGAAACACAGAAGAGTAGAAGAGTGCTCTTTTCTCAAAAGCAGAGTGTGTTTCTTGTAAGGCGAGCTAGCGTTTGTTTCCCAGTCCTAAATGGAGTTGAATCATATGCAGTTTTTGGTGCTACGTGCAAGATTTGTTTTCTGGTAAGGAAAGTCACTATTGTGCTCCCTTTTGCCAAACACAGTGCAAATAGCACTCCCGTCTGTTCCCAGCAAGTACAGTGTATTGGACTGAAGAGGATCTACTGTTCTTGTCAGTTTCCTAAGCAGAGTTGAACTAGATATGGCCCGTGTGTGTAGGAAGTACAGTTCTTTTGTTCTGAGCAAGCTCACTGTTCAGACCACATAGGAAACACAGTAGAGTAGAAGACTGCTCTTTTCTCAAAAGCGGACTGTTTCTTGTAAGGTGAGCTAGTGTTTGTTTCCCAGTCCTAAATGGAGTTGAGTCACATGCAGTTTCTGGTCCTACGAGCAAGTGATGTTTTCTGGTAAGAAGAGTCACTTTTGCGCTCCCATTGTCATACACAGGGCAAATAGTACTGGCATCTATTCCCAGCACATACAGTGTATTGGACAGAAGAGGATCTACTGTTCTTGTCAGTTTCCTAAGCAGAATTGAACTATATATGGCCCGTTTGTGTAGGAAGCACAGTTCTTTTGTTCTGAGCAAGCTCAGTGTTCGGACCCCATAGGAAACACAGTAGAGTACAAGAGTGCTCTTTTCTCAAAAGGAGTGTGTGTTTCTTGTAGGTGAGCTAGTGTTTGTTTCCCAGTCCTAAATAGAGTTGAATCCTATGCAGTTTCTGGTCCTACGAGCAACAGTTGTTTTCTGGTAAGAAGAGTCATTTTTGCGCTCGCATTGTCATACACAGGGCAAATAGCACTGGCGTCTGTTACCAGCATGTACACTGTATTGGACTGAAGAGGATCTACTATTCTTGTCAGTTTCCTAAGCGGAATTGAACTAGATATGGCCGTGTGTGTAGGAAGCACAGTTCTTTTGTTCTGAGAAGGCTCAGTGTTTTGGCCCTATAGGAAACACAGTAGAGTAGAAGAGTGCTCTTTTCTCAAAAGCAGAGTGTGTTTCTTGTAAGGCGAGCTAGCGTTTTTTTTCCCAGTAGTAAATGGAGTTGAATCACATGCAGTTTTTGGTTCTACGAACAAGAGTTGTTTTCTGGTAAGGAAAGTCACTATTGCGCTCCCACTGCCATACACAGTGCAAATAGCACTCGCGTCTGTTCCCACCAAGTGCAGGGTATTGGACTGAAGAGGAGCTACTATTCTTGTCATTTTCCTAAGCAGAGTTGAAATAGATATGGCCCGTGTGTGTAGGAAGCACATTTCTTTTGTTCTGAGCAAGCTCACTGTTCGGAACCCATAGGAAACACAGTAGAGTAGAAGAGTGGTCTTTTCTCAAAAGCAGAGTGTGTTTATTGTAAGGCCAGCTAGTGTTTGTTTCCCAGTAAGAAATGGAGTTGAATCCCATGCAGTTTCTGGTCCTACGAGCAAGAGTTGTTTTCTGGTAAGAAGAGTCACTATTGCGCTCCCATTGCCATACACAGTGCAAATAGCACTCGCGTCTGTTCCCAGCAAGTACAGTGTATTGGACTGAAGAGAAGCTCCTGTTCTTGTCAGTTTCCTAAGCAGAGTTGAAGTAGATATGTCCTGTGTGTGTAGGAAGCACAGTTCTTTTGTTCTGAGCAAGTTCACTGTTCGGACCCCATAGGAAACACAGTAGAGTAGAAGAGTGCTCTTTTCTCAAAAGCAGAGTGTGTTCCTTGTAAGGCGAGCTAGCGTTTGTTTCCCAGTCCTAAATGGAGTTGAATCACATGCAGTTTCTGGTCCTGCAAGCAAGAGTTGTTTTCTGGTAAGAAGAGACACTAGTGTGCTCCCATTGCAATACACAGTACAAATAGCACTCACGTCTGTTCGCAGCATGTACAGTGTATTGGACTGAAAAGGATCTACTGTTCTTGTCAGTTTCCTAAGAAGAATTGAACTAGTTATGGCCGTGTATGTAGGAAGCACAGTTCTTTTGTTCTGAGCAAGCTTTCTGTTCTGGCCCTATAGGAAACACAGAAGAGTAGAAGAGTGCTCTTTTCTCAAAAGCAGAGTATGTTTCTTGTAAGGCGAGCTAGTGTTTGTTTCCCAGCCTGAAATGGAGTTGAATCCCATGCAGTTTCTGGTCCTACGAGCAAGAGATGTTTTCTGGTAAGAATAGTCACTATTGCGCTCCCATTGCCATATACAGTGCAAATAGCTCTCGCATCTGTGCCCAGCAAGTACAGTGTATTGGACTGTAGAGGAGCTACTGTTTTTGTCAGTTTCCTAAGCAGAGTTAAACTAGATATGGCCGTGTGTGTAGGAAGCACAGTTCTTTTGTTCTGAGCAAGCTCATTGTACTGGCCCTATAGGAAACACAGTAGATTAGAAGAGTGATCTTTTCTCAAAAGCAAAGTGTGTTTCTTGTAAGGCAAGCTAGTGTTTGTTTCCCAGTCCTAAATGGAGTTGAATCACATGCAGTGTCTAGTCCTACGAGCAAGAGTTGTTTTCTGGTAAGAAGAGTCACTATTGCGCTCCCATTGTCATACACAGGGCAAATAGCACTGGCGTCTGTTCCCAGCATGTACAGTGTATTGGACTGAAGAGGATCTACTGTTCTTTTCAGTTTCCTAAGCAGAGTTGAACTAGATATAGTCGGTGTGTGTAGGAAGCACAGTTCTTTTGTTCTGAGCAAGCTCACTATTCTGGCCCTACAAAAAACACATTAGACTAGAAGAGTGCTCTTTTCTCAAAAGCAGAGTGTGTTTATTGTAAGGCGAGCTAGCGTTTGTTTCCCAGTTATAAATGGAGTTGAATCACATGCAGTTTCTGGTCCTACGAGGAAGAGTTGTTTTCTGGTAAGAAGAGTCACTATTGCGCTCCCATTATCATACAGAGGGCAAATAGCACTGGCGTCTGTTAACAGCAGGTACAGTGTATTGGACTGAAGAGGAGCTACTATTCTTGTCAGTTTTCTATGCAGAGTTGAACTAGATATAGCCTGTGTGTGTAGGAAGCACAGTTCTTTTGTTCTGAGCAAGCTCACTATTCTGGCCCTTTAGGAAACACAGAAGAGTAGAAGACTGCTCTTTTCTCAAAAGCAGAGTGTTTTTCTTGTAAAGCGAGCTAGCCTTTGTTTCCCAGTCCTTAATGGAGTTGAATCACATGCAGTTTCTGGCCCTAGGATCAAGAGTTGTTTTCTGGTAAGAAGAGTCACTATTGTGCTCCCATTGTCATACACAGGGCAAATAGCACTGGCGTCTGTTCCCAGTAAGTACAGTGTATGGGACGGAAGAGGATCTACTGTTCCTGTCAGTTTCCTAAGCAGAATTGAACTAGATATGGCCGTGTGTGTAGGAAGCACAGTTCTTTTCTTCTGAGCAAGCTCACTGTTCTGGCCCTATAGGAAACACAGTAGAGTAGAAGAGTGCTCTTTTCTCAAAAGCAGAGTGTGTTTCTTGTAAGGAGAGCTAGCGTTTGGTTCCCAATCCTAAATGGAGTGGAATCACATGCAGTTTCTGGTCCTACGAGATAGAGTTGTTTTCTGGTAAAGAAAGTCACTATTGCGCTCCCATTGACATACACAGTGCAAATAGCACTCGCGTCTGTTCCCAGCAAGTAAAGTGTATTGGACTGAAGAGGAGCTACTGTTCTTGTCTGTTTCCTAAGTAGAGTTCAACTAGATATGGCCCGTGTGTGTAGGAAGCACAGTTCTTTTGTTCTGAGCAAGCTCACTGTTCGGACCCCATAGGAAACACTGTAGAGTAGAAGAGTGCTCTTTTCTCAAAAGCAGAGTGTGTTTCTTGTAAGGCGAGCTAGCGTTTGTTTCCCAGTCCTATATGGAGTTGATTCACATGCAGTTTCTGGTCCTACGAGCAAGAGTTGTTTTCTGGTAAGAAGAGTCACTATTGTGCTCCCATTGTCATACACAGTGCAAATAGCACTCGCGTTTGTTCCCAGGAAGTACAGTGTATTGGAATGAGGAGGAGCTACTGTTCTTGTCAGTTTCCCAAGCAGAGTTGAATTAGATATGGCTCATGTGTGTAGGAAGCGCACTTCTTTTGTTCTGAGCAAGCTCACTGTTCAGACCCCATAGGAAACACAGTTGGGTAGAAGAGTGCTCTTTTCTCAAAAGCAGAGTGTGTTTCTGGTAAGGCGAGCTAGTGTTTGTTTCCCAGTCCTAAATGGAGTTGAATCACATGCAGATTCTGGTTCTACGAGCAAGAGTTGTTTTCTGGTAAGAAGAGTCACTATTGAGCTCCCATTGTCATACACAGGGCAAATAGCACTAGCGTCTATTCCCAGCAAGTACAGTGTATTGGACTGAAGAGGAGCTACTGTTCTTGTCAGTTTACTAAGCAGAGTTGAACTAGATATAGCCCCTGTGTGTAGGAAGCACAGTTCTTTTGTTCTGAGCAAGGTCACTATTCTGGCCCTATAGGAAACACAGCAGAGTAGAAGAGTGCTCTTTTCTCAAAAGCAGAGTGTGTTTCTTGTAAGGCGAGCTAGCGTTTGTTTCCCAGTCTTAAATGGAGTTGAGTCACATGCAGTTTCTGGTCCTACGAGCAAGAGTTTTTTTTTCTGGTAAGGAAAGTCACTATTGCGCTCCCATTGTCATTCACAGGGCAAATAGCACTGGCGTCTGTTCCTACCAAGTACAGTGTTTTTTAATGAAGAGGAGCTACTGTTCTTGTCAGTTTCCTAAGCAGAGTTGAACTAGATATAACCCGTGTGTGTAGGAAGCACAGTTCTTTTGTTCTGAGCAAGCTCACTATTCTGGCCCTATAGGAATCACAGTAGAGTAGAAGAGTGCTCTTTTCTCAAATCTGAGTGTGTTTCTTGTAATGCGAGCTAGCAATTGTTTCCCAGTCCTACATGTAGTTGAATCACATGCAGTTTTTGATCCTACGAGCAAGAGTTGTTTACTGGTAAGGAAAGTCACTATGGTGCTCCCATTGCCATACACAGTGCAAATAGCACTGGCGTCTGTTCCCAGCAAGTACAGTGTATTGGACTGAAAAGGAGCTACTGTTCTTGTCAGTTTGCTAAGCAGAGTTGAACTAGACACGGCCCGTGTGTGTTGGAAGCACAGTTCTTTTGTTCTGAGCAAGCTCACTGTTCTGGCCCTATAGGAAACACAGTAGAGTAGAAGAGTGCTCTTTTCTCAAAAGCAGAGTGTGTTTCTTGTAAGGCGAGCTAGCGTTTGTTTCCCATTCCTAAATGGAGTTGAATCACATGCAGTTTCTGTTCCTACGAGCAAGAGTTGTTTTCTGGTACGAAGAGTCACTATTGTGCTCCCATTGTCATACACAGTGCAAATAGCACTCGCGTCTGTTCCCAGCATGTACAGTGTATTGGACTGAAGAGGATCTACTGTTCTTGTCAGTTTCCTAAGAAGAATTGAACTAGATATGGCCGTGTGTGTAGGAAGCACAGTTCTTTTGTTCTGAGCAAGCTCACTGTTTTGGCCCTTTAGGAAACACAGTAGAGTAGAAGAGTGCTCTTTTCTCAAAAGCAGAGTGTGTTTCTTGTAAGGTGAGCTAGCGTTTGTTTCCCAGTCCTAAATGGAGTTGATTCACATGTAGTTTTTGATCCTACGAGCAAGAGTTGTTTTCTGGTAAGGAAAGTCACTATTGCACTCCAATTGCCACACACAGTGCAAAGAGGACTCGCGTCTGTTCCCATCAAGTACAGTGTATTGGACTGAAGAGGAGCTACTGTTCTTCTCAGTTTCCTAAGCAGAGTTGAACTAGATATGGCCCGTGTGTGTAGGAAGCACAGTTATTTTGTTCTGAGCAAGCTGACTGTTCGGACCCCATAGGAAAAACAGTAGAGTAGAAGAGTGCTCTTTTCTCAAAAGTACAGTGTGTTTCTTGTAAGGCGAGCTAGCGTTTGTTTCCCAGTACTAAATGGAGTTGAGTGACATGCAGTTTGTGGTCCTACCAGCAAGAGTTGTTTTCTAGTAAGGAAAGTCGCTATTGCGCTCCCATTGCCATACACAGTGCAAATAGCACTGGCGTCTGTTCCCAGCAAGTACAGTGTATTGGACTGAAGAGCAGCTACTGTTCTTGTCAGTTTTCTAAGCAGAGTTGAACTGGATATGGCCCGTGTGTGTAGGAAGCACAGTTCTTTTGTTCTGAGCAAGCGAACTGTTCTGGCCCTATAGGAAACACAGTAGAGTAGAAGAGTGCTCTTTTCTCAAAAGTACAGTGTGTTTCTTGTAAGGCGAGCTAGCGTTTGTTTCCCAGTCCTAAATGAAGTTGAATCACATGTAGTTTTTGATCCTACGAGCAAGAATTGTTTTCTGGTAAGGAAAGTCACTATTGCGCTCCCATTGCCACACACAGTGCAAAGAGGACCTGCGTCTGTTCCCATCAAGTACAGTGTATTGGACTGAAGAGGAGCTACTGTTCTTCTCAGTTTCCTAAGCAGAGTTGAACTAGATATGGCCCGTGTGTGTAGGAAGCACAGTTCTTTTGTTCTGAGCAAGCTCACTGTTCGGACCCCATAGGAAACACATTAGAGTAGAAGAGTGCTCTTTTCTCAAAAGCAGAGTGTGTTTCTTGTAAGGCGAGCTAGCATTTGTTTCCCAGTCCTAAATGGAGTAGAATCACATGCAGTTTCTGGTCCTATGAGCAAGCGTTGTTTTCTGGTAACAAGAGTCACTATTGCGCTCCCATTACCATACACATTGCAAATTGCACTCGCGTGTGTTCCCAGCCTTTACACAGTATTGGACTTAAGAGGAGCTACTTTTCTTGTCAGTTTCCTAACGAGAGTTGAACTAGATATGGCTCATGTGTATAGGAAGCACAGTTCTTTTGTTCTTTGCAAGCTCACTGTTCGGACACCATAGGAAACACAGTAGAGTAGAAGAGTGCTCTTTTCTCAAAAGCAGAGTGTGTTTCACATAAGGCTAGCTAGCGTTTGTTTCCTAGTCCTAAATGGAGTTGAATCACATGCAGTTTGTGGTCCTATGAGCAAGAGTTGTTTTCTGGTAAAAAGAGTCACTATTGTGCTTCCATTTTCATACACAGGGCAAATAGCACTGGCGTCGGTTCCCAGCATGTACAGTGTATTGGACTGAAGAGGATCTACTGTTCTTGTCAGTTTCCTAAGCAGAATTGAACTAAATATGGCCATGTGTGTAGGAAGCACAGTTCTTTTGTTCTGAGCAAGCTCACTGTTTTGGCCCTGTAGGAAACACAGTAGAATAGAAGAGTGATCTTTTCTCAAAAGCAGAGAGAGTTTCAAGTAAGGCGAGCTATCGTTTATTTCCTAGTTCTAAATGGAGTTGAATCACATGCAGTTTTTGGTCCTATTAGCAAGAGAGGTTTTCTGGTAAGGAAAGTCACTGTTGCGCTCCCAATGCCATACCCAGTGCATATAGCACTGGCGTATGTTCCCAGCAAGTACAGTGTATTGGACTGAAGAGGAGCTACTATTCTTGTCAGTTTCCTAAGCAGAGTTGAGCCAGATATGGCCTATGTGTTTAGGAAGCACAGTTCTTTTGTTCTGAGCAAGCTCATTGTTCTGGCCCTATAGGAAACACAGTAGAGTAGAAGAGTGCTCTTTTCTCAAAGGCAGAGTGTGTTTCTTGTAAGGCGAGCTAGAGTTTGTTTCCCAGTCCTAAATGGAGTTGAATCAAATGCAGTTTCTGGTCCTAAGAGCAAGAGTTGTTTTCTGGTAAGAAGAGACACTATTGCACTCCCATTGCCATACACAGTACAAATAGCACTCGCATCTGTTCCCAGCAAGTACAGTGTGTTGGACTGAAGAGGATCTACTGTTCTTGTCAGTTTCCTAAGCAGAATTGAACCTTACATGGCCCGTGTGTGTAGGAAGCACAGTTCTTTTGTTCTGAGCAAGCTTTCTGTTCTGGCCCTACAGGAAACACAGTAGAGTAGAAGAGTGCTCTTTTCTCAAAAGCAAAGTGTGTTTCTTATAAGGTGAGCTAGCGTTTGTTTCCCAGTCCTAAATGGAGTTGAGTAACATTCAGTTTTTGGTCCTACGAGCAAGAGTTGTTTTCTAGTAATAGAGTCACTATTGCGCTCCCCTTGCCAGCCACAGTACAAATAGCACTCGAGTCCTTTCCCAGCAAGTACAGTGTATTGGACTGAAGAGGATCTACTGTTCTTGTCAGTTTCCTAAGCAGAGTTGAACTAGATATGGCACATGTTTGTAGGAAGCACAGTTCTTTTGTTCTGAGCAAGCTCACTGTTCGGACCCAATAGGAAACACAGTAGAGTAGAAGAGTGCTCTTTTCTCAAAAGCAGAGTGTGTTTCTTGTAAGGCGAGCTAGCGTTTGTTTCCCAGTCCTAAATGGAGTTGAATCACATACAGTTTCTTGTCCTACGAGCAAGAGTTGTTTTCTTGTAAGAAGAGTCACTATTGTGCTCACATTGTCATACACAGGGCAAATAGCACTGGCGTCGGTTCCTAGCAAGTACAGTGTATTGGACTGAAGAGGATCTGCTGTTCTTGTCAGTTTCCTAAGCAGAATTGAACTAGATATGGCCCGTGTGTGTAGGATGCACAGTTCTTTTGTTCTGAGCAAGCTCACTGTTCGGACCCCATAGGAAACACAGTAGAGTAGAAGAGTGCTCTTTTCTCAAAAGCAGAGGGTGTTTCTTGTAAGGCGAGCTAGCGTTTGTTTCCCAGTCCTAAATGGAGTTGAATCACATGCAGTTTCTGTTCCTACGAGCAAGAGATGTTTTCTAGTAAGAAGAGTCACTATTGTGCTCCCATTGCCATACACAGTTCAAATAGCACTCGCGTCTGTTCCTAGCAATTACAGTGTATTGGACTGAAGAGGAGCTACTGTTCTTGTCAGTTTCCTAAGCAGAGTTGAACTAGGTATGGCCCGTGTGTGTAGGAAGCAAAGTTTTTTTGTTCTGAGCAAGCTCATTGTTCGGACCCCATAGGAAACACAGTAGAGTACAAGAGTGCTCTTTTCTCAAAAGGAGAGTGTGTTTCTTGTAAGGTGAGCTAGTGTTTGTTTCCCAGTCCTAAATAGAGTTGAATCCCATGCAGTTTCTGGTCCTACGAGCAACAGTTGTTTTCTGGTAAGAAGAGTCATTATTGCGCTCGCGTTGTCATACACATGCAAATAGCACTGGCGTCTGTTACCAGCATGTACACTGTATTGGACTGAAGAGGATCTACTATTCTTGTCAGTTTCCTAAGCAGAATTGAACTAGATATGGCCGTGTGTGTAGGAAGCACAGTTCTTTTGTTCTGAGCAAGCTCACTGTTTTGGCACTCTAGGAAACACAGTAGAGTAGAAGAGTGCTCTTTTCTCAAAAGCAGAGTGTGTTTCTTGTAAGGCGAGCTAGCGTTTTTTTCCCAGTACTAAATGGAGTTGAATCACATGCAGTTTTTGGTCCTACGAACAAGAGTTGTTTTCTGGTAAGGAAAGTCACTATTGCGCTCCCACTGCCATACACAGTGCAAATAGCACTCGCGTCTGTTCCCACCAAGTACAGGGTATTGGACTGAAGAGGAGCTACTATTCTTGTCAGTTTCCTAAGCAGAGTTGAAATAGATATGGCCCGTGTGTGTAGGAAGCACAGTTCTTTTGTTCTGAGCAAGCTCACTGTTCGGAACCCATAGGAAACACAGTAGAGTAGAAGAGTGATCTTTTCTCAAAAGCAGAGTGTGTTTCTTGTAAGGCCAGCTAGTGTTTGTTTCCCAGTAAGAAATGGAGTTGAATCCCATGCAGTTTCTGGTCCTACGAGCAAGAGTTGTTTTCTGGTAAGAAGAGTCACTATTGCGCTCCCATTGCCATACACAGTGCAAATAGCACTCGCGTCTGTTCCCAGCAAGTACAGTGTATTGGACTGAAAAGAAGCTACTGTTCTTGTCGTTTCCTAAGCAGAGTTGAAGTAGATATGTCCCGTGTGTGTAGGAAGCACAGTTCTTTTGTTCTGAGCTAGCTCACTGTTCGGACCCCATAGGAAACACAGTAGAGTAGAAGAGTGCTCTTTTCTCAAAAGCAGAGTTTGTTTCTTGTAAGGCGAGCTAGCGTTTGTTTCCCAGTCCTAAATGGAGTTGAACCAAATGGAGTTTTTTGTCCTATGAGCAGGAGTTGTTTTCTGGTTAGAAGAGTAACTATTTCGCTCCCATTGCCATACACAGTGCAAATAGCACTGGTGTCCATTCCCAGCATGTACAGTGTATTGGACTGAAGAGGATCTAGTGTTCTTGTCAGTTTCCTAAATAGTATTGAACTAGATATGGCCTGTGTGTGTAGGAAGCACAGTTCTTTTGTTCTGAGCATGCTCACTGTTCTGGCCCTATAGGAAAACCAGTAGAGTAGAAGAGTGCTCTTTTCTCAAAAGCAGAGTGTGTTCCTTGTAAGACGAGCTAGCGTTTGTTTCCCAGTCCTAAATGGATTTGAGTCACATGCAGTTTCTGGTCCTACGAGCAAGAGTTGTTTTCTGGTAAGAAGAGTCACTATTGCCATCCCATTGCCATACAAAGTGCAAATAGCACTCACGTCTGTTCCCAGAGAGTACAGTGTATTGGACTGAAGAGGAGCTACTGTTCTTGTCAGTTTCCGACGCAGAGTTGAAGTAGAGATGTCCCGTGTGTGTAGGAAGCACAGTTCTTTTGTTCTGACCAAGCTCACTGTTCGGACACCATAGGAAACACAGTAGAGTAGAAGAGTGCTCTTTTCTCAAAAGCAGAGTGTGTTTCTTGTAATCGAGCTAGCGTTTGTTTCCCAGTCCTAAATGGAGTTGAGTCACATGCAGTTTCTGGTCCTATGAGCAAGAGTTTTTTTCTGGTAAGGAAAGTCACTATTGTGCTCCCATTGTCATTCACAGGGCAAATAGCACTTGCGTCTGTTCCTAGCAAGTACAGTGTATTGGACTGAAGAGGAGCTACTGTTCTTGTCAGTTTCCTAAGCAGAGTTGAACTAGATATAACCCGTGTGTGTAGGAAGCACAGTTCTTTTGTTCTGAGCAAGCTCACTATTCTGGCCCTATAGGAATCACAGTAGAGTAGAAGAGTGCTCTTTTCTCAAATCATAGTGTGTTTCTTGTAATGCGAGCTAGCATTTGTTTCCCAGTCCTACATGTAGTTGAATCACATGCAGTTTTTGATCCTACGAGCAAGAGTTGTTTTCTCGTAAGGAAAGTCACTATTGTGCTCCCATTGCCATACACAGTGCAAATAGCACTGGCGTCTGTTCCCAGCATGTACAGTGTATTGGCCTGAAAAGGAGCTACTGTTCTTGTCAGTTTGCTAAGCAGAGTTGAAATAGACACGGCCCATGTGTGTAGGAAGCACAGTTCTTTTGTTCTGAGCAAGCTCACTGTTCTGGCCCTATAGGAAACACAGTAGAGTAGAAGAGTGCTCTTTTCTCAAAAGCAGAGTGTGTTTCTTGTAAGGCGAGCTAGCGTTTGTTTCCCAGTCCTAAATGGAGTTGAATCACATGCAGTTTCTGGTCCTACAAGCAAGAGTTGTTTTCTGGTAAGAAGAGTCACTATTGTGCTCCCATTGTCATACACAGGGCAAATAGCACTGGCGTCTGTTCCCAGCAAGTACAGTGTATGGGACAGAAGAGGATCTACTGTTCTTGTCAGTTTCCTAAGCAGAATTGAACTAGATATGGCCGTGTGTGTAGGAAGCACAGTTCTTTTGTTCTGAGCAAGCTCACTGTTTTGGCCCTATAGGAAACACAGTAGAGTAGAAGAGTGCTCTTTTCTCAAAAGCAGAGTGTGTTTCTTGTAAGGCGAGCTAGCGTTTGTTTCCCAGTCGTAATGGAGTTAAATCACATGCAGTTTCTGCTCCTACAAGCAAGAGTTGTTTTCTGGTAAGAAGAGTCACTAATGCCCTCCCATTGCCATACACAGTACAAATAGCACTCGCGTCTGTTCCCAGAATGTATGGTGTATTGGACTGAAGAGGAGCCACTGTTCTTGTCAGTTTCCTAAGCAGAGTTGAATTAGGTATGGCCCGTGTGTGTAGGAAGCAAAGTTTTTTTGTTCTGAGCAAGCAATTGTTCGGACCCCATAGGAAACACAGTAGAGTACAAGAGTGCTCTTTTCTCAAAAGGAGAGTGTGTTTCTTGTAAGGTGAGCTAGTGTTTGTTTCCCAGTCCTAAATAGAGTTGAATCCCATGCAGTTTCTGGTCCTACGAGCAACAGTTTTTTTCTGGTAAGAAGAGTCATTATTGAGCTCGCGTTGTCATACACAGGGCAAATAGCACTGGCGTCTGTTACCAGCATGTACACTGTATTGGACTGAAGAGGATCTACTATTCTTGTCAGTTTCCTAAGCAGAATTGAACTAGATATGTCCCGTGTGTGTAGGAAGCACAGTTCTTTTGTTCTGAGCTAGCTCACTGTTCGGACCCCATAGGAAACACAGTAGAGTAGAAGAGTGCTCTTTTCTCAAAAGCAGAGTGTGTTTCTTGTAAGGCGAGCTAGCGTTTGTTTCCCAGTCCGGAATGGAGTTGAACCAAATGGAGTTTTTTGTCCTATGAGCAGGAGTTGTTTTCTGGTAAGAAGAGTAACTATTTCGCTCCCATTGCCATACACAGTGCAAATAGCACTGGTGTCCATTCCCAGCATGTACAGTGTATTGGACTGAAGAGGATCTACTGTTCTTGTCAGTTTCCTAAATAGAATTGAACTAGATATGGCCCGTGTGTGTAGGAAGCACAGTTCTTTTGTTCTGAGCATGCTCACTGTTCTGGCCCTATAGGAAAACCAGTAGAGTAGAAGAGTGCTCTTTTCTCAAAAGCAGAGTGTGTTCCTTGTAAGACGAGCTAGCGTTTGTTTCCCAGTCCTAAATGGATTTGAGTCACAAGCAGTTTCTGGTCCTACGAGCAAGAGTTGTTTTCTGGTAAGAAGAGTCACTATTGCCATCCCATTGCCATACAAAGTGCAAATAGCACTCACGTCTGTTCCCAGAGAGTACAGTGTATTGGACTGAAGATAGAGCCACTGTTCTTGTCAGTGTCCTAAGCAGAGTTGAACTAGATATGGCCCGTGTGTAGGAAGCACAGTTTTTTTGTTCTGAGCAAGCTCACTGTTCGAACCCCATAGGAAACACAGTAGAGTAGAAGAGTGCTCTTTTCTCAAAAGCAGAGTGTGTTCCTTGTAAGGCGAGCTAGCGTTTGTTTCCCAGTCCTAAATGGAGTTGAATCACATGCAGTTTCTGGTCCTGCGAGCAAGAGTTGTTTTCTGGTAAGAAGAGACACTAGTGTGCTCCCATTGCCATACACAGTACAAATAGCACTCGCGTCTGTTCGCAGCATGTACAGTGTATTGGACTGAAAAGGATCTACTGTTCTTGTCAGTTTCCTAAGCAGAATTGAACTAGTTATGGCCGTGTATGTAGGAAGCACAGTTCTTTTGTTCTGAGCAAACTTTCTGTTCTGTCCCTATAGGAAACACAGAGGAGTAGAAGAGTGCTCTTTTCTCAAAAGCAGAGTGTGTTTCTTGTAAGGCGAGCTAGCGTTTGTTTCCCAGTCCTAAATGGAGTTGAATCATATGCAGTTTTTGGTCCTACATGCAAGATTTGTGTTCTGGTAAGGAAAGTCACTATTGTGCTCCCTTTGCCATACACAGTGCAAATAGCACTCCCGTCTGTTCCCAGCAAGTGCAGTGTATTGGACTGAAGAGGATCTACTGTTCTTGTCAGTTTCCTAAGCAGAGTTGAACTAGATATGGCCCGTGTGTGTAGGAAGCACAGTTCTTTTGTTCTGAGCAAGCTCACTGTTTACACCCCAAAGGAAACACAGTAGAGTAGAAGAGTGCTCTTTTCTCAAAAGCAGAGTGTGTTTCTTGTAAGGCGAGCTAGCGTTTGTTTCCCAGTCCTAAATGGAGTTGAATCACATGTAGTTTTTGATCCTACGAGCAAGAGTTGTTTTCTGGTAAGGAAAGTCACTATTGCGCTCCCATTGCCACACACAGTGCAAAGAGGACTCGCGTCTGTTCCCATCAAGTACAGTGTATTGGACTAAGGAGGAGCTACTGTTCTTGTCAGTTTCCTAAGCAGAGTTGAACTAGATATGGCCCCTGTGTGTAGGAAGCACAGATCTTTTGTTCTGAGCAAGCTGACTGTTCGGACCCCATAGGAAACACAGTAAAGTAGAAGAGTGCTCTTTTCTCAAAAGCAGAGTGTGTTTCTGGTAAGGCGAGCTAGTGTTTGTTTCCCAGTCTGAAATGGAGTTGAATCCCATGCAGTTTCTGGTCCTAAGAGCAAGAGATGTTTTCTGGTAAGAATAGTCACTATTGCGCTCCCATTGCCATATACAGTGCAAATAGCTCTCGCGTCTGTGCCTAGCAAGTACAGTGTATTGGACTGAAGAGGAGCTACTGTTCTTGTCAGTTTCCTAAGCGGAGTTAAACTAGATATGGCCGTGTGTGTAGGAAGCACAGTTCTTTTGTTCTGAGCAAGCTCACTGTTCTGGCCCTATAGGAAACACAGTAGATTAGAAGAGTGATCTTTTCTCAAAAGCAAAGTGTGTTTCTTGTAAGGCAAGCTAGTGTTTGTTTCCCAGTCCGAAATGGAGTTGAATCACATGCAGTGTCTGGTCCTACGAGCAAGAGTTGTTTTCTGGTAAGAAGAGTCACTATTGCGCTCCCATTGTCATACACAGGGCAAATAGCACTGGCGTCTGTTCCCAGCATGTAGAGTGTATTGGACTGAAGAGGATCTACTGTTCTTGTCAGTTTCCTAAGCAGAGTTGAACTAGATATAGTCGGTGTGTGTAGGAAGCACAGTACTTTTGTTCTGAGCAAGCTCACTATTCTGGCCCTACAAAAAACACATTAGACTAGAAGAGTGCTCTTTTCTCAAAAGCAGAGTGTGTTTATTGTAAGGCCAGCTAGTGTTTGTTTCCCAGTAAGAAATGGAGTTGAATCCCATGCAGTTTCTGGTCCTACGAGCAAGAGTTGTTTTCTGGTAAGAAGAGTCACTATTGCGCTCCCATTGACATACACAGTGCAAATAGCATTCGCGTCTGTTCCCAGCAAGTACAGTGTATTGGACTGAAGAGAAGCTACTGTTCTTGTCAGTTTCCTAAGCAGAGTTGAAGTAGATATGTCCCGTGTGTGTAGGAAGCACAGTTCTTTTGTTCTGAGCTAGCTCACTGTTCGGACCACATAGGAAACACAGTAGAGTAGAAGAGTGCTCTTTTCTCAAAAGCAGAGTGTGTTTCTTGTAAGGCGAGCTAGCGTTTGTTTCCCAGTCCGAAATGGAGTTGAACCAAATGGAGTTTTTTGTCCTATGAGCAGGAGTTGTTTTCTGGTAAGAAGAGTAACTATTTCGCTCCCATTGCCATACACAGTGCAAATAGCACTGGTGTCCATTCCCAGCATGTACAGTGTATTGGACTGAAGAGGATCTACTGTTCTTGTCAGTTTCCTAAATAGAATTGAACTAGATATGGCCCGTGTGTGTAGGAAGCACAGTTCTTTTGTTCTGAGCATGCTCACTGTTCTGGCCCTATAGGAAAACCAGTAGAGTAGAAGAGTGCTCTTTTCTCAAAAGCAGAGTGTGTTCCTTGTAAGACGAGCTAGCGTTTGTTTCCGAGTCCTAAATGGATTTGAGTCACATGCAGTTTCTGGTCCTACGAGCAAGAGTTGTTTTCTGGTAAGAAGAGTCACTATTGAGTTCCCATTGTCATACACAGGGCAAATAGCACTGGCATCTGTTCCCACCAAGTACAGTGTATTGGACTGAAGAGGAGCTACTGTTCTTGTCAGTTTCCTAAGCAGAGTTGAACTAGATATAGCCCGTGTGTGTAGGAAGCACAGTTCTTTTGTTCTGAGCAAGCTCACTATTGTGGTCCTATAGGAAACACAGCAGAGTAGAAGAGTGCTCTTTTCTCAAAAGTAGAGTGTGTTTCTTGTAAGGCGAGCTAGCGTTTGTTTCCCAGTCTTAAATGGAGTTAAGTCACATGCAGTTTCTGGTCCTACGAGCAAGAGTTTTTTTCTGGTAAGGAAAGTCACTATTGTGCTCCCATTGTCATTCACAGAGCAAATAGCACTGGCGTCTGTTCCTAGCAAGTACAGTGTATTGGACTGAAGAGGAGCTACTGTTCTTGTCAGTTTCCTAAGCAGAGTTGAACTAGATATACCCCGTGTGTGTAGGAAGCACAGTTCTTTTGTTCTGAGCAAGCTCACTATTCTAGCCCTATAGGAATCACAGTAGAGTAGAAGAGTGCTCTTTTCTCAAATCAGAGTGTGTTTCTTGTAATGCGAGCTAGCATTTGTTTCCCAGTCCTACATGTAGTTGAATCACATGCAGTTTTTGATCCTACGAGCAAGAGTTGTTTTCTCGTAAGGAAAGTCACTATTGAGCTCCCATTGCCATACACAGTGCAAATAGCACTGGCGTCTGTTCCCAGCATGTACAGTGTATTGGCCTGAAAAGGAGCTACTGTTCTTGTCAGTTTGCTAAGCAGAGTTGAACTAGACACGGCCCATGTGTGTAGGAAGCACAGTTCTTTTGTTCTGAGCAAGCTCACTGTTCTGGCCCTATAGGAAAAACAGTAGAGTAGAAGAGTGCTCTTTTCTCAAAAGCAGAGTGTGTTTCTTGTAAGGCGAGCTAGCGTTTGTTTCCCAGTCCTAAATGGAGTTGAATCCCATGCAGTTTCTGGTCCTACGAGCAAGAGTTGTTATCTGGTAAGAAAAGTCACTATTGCGCTCCCATTGCCATACACAGTGCAAATAGCACTCGCGTCTGTTCCCAGCAAGTACAGTGTATTGGACTGAAGAGGAGCTACTGTTCTTGTCAGTTTCCGAAGCAGAGTTGAAGTAGAGATGTCCCGTGTGTGTAGGAAGCACAGTTCTTTTGTTCTGACCAAGCTCACTGTTCGGACACCATAGGAAATACAGTAGAGTAGAAGAGTGCTCTTTTCTCAAAAGCAGAGTGTGTTTCTTGTAATCGAGCTAGCGTTTGTTTCCCAGTCCTAAATGGAGTTGAGTCACATGCAGTTTCTGGTCCTATGAGCAAGAGTTTTTTTCTGGTAAGGAAAGTGACTATTGTGCTCCCATTGTCATTCACAGGGCAAATAGCACTGGCGTCTGTTCCTAGCAAGTACAGTGTATTGGACTGAAGAGGAGCTACTGTTCTTGTCAGTTTCCTAAGCAGAGTTGAACTAGATATAACCTGTGTGTGTAGGAAGCACAGTTCTTTTGTTCTGAGCAAGCTCACTATTCTGGCCCTATAGGAATCACAGTAGAGTAGAAGAGTGCTCTTTTCTCAAATCAGAGTGTGTTTCTTGTAATGCGAGCTAGCATTTGTTTCCCAGTCCTACATGTAGTTGAATCACATGCAGTTTTTGATCCTACGAGCAAGAGTTGTTTTCTCGTAAGGAAAGTCACTATTGTGCTCCCATTGCCATACACAGTGCAAATAGCACTGGCGTCTGTTCCCAGCATGTACAGTGTATTGGCCTGAAAAGGAGCTACTGTTCTTGTCAGTTTGCTAAGCAGAGTTGAAATAGACACGGCCCATGTGTGTAGGAAGCACAGTTCTTTTGTTCTGAGCAAGCTCACTGTTCTGGCCCTATAGGAAACACAGTAGAGTAGAAGAGTGCTCTTTTCTCAAAAGCAGAGTGTGTTTCTTGTAAGGCGAGCTAGCATTTGTTTCCCAGTCCTAAATGGAGTTGAATCACATGCAGTTTCTGGTCCTACAAGCAAGAGTTGTTTTCTGGTAAGAAGAGTCACTATTGTGCTCCCATTGTCATACACAGGGCAAATAGCACTGGCGTCTGTTCCCAGCAAGTACAGTGTATGGGACAGAAGAGGATCTACTGTTCTTGTCAGTTTCCTAAGCAGAATTGAACTAGATATGGCCGTGTGTGTAGGAAGCACAGTTCTTTTGTTCTGAGCAAGCTCACTGTTTTGGCCCTATAGGAAACACAGTAGAGTAGAAGAGTGCTCTTTTCTCAAAAGCAGAGTGTGTTTCTTGTAAGGCGAGCTAGCGTTTGTTTCCCAGTCCTAAATGGAGTTAAATCACATGCAGTTTCTGCTCCTACAAGCAAGAGTTGTTTTCTGGTAAGAAGAGTCACTAATGCCCTCCCATTGCCATACACAATACAAATAGCACTCGCGTCTGTTCCCAGAATGTATGGTGTATTGGACTGAAGAGGAGCCACTGTTCTTGTCAGTTTCCTAAGCAGAGTTGAATTAGGTATGGCCCGTGTGTGTAGGAAGCAAAGTTTTTTTGTTCTGAGCAAGCAATTGTTCGGACCCCATAGGAAACACAGTAGAGTACAAGAGTGCTCTTTTCTCAAAAGGAGAGTGTGTTTCTTGTAAGGTGAGCTAGTGTTTGTTTCCCAGTCCTAAATAGAGTTGAATCCCATGCAGTTTCTGGTCCTACGAGCAACAGTTTTTTTCTGGTAAGAAGAGTCATTATTGAGCTCGCGTTGTCATACACAGGGCAAATAGCACTGGCGTCTGTTACCAGCATGTACACTGTATTGGACTGAAGAGGATCTACTATTCTTGTCAGTTTCCTAAGCAGAATTGAACTAGATATGTCCCGTGTGTGTAGGAAGCACAGTTCTTTTGTTCTGAGCTAGCTCACTGTTCGGACCCCATAGGAAACACAGTAGAGTAGAAGAGTGCTCTTTTCTCAAAAGCAGAGTGTGTTTCTAGTAAGGCGAGCTAGCGTTTGTTTCCCAGTCCGAAATGGAGTTGAACCAAATGGAGTTTTTTGTCCTATGAGCAGGAGTTGTTTTCTGGTAAGAAGAGTAACTATTTCGCTCCCAGTGCCATGCACAGTGCAAATAGCACTGGTGTCCATTCCCAGCATGTACAGTGTATTGGACTGAAGAGGATCTACTGTTCTTGTCAGTTTCCTAAATAGAATTGAACTAGATATGGCCCGTGTGTGTAGGAAGCACAGTTCTTTTGTTCTGAGCATGCTCACTGTTCTGGCCCTATAGGAAAACCAGTAGAGTAGAAGAGTGCTCTTTTCTCAAAAGCAGAGTGTGTTCCTTGTAAGACGAGCTAGCGTTTGTTTCCCAGTCCTAAATGGATTTGAGTCACAAGCAGTTTCTGGTCCTACGAGCAAGAGTTGTTTTCTGGTAAGAAGAGTCACTATTGCCATCCCATTGCCATACAAAGTGCAAATAGCACTCACGTCTGTTCCCAGAGAGTACAGTGTATTGGACTGAAGATAGAGCCACTGTTCTTGTCAGTGTCCTAAGCAGAGTTGAACTAGATATGGCCCGTGTGTAGGAAGCACAGTTTTTTTGTTCTGAGCAAGCTCACTGTTCGAACCCCATAGGAAACACAGTAGAGTAGAAGAGTGCTCTTTTCTCAAAAGCAGAGTGTGTTCCTTGTAAGGCGAGCTAGCGTTTGTTTCCCAGTCCTAAATGGAGTTGAATCACATGCAGTTTCTGGTCCTGCGAGCAAGAGTTGTTTTCTGGTAAGAAGAGACACTAGTGTGCTCCCATTGCCATACACAGTACAAATAGCACTCGCGTCTGTTCGCAGCATGTACAGTGTATTGGACTGAAAAGGATCTACTGTTCTTGTCAGTTTCCTAAGCAGAATTGAACTAGTTATGGCCGTGTATGTAGGAAGCACAGTTCTTTTGTTCTGAGCAAACTTTCTGTTCTGTCCCTATAGGAAACACAGAGGAGTAGAAGAGTGCTCTTTTCTCAAAAGCAGAGTGTGTTTCTTGTAAGGCGAGCTAGCGTTTGTTTCCCAGTCCTAAATGGAGTTGAATCATATGCAGTTTTTGGTCCTACATGCAAGATTTGTGTTCTGGTAAGGAAAGTCACTATTGTGCTCCCTTTGCCATACACAGTGCAAATAGCACTCCCGTCTGTTCCCAGCAAGTGCAGTGTATTGGACTGAAGAGGATCTACTGTTCTTGTCAGTTTCCTAAGCAGAGTTGAACTAGATATGGCCCGTGTGTGTAGGAAGCACAGTTCTTTTGTTCTGAGCAAGCTCACTGTTTACACCCCAAAGGAAACACAGTAGAGTAGAAGAGTGCTCTTTTCTCAAAAGCAGAGTGTGTTTCTTGTAAGGCGAGCTAGCGTTTGTTTCCCAGTCCTAAATGGAGTTGAATCACATGTAGTTTTTGATCCTACGAGCAAGAGTTGTTTTCTGGTAAGGAAAGTCACTATTGCGCTCCCATTGCCACACACAGTGCAAAGAGGACTCGCGTCTGTTCCCATCAAGTACAGTGTATTGGACTAAGGAGGAGCTACTGTTCTTGTCAGTTTCCTAAGCAGAGTTGAACTAGATATGGCCCCTGTGTGTAGGAAGCACAGATCTTTTGTTCTGAGCAAGCTGACTGTTCGGACCCCATAGGAAACACAGTAAAGTAGAAGAGTGCTCTTTTCTCAAAAGCAGAGTGTGTTTCTGGTAAGGCGAGCTAGTGTTTGTTTCCCAGTCTGAAATGGAGTTGAATCCCATGCAGTTTCTGGTCCTAAGAGCAAGAGATGTTTTCTGGTAAGAATAGTCACTATTGCGCTCCCATTGCCATATACAGTGCAAATAGCTCTCGCGTCTGTGCCTAGCAAGTACAGTGTATTGGACTGAAGAGGAGCTACTGTTCTTGTCAGTTTCCTAAGCGGAGTTAAACTAGATATGGCCGTGTGTGTAGGAAGCACAGTTCTTTTGTTCTGAGCAAGCTCACTGTTCTGGCCCTATAGGAAACACAGTAGATTAGAAGAGTGATCTTTTCTCAAAAGCAAAGTGTGTTTCTTGTAAGGCAAGCTAGTGTTTGTTTCCCAGTCCGAAATGGAGTTGAATCACATGCAGTGTCTGGTCCTACGAGCAAGAGTTGTTTTCTGGTAAGAAGAGTCACTATTGCGCTCCCATTGTCATACACAGGGCAAATAGCACTGGCGTCTGTTCCCAGCATGTAGAGTGTATTGGACTGAAGAGGATCTACTGTTCTTGTCAGTTTCCTAAGCAGAGTTGAACTAGATATAGTCGGTGTGTGTAGGAAGCACAGTACTTTTGTTCTGAGCAAGCTCACTATTCTGGCCCTACAAAAAACACATTAGACTAGAAGAGTGCTCTTTTCTCAAAAGCAGAGTGTGTTTATTGTAAGGCCAGCTAGTGTTTGTTTCCCAGTAAGAAATGGAGTTGAATCCCATGCAGTTTCTGGTCCTACGAGCAAGAGTTGTTTTCTGGTAAGAAGAGTCACTATTGCGCTCCCATTGACATACACAGTGCAAATAGCACTCGCGTCTGTTCCCAGCAAGTACAGTGTATTGGACTGAAGAGAAGCTACTGTTCTTGTCAGTTTCCTAAGCAGAGTTGAAGTAGATATGTCCCGTGTGTGTAGGAAGCACAGTTCTTTTGTTCTGAGCTAGCTCACTGTTCGGACCACATAGGAAACACAGTAGAGTAGAAGAGTGCTCTTTTCTCAAAAGCAGAGTGTGTTTCTTGTAAGGCGAGCTAGCGTTTGTTTCCCAGTCCGAAATGGAGTTGAACCAAATGGAGTTTTTTGTCCTATGAGCAGGAGTTGTTTTCTGGTAAGAAGAGTAACTATTTCGCTCCCATTGCCATACACAGTGCAAATAGCACTGGTGTCCATTCCCAGCATGTACAGTGTATTGGACTGAAGAGGATCTACTGTTCTTGTCAGTTTCCTAAATAGAATTGAACTAGATATGGCCCGTGTGTGTAGGAAGCACAGTTCTTTTGTTCTGAGCATGCTCACTGTTCTGGCCCTATAGGAAAACCAGTAGAGTAGAAGAGTGCTCTTTTCTCAAAAGCAGAGTGTGTTCCTTGTAAGACGAGCTAGCGTTTGTTTCCCAGTCCTAAATGGATTTGAGTCACATGCAGTTTCTGGTCCTATGAGCAAGAGTTGTTTTCTGGTAAGAAGAGTCACTATTGAGTTCCCATTGTCATACACAGGGCAAATAGCACTGGCATCTGTTCCCACCAAGTACAGTGTATTGGACTGAAGAGGAGCTACTGTTCTTGTCAGTTTCCTAAGCAGAGTTGAACTAGATATAGCCCGTGTGTGTAGGAAGCACAGTTCTTTTGTTCTGAGCAAGCTCACTATTGTGGTCCTATAGGAAACACAGCAGAGTAGAAGAGTGCTCTTTTCTCAAAAGTAGAGTGTGTTTCTTGTAAGGCGAGCTAGCGTTTGTTTCCCAGTCTTAAATGGAGTTAAGTCACATGCAGTTTCTGGTCCTACGAGCAAGAGTTTTTTTCTGGTAAGGAAAGTCACTATTGTGCTCCCATTGTCATTCACAGAGCAAATAGCACTGGCGTCTGTTCCTAGCAAGTACAGTGTATTGGACTGAAGAGGAGCTACTGTTCTTGTCAGTTTCCTAAGCAGAGTTGAACTAGATATACCCCGTGTGTGTAGGAAGCACAGTTCTTTTGTTCTGAGCAAGCTCACTATTCTAGCCCTATAGGAATCACAGTAGAGTAGAAGAGTGCTCTTTTCTCAAATCAGAGTGTGTTTCTTGTAATGCGAGCTAGCATTTGTTTCCCAGTCCTACATGTAGTTGAATCACATGCAGTTTTTGATCCTACGAGCAAGAGTTGTTTTCTCGTAAGGAAAGTCACTATTGAGCTCCCATTGCCATACACAGTGCAAATAGCACTGGCGTCTGTTCCCAGCATGTACAGTGTATTGGCCTGAAAAGGAGCTACTGTTCTTGTCAGTTTGCTAAGCAGAGTTGAACTAGACACGGCCCATGTGTGTAGGAAGCACAGTTCTTTTGTTCTGAGCAAGCTCACTGTTCTGGCCCTATAGGAAAAACAGTAGAGTAGAAGAGTGCTCTTTTCTCAAAAGCAGAGTGTGTTTCTTGTAAGGCGAGCTAGCGTTTGTTTCCCAGTCCTAAATGGAGTTGAATCCCATGCAGTTTCTTGTCCTACGAGCAAGAGTTGTTATCTGGTAAGAAAAGTCACTATTGCGCTCCCATTGCCATACACAGTGCAAATAGCACTTGCATCTGTTCCCAGCAAGTACAGTGTATTGGACTGAAGAGGAGCTACTGTTCTTGTCAGTTTCCGAAGCAGAGTTGAAGTAGAGATGTCCCGTGTGTGTAGGAAGCACAGTTCTTTTGTTCTGACCAAGCTCACTGTTCGGACACCATAGGAAATACAGTAGAGTAGAAGAGTGCTCTTTTCTCAAAAGCAGAGTGTGTTTCTTGTAATCGAGCTAGCGTTTGTTTCCCAGTCCTAAATGGAGTTGAGTCACATGCAGTTTCTTGTCCTATGAGCAAGAGTTTTTTTCTGGTAAGGAAAGTGACTATTGTGCTCCCATTGTCATTCACAGGGCAAATAGCACTGGCGTCTGTTCCTAGCAAGTACAGTGTATTGGACTGAAGAGGAGCTACTGTTCTTGTCAGTTTCCTAAGCAGAGTTGAACTAGATATAACCTGTGTGTGTAGGAAGCACAGTTCTTTTGTTCTGAGCAAGCTCACTATTCTGGCCCTATAGGAATCACAGTAGAGTAGAAGAGTGCTCTTTTCTCAAATCAGAGTGTGTTTCTTGTAATGCGAGCTAGCATTTGTTTCCCAGTCCTACATGTAGTTGAATCACATGCAGTTTTTGATCCTACGAGCAAGAGTTGTTTTCTCGTAAGGAAAGTCACTATTGTGCTCCCATTGCCATACACAGTGCAAATAGCACTGGCGTCTGTTCCCAGCATGTACAGTGTATTGGCCTGAAAAGGAGCTACTGTTCTTGTCAGTTTGCTAAGCAGAGTTGAAATAGACACGGCCCATGTGTGTAGGAAGCACAGTTCTTTTGTTCTGAGCAAGCTCACTGTTCTGGCCCTATAGGAAACACAGTAGAGTAGAAGAGTGCTCTTTTCTCAAAAGCAGAGTGTGTTTCTTGTAAGGCGAGCTAGCATTTGTTTCCCAGTCCTAAATGGAGTTGAATCACATGCAGTTTCTGGTCCTACAAGCAAGAGTTGTTTTCTGGTAAGAAGAGTCACTATTGTGCTCCCATTGTCATACACAGGGCAAATAGCACTGGCGTCTGTTCCCAGCAAGTACAGTGTATGGGACAGAAGAGGATCTACTGTTCTTGTCAGTTTCCTAAGCAGAATTGAACTAGATATGGCCGTGTGTGTAGGAAGCACAGTTCTTTTGTTCTGAGCAAGCTCACTGTTTTGGCCCTATAGGAAACACAGTAGAGTAGAAGAGTGCTCTTTTCTCAAAAGCAGAGTGTGTTTCTTGTAAGGCGAGCTAGCGTTTGTTTCCCAGTCCTAAATGGAGTTAAATCACATGCAGTTTCTGCTCCTACAAGCAAGAGTTGTTTTCTGGTAAGAAGAGTCACTAATGCCCTCCCATTGCCATACACAGTACAAATAGCACTCGCGTCTGTTCCCAGAATGTATGGTGTATTGGACTGAAGAGGAGCCACTGTTCTTGTCAGTTTCCTAAGCAGAGTTGAATTAGGTATGGCCCGTGTGTGTAGGAAGCAAAGTTTTTTTGTTCTGAGCAAGCAATTGTTCGGACCCCATAGGAAACACAGTAGAGTACAAGAGTGCTCTTTTCTCAAAAGGAGAGTGTGTTTCTTGTAAGGTGAGCTAGTGTTTGTTTCCCAGTCCTAAATAGAGTTGAATCCCATGCAGTTTCTGGTCCTACGAGCAACAGTTTTTTTCTGGTAAGAAGAGTCATTATTGAGCTCGCGTTGTCATACACAGGGCAAATAGCACTGGCGTCTGTTACCAGCATGTACACTGTATTGGACTGAAGAGGATCTACTATTCTTGTCAGTTTCCTAAGCAGAATTGAACTAGATATGTCCCATGTGTGTAGGAAGCACAGTTCTTTTGTTCTGAGCTAGCTCACTGTTCGGACCCCATAGGAAACACAGTAGAGTAGAAGAGTGCTCTTTTCTCAAAAGCAGAGTGTGTTTCTTGTAAGGCGAGCTAGCGTTTGTTTCCCAGTCCGAAATGGAGTTGAACCAAATGGAGTTTTTTGTCCTATGAGCAGGAGTTGTTTTCTGGTAAGAAGAGTAACTATTTCGCTCCCAGTGCCATACACAGTGCAAATAGCACTGGTGTCCATTCCCAGCATGTACAGTGTATTGGACTGAAGAGGATCTACTGTTCTTGTCAGTTTCCTAAATAGAATTGAACTAGATATGGCCCGTGTGTGTAGGAAGCACAGTTCTTTTGTTCTGAGCATGCTCACTGTTCTGGCCCTATAGGAAAACCAGTAGAGTAGAAGAGTGCTCTTTTCTCAAAAGCAGAGTGTGTTCCTTGTAAGACGAGCTAGCGTTTGTTTCCCAGTCCTAAATGGATTTGAGTCACAAGCAGTTTCTGGTCCTACGAGCAAGAGTTGTTTTCTGGTAAGAAGAGTCACTATTGCCATCCCATTGCCATACAAAGTGCAAATAGCACTCACGTCTGTTCCCAGAGAGTACAGTGTATTGGACTGAAGATAGAGCCACTGTTCTTGTCAGTGTCCTAAGCAGAGTTGAACTAGATATGGCCCGTGTGTAGGAAGCACAGTTTTTTTGTTCTGAGCAAGCTCACTGTTCGAACCCCATAGGAAACACAGTAGAGTAGAAGAGTGCTCTTTTCTCAAAAGCAGAGTGTGTTCCTTGTAAGGCGAGCTAGCGTTTGTTTCCCAGTCCTAAATGGAGTTGAATCACATGCAGTTTCTGGTCCTGCGAGCAAGAGTTGTTTTCTGGTAAGAAGAGACACTAGTGTGCTCCCATTGCCATACACAGTACAAATAGCACTCGCGTCTGTTCGCAGCATGTACAGTGTATTGGACTGAAAAGGATCTACTGTTCTTGTCAGTTTCCTAAGCAGAATTGAACTAGTTATGGCCGTGTATGTAGGAAGCACAGTTCTTTTGTTCTGAGCAAACTTTCTGTTCTGTCCCTGTAGGAAACACAGAGGAGTAGAAGAGTGCTCTTTTGTCAAAAGCAGAGTGTGTTTCTTGTAAGGCGAGCTAGCGTTTGTTTCCCAGTCCTAAATGGAGTTGAATCATATGCAGTTTTTGGTCCTACATGCAAGATTTGTGTTCTGGTAAGGAAAGTCACTATTGTGCTCCCTTTGCCATACACAGTGCAAATAGCACTCCCGTCTGTTCCCAGCAAGTGCAGTGTATTGGACTGAAGAGGATCTACTGTTCTTGTCAGTTTCCTAAGCAGAGTTGAACTAGATATGGCCCGTGTGTGTAGGAAGCACAGTTCTTTTGTTCTGAGCAAGCTCACTGTTTAGACCCCAAAGGAAACACAGTAGAGTAGAAGAGGGCTCTTTTCTCAAAAGCAGAGTGTGTTTCTTGTAAGGCGAGCTAGCGTTTGTTTCCCAGTCCTAAATGGAGTTGAATCACATGTAGTTTTTGATCCTACGAGCAAGAGTTGTTTTCTGGTAAGGAAAGTCACTATTGCGCTCCCATTGCCACACACAGTGCAAAGAGGACTCGCGTCTGTTCCCATCAAGTACAGTGTATTGGACTAAGGAGGAGCTACTGTTCTTGTCAGTTTCCTAAGCAGAGTTGAACTAGATATGGCCCCTGTGTGTAGGAAGCACAGATCTTTTGTTCTGAGCAAGCTGACTGTTCGGACCCCATAGGAAACACAGTAAAGTAGAAGAGTGCTCTTTTCTCAAAAGCAGAGTGTGTTTCTTGTAAGGCGAGCTAGTGTTTGTTTCCCAGTCTGAAATGGAGTTGAATCCCATGCAGTTTCTGGTCCTATGAGCAAGAGATGTTTTCTGGTAAGAATAGTCACTATTGCGCTCCCATTGCCATATACAGTGCAAATAGCTCTCGCGTCTGTGCCTAGCAAGTACAGTGTATTGGACTGAAGAGGAGATACTGTTCTTGTCAGTTTTCTAAGCGGAGTTAAACTAGATGTGGCCGTGTGTGTAGGAAGCACAGTTCTTTTGTTCTGAGCAAGCTCACTGTTCTGGCCCTATAGGAAACACAGTAGATTAGAAGAGTGATCTTTTCTCAAAAGCAAAGTGTGTTTCTTGTAAGGCAAGCTAGTGTTTGTTTCCCAGTCCTAAATGGAGTTGAATCACATGCAGTGTCTGGTCCTACGAGCAAGAGTTGTTTTCTGGTAAGAAGAGTCACTATTGCGCTCCCATTGTCATACACAGGGCAAATAGCACTGGCGTCTGTTCCCAGCATGTAGAGTGTATTGGACTGAAGAGGATCTACTGTTCTTGTCAGTTTCCTAAGCAGAGTTGAACTAGATATAGTCGGTGTGTGTAGGAAGCACAGTACTTTTGTTCTGAGCAAGCTCACTATTCTGGCCCTACAAAAAACACATTAGACTAGAAGAGTGCTCTTTTCTCAAAAGCAGAGTGTGTTTATTGTAAGGCCAGCTAGTGTTTGTTTCCCAGTAAGAAATGGAGTTGAATCCCATGCAGTTTCTGGTCCTACGAGCAAGAGTTGTTTTCTGGTAAGAAGAGTCACTATTGCGCTCCCATTGACATACACAGTGCAAATAGCACTCGCGTCTGTTCCCAGCAAGTACAGTGTATTGGACTGAAGAGAAGCTACTGTTCTTGTCAGTTTCCTAAGCAGAGTTGAAGTAGATATGTCCCGTGTGTGTAGGAAGCACAGTTCTTTTGTTCTGAGCTAGCTCACTGTTCGGACCACATAGGAAACACAGTAGAGTAGAAGAGTGCTCTTTTCTCAAAAGCAGAGTGTGTTTCTTGTAAGGTGAGCTAGCGTTTGTTTCCCAGTCCGAAATGGAGTTGAACCAAATGGAGTTTTTTGTCCTATGAGCAGGAGTTGTTTTCTTGTAAGAAGAGTAACTATTTCGCTCCCATTGCCATACACAGTGCAAATAGCACTGGTGTCCATTTCCAGCATGTACAGTGTATTGGACTGAAGAGGATCTACTGTTCTTGTCAGTTTCCTAAATAGAATTGAACTAGATATGGCCCGTGTGTGTAGGAAGCACAGTTCTTTTGTTCTGAGCATGCTCACTGTTCTGGCCCTATAGGAAAACCAGTAGAGTAGAAGAGTGCTCTTTTCTCAAAAGCAGAGTGTGTTCCTTGTAAGACGAGCTAGCGTTTGTTTCCGAGTCCAAAATGGATTTGAGTCACATGCAGTTTCTGGTCCTACGAGCAAGAGTTGTTTTCTGGTAAGAAGAGTCACTATTGAGTTCCCATTGTCATACACAGGGCAAATAGCACTGGCATCTGTTCCCACCAAGTACAGTGTATTGGACTGAAGAGGAGCTACTGTTCTTGTCAGTTTCCTAAGCAGAGTTGAACTAGATATACCCCGTGTGTGTAGGAAGCACAGTTCTTTGTTCTGAGCAAGCTCACTATTCTAGCCCTATAGGAATCACAGTAGAGTAGAAGAGTGCTCTTTTCTCAAATCAGAGTGTGTTTCTTGTAATGCGAGCTAGCATTTGTTTCCAGTCCTACATGTAGTTGAATCACATGCAGTTTTTGATCCTACGAGCAAGAGTTGTTTTCTCGTAAGGAAAGTCACTATTGTGCTCCCATTGCCATACACAGTGCAAATAGCACTGGCGTCTGTTCCCAGCATGTACAGTGTATTGGCCTGAAAAGGAGCTACTGTTCTTGTCAGTTTGCTAAGCAGAGTTGAACTAGACACGGCCCATGTGTGTAGGAAGCACAGTTCTTTTGTTCTGAGCAAGCTCACTGTTCTGGCCCTATAGGAAACACAGTAGAGTAGAAGAGTGCTCTTTTCTCAAAAGCAGAGTGTGTTTCTTGTAAGGCGAGCTAGCGTTTGTTTCCCAGTCCTAAATGGAGTTGAATCCCATGCAGTTTCTTGTCCTACGAGCAAGAGTTGTTATCTGGTAAGAAGAGTCACTATTGCGCTCCCATTGCCATACACAGTGCAAATAGCACTCGCGTCTGTTCCCAGCAAGTACAGTGTATTGGACTGAAGAGGAGCTACTGTTCTTGTCAGTTTCTGAAGCAGAGTTGAAGTAGAGATGTCCCGTGTGTGTAGGAAGCACAGTTCTTTTGTTCTGACCAAGCTCACTGTTCGGACACCATAGGAAACACAGTAGAGTAGAAGAGTGCTCTTTTCTCAAAAGCAGAGTGTGTTTCTTGTAATAGAGCTAGCGTTTGTTTCCCAGTCCTAAATGGAGTTGAGTCACATGCAGTTTCTGGTCCTATGAGCAAGAGTTTTTTTCTGGTAAGGATAGTGACTATTGTGCTCCCATTGTCATTCACAGGGCAAATAGCACTGGCGTCTGTTCCTAGCAAGTACAGTGTATTGGACTGAAGAGGAGCTACTGTTCTTGTCAGTTTCCTAAGCAGAATTGAACTAGATATAACCCGTGTGTGTAGGAAGCACAGTTCTTTTGTTCTGAGCAAGCTCACTATTCTGGCCCTATAGGAATCACAGTAGAGTAGAAGAGTGCTCTTTTCTCAAATCAGAGTGTGTTTCTTGTAATGCGAGCTAGCATTTGTTTCCCAGTCCTACATGTAGTTGAATCACATGCACTTTTTGATCCTACGAGCAAGAGTTGTTTTCTCGTAAGGAAAGTCACTATTGTGCTCCCATTGCCATACACAGTGCAAATAATACTGGCATCTGTTCCCAGCATGTACAGTGTATTGGACAGAAGAGGATCTACTGTTCTTGTCAGTTTCCTAAGCAGAATTGAACTAGATAAGGCCATGTGTGTAGGAAGCACAGTTCTTTTGTTCTGAGCAAGCTCTCTGTTGTGGCCATATATGAAACACAGTAGAGTAGTAGAGTGCTCTTTTCTCAAAAGCAGAGTGTGGTTCTTGTAAGGAGAGCTAGCGTTTGTTTCCCAGTCCTAAATGGAGTTGAATCATATGCAATTTCTGGTCCTACGAGCAAGAGATATTTTCTGTTAAGGAAAGTCACCATTGCGCTCCCACTGCCACACCCAGTGCAAATAGCACTCATGTCTGTTCACAGCAAGTACAGTGTATTGCACTGAAGAGGAGCTACTTGTCAGTTTCCTAAGCAGAGTTGAACTAGATATGGCCCGTGTGTGTAGGAAGCACAGTTCTTTTGTTCTGAGCAATCTCACTGTTCTGGGCCTAAAGGAAACACAGTAGAGTAGAAGAGTGCTCTTTTCTCAAAAGCAGAGTGTGTTTCTTGTAAGGCGAGATAGCGTTTGTTCCCCAGTCCTAAATGGAGTTGAATCACATGCAGTTTCTGGTCCTACAAGCAAGAGTTGTTTTCTCGTAAGGAAAGTCACTATTGTGCTCCCATTGCCATACACAGTGCAAATAGCACTCGTGTCTGCTCCCAGCAAGTACAGTGTATTTGACTGATGTGGAGCTACTGTCCTTGTCAGTTTCCTAAGCAGAGTTGAACTAGATATGGCCCGTGTGTGTAGGAAGCACAGTTCTTTTGTTCTGAGCAAGCTCACTGTTCGGACCCCATAGGAAAACCAGTAGAGTAGAAGAGTGCCCTTTTCTGAAAAGCACAGTGTGTTTCTTGTAAGGCGAGCTAGCGTTTGTTTCCCAGTCGTAATGGAGTTAAATCACATGCAGTTTCTGCTCCTACGAGCAAGAGTTGTTTTCTGGTAAGAAGAGTCACTATTGCCCTCCCATTGCCATACACAGTACAAATAGCACTCGCGTCTGTTCCCAGAATGTATGGTGTATTGGATTGAAGAGGAGCCACTGTTCTTGTCAGTTTGCTAAGCAATGTTGAACTAGGTATGGCCCGTGTGTGTAGGAAGCAAAGTTTTTTTGTTCTGAGCAAGCTCACTGTTCGGACACCATAGGAAACACAGTAGAGTACAAGAGTGCTCTTTTCTCAAAAGGAGAGTGTGTTTCTTGTAAGGTGAGCTAGTGTTTGTTTCCCAGTCCTAAATAGAGTTGAATCCCATGCAGTTTCTGGTCCTACGAGCAACAGTTGTTTTCTGGTAAGAAGAGTCAGTATTGCGCTCGCGTTGTCATACACAGGGCAAATAGCACTGGCGTCTGTTACCAGCATGTACACTGTATTGGACTGAAGAGAATCTACTATTCTTGTCAGTTTCCTAAGCAGAATTGAACTAGATATGTCCCGTGTGTGTAGGAAGCACAGTTCTTTTGTTCTGAGCAAGCTCACTGTTTTGGCCCTATAGGAAACACAGTAGAGTAGAAGAGTGCTCTTTTCTCAAAAGCAGAGTGTGTTTCTTGTAATCGAGCTAGCGTTTGTTTCCCAGTCCTAAATGGAGTTGAGTCACATGCAGTTTCTTGTCCTACGAGCAAGAGTTGTTTTTTGGTAAGAAGAGTCACTATTGCGCTCCAATTGTCATACACAGTGCAAATAGCACTAGAGTCTATTCCCAGCAAGTACAGTGTATTGGACTGAAGAGGATCTACTATTCTTGTCAGTTTCCTAAGCAGAGTTGAACTAGATATGGCCCGTGTGTGTAGGATGCACAGTTCTTTTGTTCTGAGCAAGCTCACTGTTAGGACCCCATAGGAAACACAGTAGAGTAGAAGAGTGCTCTTTTCTCAAAAGCAGAGTGTGTTCCTTGTAAGGTGAGCTACCGTTTGTTTCCCAGTCCTAAATGGAGTTGAATCACATGCAGCTTCTGGTCCTACGAGCAAGAGTTGTTTTCTGGTAAGAAGAGAAACTAGTGTGCTCCCATTGCCATACACAGTACAAATAGCACTCGCGTCTCTTCGCAGCATGTACAGTGTATTGGACTGAAAAGGATCTACTGTTCTTGTCAGTTTCCTAAGCAGAATTGAACTAGTTATGGCCGTGTATTTAGGAAGCACAGTTCTTTTGTTCTGAGCAAGCTTTCTGTTCTGGCCCTATAGGAAACACAGAAGAGTAGAAGAGTGCTCTTTTCTCAAAAGCAGAGTGTGTTTCTTGTAAGGCGAGCTAGCGTTTATTTCCCAGTCCTAAATGGAGTTGAATCATATGCAGTTTTTGGTCCTACGTGCAAGATTTGTTTTCTGGTACGGAAAGTCACTATTGTGCTCCCTTTGCCATACACAGTGCAAATTGCACTCCCGTCTGTTCCCAGCAAGTGCAGTGTATTGGACTGAAGAGGATCTACTGTTCTTGTCAGTTTCCTAAGCAGAGTTGAACTAGATATGGCCCGTGTGTGTAGGAAGTACAGTTCTTTTGTTCTGAGCAAGCTCACTGTTCAGACCACATAGGAAACACAGTAGAGTAGAAGACTGCTCTTTTCTCAAAAGCGGAGTGTTTCTTGTAAGGCGAGCTAGTGTTTGTTTCCCAGTCCTAAATGGAGTTGTGTCACATGCAGTTTGTGGTCCTACGAGCAAGAGTTGTTTTCTGGTAAGAAGAGTCACTATTGTGCTCCCATTGTCATACACAGTGCAAATAGCACTCGCGTCTTTTCCCAGCAATACAATGTATTGGACTGAAGAGGAGCTACTGTTCTTGTCAGTTTCCTAAGCAGAGTTGAACTAGATATGGCTGTGTGTGTAGGAAGGAAAGTTTTTTTGTTCTGAGCAAGCTCACTGTTCGGACCCCATAGGAAACACAGTAGAGTACAAGAGTGCTCTTTTCTCAAAAGGAGAGTGTGTTTCTTGTAAGGTGAGCTAGTGTTTGTTTCCCAGTCCTAAATAGAGTTGAATCCCATGCAGTTTCTGGTCCTACGAGCAACAGTTTTTTTCTGGTAAGAAGAGTCATTATTGAGCTCGCGTTGTCATACACAGGGCAAATAGCACTGGCGTCTGTTACCAGCATGTACACTGTATTGGACTGAAGAGGATCTACTATTCTTGTCAGTTTCCTAAGCAGAATTGAACTAGATATGGCCGTGTGTGTAGGAAGCACAGTTCTTTTGTTCTGAGCAAGCTCACTGTTTTGGCACTCTAGGAAACACAGTAGAGTAGAAGAGTGCTCTTTTCTCAAAAGCAGAGTGTGTTTCTTGTAAGGCGAGCTAGCGTTTTTTTCCCAGTACTAAATGGAGTTGAATCACATGCAGTTTTTGTCCTACGAACAAGAGTTGTTTTCTGGTAAGGAAAGTCACTATTGCGCTCCCACTGCCATACACAGTGCAAATAGCACTCGCGTCTGTTCCCACCAAGTACAGGGTATTGGACTGAAGAGGAGCTACTATTCTTGTCAGTTTCCTAAGCAGAGTTGAAATAGATATGGCCCGTGTGTGTAGGAAGCACAGTTCTTTTGTTCTGAGCAAGCTCACTGTTCGGAACCCATAGGAAACACAGTAGAGTAGAAGAGTGGTCTTTTCTCAAAAGCAGAGTGTGTTTCTTGTAAGGCCAGCTAGTGTTTGTTTCCCAGTAAGAAATGGAGTTGAATCCCATGCAGTTTCTGGTCCTACGAGCAAGAGTTGTTTTCTGGTAAGAAGAGTCACTATTGCGCTCCCATTGACATACACAGTGCAAATAGCACTCGCGTCTGTTCCCAGCAAGTACAGTGTATTGGACTGAAGAGAAGCTACTGTTCTTGTCAGTTTCCTAAGCAGAGTTGAACTAGATATGGCCCGTGTGTGTAGGAAGCACAGTTCTTATGTTCTGAGCAAGCTCACTGTTCGGACCCCATAGGAAACACAGTAGAGTAGAAGAGTGCTCTTTTCTCAAAAGCTGAGTGTGTTTCTTGTAATCGAGCTAGCGTTTGTTTCCCAGTCCTAAAAGGAGTTGAGTCACATGCAGTTTCTGGTCCTACTAGCAAGAGTTGTTTTCTGGTAAGAAGAGTCACTATTGCACTCCCATTGTCATACACAGGGCAAATAGCACTGGCGTCTGTTCCCAGCATGTACAGTGTATTGGACTGAAGAGGATCTACTTTTCTTGTCAGTTTCCTAAGCAGAGTTGAACTAGATATAGTCGGTGTGTGTAGGAAGCACAGTTCTTTTGTTCTGAGCAAGCTCACTATTCTGGCCCTACAAAAAAACACATTAGATTAGAAGAGTGCTCTTTTCTCAAAAGCAGAGTTTGTTTATTGTAAGGCGAGCTAGCGTTTGTTTCCCAGTTATAAGTGGAGTTGAATCACGTGCAGTTTCTGGTCCTATGAGCAAGAGTTGTTTTCTGGTAAGAAGAGTCACTATTGTGCTCCCATTGTCATACACAGGGCAAATAGCACTGGCGTCTGTTCCCAGCAAGTACAGTGTATGGGACGGAAGAGGATCTACTGTTCTTGTCAGTTTCGTAAGCAGAATTGAACTTGATATGGCCGTGTGTGTAGGAAGCACAGTTCTTTTGTTCTGAGCAAGCTCACTGTTTTGGCCCTGTAGGAAACACAGTAGAGTAGAAGAGTGCTCTTTTCTCAAAAGCAGAGTGTGTTTCTTGTAGGGCGAGCTAGTGTTTGTTTCCCAGTCCTAAATGGAGTTGAATCACATGCAGTTTTTGGTCCTACGAGCTAGAGTTGTTTTCTGGTAAGGAAAGTCACTATTGAGCTCCCATTGCCATACATAGTGCAAATAGCACTCGCGTCTGTTCCCAGCAAGTACACTGTATTGGACTGAAGATGAGCTACTGTTCTTCTCAGTTTCCGAAGCAGAGTTGAACTAGATATGGCCCCTGTGTGTAGGAAGCACAGTTCTTTTGTTCTGAGCAAGCTCACTATTTTGGCCCTATAGGAAACACAGTAGAGTAGAAGAGTGCTCTTTTCCCAAAGCAGAGTGTGTTTCTTGTAAGGCAAGATAGTGTTTAATTCCCAGTCCTAAATGGAGTTGAATCACATGCAGTTTTGGTCCTACGAGCTAGAGTGTTTTTCTGGTAAGGAAAGACACTATTGCGCTCCCATTGACATACACAGTGCAAATAGCACTCTCGTCCATTCCCAGCAAGTACAGAGTATGGTACTGAAGAGGATCTACTGTTCTTGTTAGTTTCCTAAGCAAAATTGAACTAGATATGGCCGTGTATGTAGGAAGCACAGTTCTTTTGTTCTGAGCAAGCTTTCTGTTCTGGCCCTATAGGAAACACAGAAGAGTAGAAGAGTGCTCCTTTCTCAAAAGCAGAGTGTGTTTCTTGTAAGGCGAGCTAGCGTTTGTTTCCCAGTCCTAAATGGAGTTGAATCATATGCAGTTTTTGGTCCTACGTGCAAGATTTGTTTTCTGGTAAGGAAAGTCACTATTGTGCTCCCTTTGCCATACACAGTGCAAGTAGCACTCCCGTCTATTCCCAGCAAGTACAGTGTATTGGACTGAAGAGGAGCCAATGTTCTTGTCAGTGTCCTCAGCAGAGTTGAACTAGATATGGCTCATGTGTAGGAAGCACAGTTCTTTTGTTCTGAGCAAGCTCACTGTTTGGACCCCAAAGGAAACACAGTAGAGTAGAAGAGGGCTCTTTTCTCAAAAGCAGAGTGTGTTTCTTGTAAGGCGAGCTAGCGTTTGTTTCCCAGTCCTAAATGGAGTTGAATCACATGCACTTTCTGGTCCTACGAGCAAGTGTTGTTTTCTGGTAAGAAGAGTCACTTTTGCGCTCCCATTGTCATACACAGGGCAAATAATACTGGCATCTGTTCCCAGCACGTACAGTGTATTGGACAGAAGAGGATCTACTGTTCTTGTCAGTTTCCTAAGCAGAATTGAACTAGATAAGGCCATGTGTGCAGGAAGCACAGTTCTTTTGTTCTGAGCAAGCTCTCTGTTGTGGCCATATATGAAACACAGTAGAGTAGTAGAGTCCTCTTTTCGCAAAAGCAGAGTGTGGTTCTTGTAAGGAGAGCTAGCGTTTGTTTCCCAGTCCTAAATGGAGTTGAATCATATGCAATTTCTGGTCCTACGAGCAAGAGATATTTTCTGTTAAGGAAAGTCACCATTGCGCTCCCATTGCCACACGCAGTGCAAATAGCACTCATGTCTGTTCACAGCAAGTACAGTGTATTGCACTGAAGAGGAGCTACTTGTCAGTTTCCTAAGCAGAGTTGAACTAGATATGGCCCGTGTGTGTAGGAAGCACAGTTCTTTTGTTCTGAGCAATCTCACTGTTCTGGGCCTAAAGGAAACACAGTAGAGTAGAAGAGTGCTCTTTTCTCAAAAGCAGAGTGTGTTTCTTGTAAGGCGAGATAGCGTTTGTTCCCCAGTCCTAAATGGAGTTGAATCACATGCAGTTTCTGGTCCTACAAGCAAGAGTTTTTTTCTCGTAAGGAAAGTCACTATTGCGCTCCCATTGCCATACACAGTGCAAATAGCACTCGTGTCTGTTCCCAGCAAGTACAGTGTATTTGACTGATGTGGAGCTACTGTCCTTGTCAGTTTCCTAAGCAGAGTTGAACTAGATATGGCCCGTGTGTAGGAAGCACAGTTCTTTTGTTCTGAGCAAGCTCACTGTTCGGACCCCATAGGAAAACCAGTAGAGTAGAAGAGTGCCCTTTTCTGAAAAGCACAGTGTGTTTCTTGTAAGGCGAGCTAGCGTTTGTTTCCCAGTCGTAATGGAGTTAAATCACATGCAGTTTCTGCTCCTACGAGCAAGAGTTGTTTTCTGGTAAGAAGAGTCACTATTGCCCTCCCATTGCCATACACAGTACAAATAGCACTCGCGTCTGTTCCCAGAATGTACGGTGTATTGGACTGAAGAGGAGCCACTGTTCTTGTCAGTTTCCTAAGCAGTGTTGAACTAGGTATGGCCCGTGTGTGTAGGAAGCAAAGTTTTTTTGTTCTGAGCAAGCTCACTGTTCGGACCCCATAGGAAACACAGTAGAGTACAAGAGTGCTCTTTTCTCAAAAGGAGAGTGTTTTTCTTGTAAGGTGAGCTAGTGTTTGTTTCCCAGTCCTAAATAGAGTTGAATCCCATGCAGTTTCTGGTCCTACGAGCAACAGTTGTTTTCTGGTAAGAAGAGTCAGTATTGCGCTCGCGTTGTCATACACAGGGCAAATAGCATTGGCGTCTGTTACCAGCATGTACACTGTATTGGACTGAAGAGGATCTACTATTCTTGTCAGTTTCCTAAGCAGAATTGAACTAGATATGGCCGTGTGTGTAGGAAGCACAGTTCTTTTGTTCTGAGCAAGCTCACTGTTTTGGCCCTATAGGAAACACAGTAGAGTAGAAGAGTGCTCTTTTCTCAAAAGCAGAGTGTGTTTCTTGTAATCGAGCTAGCGTTTGTTTCCCAGTCCTAAATGGAGTTGAGTCACATGCAGTTTCTGGTCCTACGAGCAAGAGTTGTTTTTTGGTAAGAAGAGTCACTATTGCGTTCCAATTGTCATACACAGTGCAAATAGCACTAGAGTCTATTCCCAGCAAGTACAGTGTATTGGACTGAAGAGGATCTACTGTTCTTGTCAGTTTCCTAAGCAGAGTTGAACTAGATATGGCCCGTGTGTGTAGGATGCACAGTTCTTTTGTTCTGAGCAAGCTCACTGTTCGGACCCCATAGGAAACACAGTAGAGGAGAAGAGTGCTCTTTTCTCAAAAGCAGAGTGTGTTCCTTGTAAGGCGAGCTACCGTTTGTTTCCCAGTCCTAAATGGAGTTGAATCACATGCTGTTTCTGGTCCTACGAGCAAGAGTTGTTTTCTGGTAAGAAGAGACACTAGTCTGCTCCCATTGCCATACACAGTACAAATAGCACTCGCGTCTGTTCGCAGCATGTACAGTGTATTGGACTGAAAAGGATCTACTGTTCTTGTCAGTTTCCTAAGCAGAATTGAACTAGTTATGGCCGTGTATGTAGGAAGCACAGTTCTTTTGTTCTGAGCAAGCTTTCTGTTCTGGCCCTATAGGAAACACAGAAGAGTAGAAGAGTGCTCTTTTCTCAAAAGCAGAGTGTGTTTCTTGTAAGGCGAGCTAGCGTTTGTTTCCCAGTCCTAAATGGAGTTGAATCATATGCAGTTTTTGGTCCTACGTGCAAGATTTGTTTTCTGGTACGGAAAGTCACTATTGTGCTCCCTTTGCCATACACAGTGCAAATAGCACTCCCGTCTGTTCCCAGCAAGTGCAGTGTATTGGACTGAAGAGGATCTACTGTTCTTGTCAGTTTCCTAAGCAGAGTTGAACTAGATATGGCCCGTGTGTGTAGGAAGCACAGTTCTTTTGTTCTGAGCAAGCTCACTGTTCGGACCCCATAGGACTCATAGTAGAGAAGAAGAGTGCTCTTTTCTCAAAAGCAGAGTGTGTTTCTTGTAAGGCGAGCTAGTTTTTTGTTTCCCAGTCCTAAATGATTTTGAATCACATGCTGTTTCTTGTCATACGAGTAGAGTTATTTTTTGGTAAGAAGAGTCACTATTGTGCTCCCAATGCCATACACAGTACAAATAGCACTTGCGTCTATTCCAATCTAGTACAGTGTATTGGACTGATGAGGAGCTACTGTTCTTGTCAGTTTCCTAAGCAGAGTTGAACTAGATATGGCCCGTGTGTATAGGAAGCACATTTCTTTTGTTCTGAACAAGCACACTGTTCGGACCCCATAGGAAACACAGTAGAGTAGAAGAGTGCTCTTTTCTCAAAAGCAGAGTGTGTTTCTTGTAAGGCAAGCTACCTTTTGTTTCCCAGGCCTGAATGAATTTGAATCACATGCAGTAACTGGTCTTACGAGTAGAGTTATTTTTTGGTTAGAAGAGTCACTATTGCGCTCCCAATGCCATACACAGTACAAATAGCACTTGCGTCTGTTCCAATCAAGTACAGTGTATTGGACTGAAGAGGAGCTACTGTCTTGTCAGTTTACTAAGCAGAGTTGAACTAGATATGGCCCGTGTGTATGAAGCACATTTCTTGTGTTCTAAGCAAGCTCACAGTTCTGGCCCTATAGGAAACACAGTAGAGTAGAAGAGTGCTCTTTTCTCAAAAGCAGAGTGTGTTTCTTGTAAGGCGAGCTAGCATTTCTTTCCCAGTCCTAAATGGATTTGAATCACATGCAGTTTCTGGTCCTACAAGCAAGAGTATTTTCTGGTAAGAAGAGTCACTATTGCGCTACCATTGTCATACACAGGGCAAATAGCACTGGCCTTTGTTCCCAGCATATACAGTATATTGGACTGAAGAGGATCTATTGTTCTTGTCAGGTTCCTAAGCAGAGTTGAACTAGATATGGCCCGTGTGTGTATGAAGCACATTTCTTTTGTTCTGAGCAAGCTCACTGTTCTGGCCCAATAGGAAACACAGTAGAGTAGAAGAGTGCTCTTTTCTCAAAAGCAGAGTGTGTTTCTTGTAAGGCAAGCTAGCGTTTGTTTCCCAGTCCTAAATGGAGTTGAATTCCATGCAGTTTCTGGTCCTAGGAGCAAGAGTTGTTTTGTGGTAAGAAGAGTCACTATTGCGCTCTCATTGTCATACACAGTGCAAATAGCACTGGCGTCTGTTCCCAGCAAGTACAGTGTATTGGACTGAAGGGGATCTACTGTTCTTGTCAGTTTCCTAAGCAGAATTGAACTAGTTTTGGCCCGTGTGTAGGAAGCACAGTTCTTTTGTTCTGAGCAAGCTCACTGTACTGGCCCTATAGAAAACACAGTAGAGTAGAAGAGTGCTCTTTTCTCAAAAGCAGAGTGTGTTTCTTGTAAGGCGAGCCAGCGTTTGTTTCCCAGTCCTAAATGGAGTTGAATCACATGCAGTTTTTGGTCCTACGAGCAAGAGTTGTTTTCTGGTAAGGAAAGTCACTATTGCGCTCCCGTTGACATACACAGTGCAAATAGCACTCGCGTCTGTTCCCAGCAAGTACAGTGTATTGGACTGAAGAGGAGCTACTGTTTTTGTCAGTTTCCTAAGCAGAGTTGAACTAGATATGGCCCGTGTGCGTAGGAAGCACAGTTCTTTTGTTCTGAGCAAGCTCACTGTTCGGACCCCATAGGACACATAGTAGAGAAAAGTGTGCTCTTTTCTCAAAAGCAGAGTGTATTTCTTGTATGGCGAGCTAGCTTTTGTTTCCCAGTCCTAAATGAATTTGAATCACATGCAGTTTCTGGTCCTACGAGTAGAGTTATTTTTTGGTAAGAAGAGTCACTATTGCGCTCCCAATGCCATACACAGTACAAATAGCACTTGCGTCTGTTCCAATCAAGTACAGTGTATTGGACTGAAGAGGAGCTACTATTCTTATCAATTTCCTAAGCAGTGTTGAACTAAGTGGAGTTGAATCACATGCAGTTTCTGTTCCTACGAGCAAGAGTTGTTTTCTGGTAAAAAGAGTCACTATTGCGCTCCCAATTCCGTACACAGTGCAAATAGCACTCGCGTCTGTTCCCAGCAAGTACAGTGTATTGGACTGAAGAGGATCTACTGTTCTTGTCAGTTTCCTAAGCAGAGTTGAACTAGATATGGCCCCTGTGTGCAGGAAGCACAGTTCTTTTGTTCTGAGCATGCTCACTGTTCTGGCCCGATAGGAAACACAGTAGAGTAGAAGAGTGCTCTTTTCTCAAAAGCAGAGTGTGTTTCTTATAAGGCGAGTCGAGCGTCTGTTTCCCAGTCGTAAATGGAGTTGAGTCACATGCAGTTTTTGGTCCTACGAGCAAGAGTTGTTTTCTGGTAAGGAAAGTCACTATTGCGCTCCCATTTCCATACACAGTGCAAATAGCACTCGCATCTGTTCCCAGCAAGTACAGTGTATTGGACTGAAAAGGAGCTACTGTTCTCGTCAGCTTCCTAAGCAGAGTTGTACTAGATATTGCCTGTGTGTGTAGGAAGCACAGTTCTTTTGTTTTGAGCAAGCTCATTGTTCTGGCGCTATAGGAAACACAGTAGAGTAGAAGAGTGCTCTTTTCTCAAAAGCAGAGTGTGTTTCTTGTAAGGCTAGCTAGCATTTGTTTTGCAGTCCTAAATGGAGTTGAATCCCATGCAGTTTCTGTTCCTACGAGCAAGAGTTGTTTTCTGGTAAGAAGAGTCACTATTGCGCTCCCATTGTCATACACAAGGCAAATAGCACTGGCGTCTATTCCCAGCATGTACAGTGTACTGGACTGAAGAGGACCTACTGTTCTTGTCAGTTTCCTAAGCAGAATTGAACCAGATATGGCCGTGTGTGTAGGAAGCACAGTTCTTTTCTTCTGAGCAATCTCACTGTTTTGGTTCTTTTGAAAACAGAGTAGAGTAGAAGAGTGTTCTTTTCTCAAAAGCAGAGTGTGTTTCCTGTAAGGCGAGCTAGTGTTTGTTACCCAGTACTAAATGGAGTTGAATCACATGCAGTTATTGGTCCCATGAGCAAGAGTTGTTATCTGGTAAGGAATGTCACTATTGTGCTACCATTCCCCTACACAGTGCAAATAGCGTGTCTGGTCCCATAAAGTACAGTGTATTGGACTGAAGAGGAGCTACTGTTCTTGTCAGTTTTCTAAGCAGAGTTGAACTAGATATGGCCGTGTGTGTAGGAAGCACAGTTCTTTTGTTCTGAGCAAGCTCACTGTTCGGACCACATAGGAAACACTGTAGAGTAGAAGAGTGCTCTTTTCTCAAAGGCAGAGTGTGTTTCTTGTAAGGCGAGCTAGCGTTTGTTTCGCAGTCCTCAATGGAGTTGAATCACATGCAGTTTCTGGTAGTATGAGCAAGCGTTGTTTTCTGGTAAGAAGAGTCACTATTGTGCTCCCATTGCCATGCATAGTGCAAATAGCACTGGCGTCTGTTCCCAGCAAGTACAGTGTATTGGACTGAAGATGAGCTACTGTTCTTGTCAGTTTCCTAAGCAGAGTTGAACTAGATATAGTCGGTGTGTGTAGGAAGCACAGTTCTTTTATTCTGAGCAAGCTCACTATTCTGGCCCTATAGGAAACACATTGGAGAAGAAGAGTGCTCTTTTCTCAAATGCAGAGTGTGTTTCTTGTAAGGCGAGGTAGCGTTTGTTTCCCAGACCTAAATGGAGTTGAATCACATGCAGTTTCTGGTCCTACAAGCAAAAGTTGTTTTCTGGTAAGAAGAGTCACTATTGTGCTCCCATTGTCATACACAGGGCAAATAGCACTGGCGTCTCTTCCCAGCAAGTACAGTGTATGGGACGGAAGATGAGCTACTGTTCTTGTCAGTTTCCTAAGCAGAGTTGAACTAGATATGGCCCGTGTGTGTAGGAAGCACAGTTCTTTTGTTCTGAGCAAGCTCACTGTTTTGGCCCTATAGGAAACACAGTAGAGTAGAAGAGTGATCTTTTCTCAAAAGCAGAGTGTGTTTCTTGTAAGGCGAGCTAGCGTTTGTTTCCCAGGTCTAAATGGAGTTGAATCACATGCAGTTTTTGGTCCTACCAGCTAGAGTTGTTTTCTGGAAAGGAAAGTCACTATGGCTCTCCCATTGCCATGCATAGTGCAAATAGCACTGGCGTCTGTTCCCAGCAAGTACAGTGTATTGGACTGAAGATGAGCTACTGTTCTTGTCAGTTTCCTAAGCAGAGTTGAACTAGATATGGCCCGTGTGTGTAGGAAGCACAGTTCTTTTGTTCTGAGCAAGCTCACTGTTTTGGCCCTATAGGAAACACAGTAGAGTAGAAGAGTGCTCTTTTCTCAAAAGCAGAGTGTGTTTCTTGTAAGGCGAGCTAGCGTTTGTTTCCCAGTCATAAATGGAGTTGAATCACATGCAGTTTTTGGTCCTACGAGCAAGAGTTGTTTTCTGGTAAGAAGAGTCACTATTGCGTTCCCATTGTCATACACAGGGCAAATAGCACTGGTGTCTCTTCCCAGCATGTACAGTGTATTGGACTGAGGAGGATATACTGTTCTTGTCAGTTTCCTAAGCAGAGTTGAACTAGATATGGCCCTTGTGTGTTTGAAGCACATCTTTTGTTCTGAGCAAGCTCACTGTTCGATCCCATAGTAAACACAGTAGAGTAGAAGAGTGCTCTTTTCTCAAAAGCAGAGTGTGTTTCTGTAGGCGAGCTAGCGTTTGTTTCCCAGTCCTAAAAGGAGTTGAATCCCATGCAGTTTCTGGTCCTATGAGCAAGAGTTGTTTTCTGGTAAGAAGAGTCACTGTTGTGCTCCCATTGTCATACACAGTGCAAATAGCTCTCGCGTCTGTTCCCAGCAAGTACAGTGTATTGGACTGAAGAGGAGCTACTGTTCTTGTCAGTTTCCTAAGAGGAGTTGAACTAGATATGGCCCCTGTGTGTAGGAAGCACAGTTCTTTTGTTCTGAGCAAGCACACTGTTTGGACCCAAAAAAAACACAGAAGAGTAGAAGAGTGCTCTTTTCTCAAAAGCAGAGTGTGTTTCTTGTAAGGCGAGCTAGTGTTTGTTTCCCAGTCAGAAATGGAGTTGAATCCCATGCAGTTTCTGATCCTACGAGCAAGAGTTGTTTTCTGGTAAGAAGAGTCACTATTGCGCTCCCATTGACATACACAAGGCAAATAGAGCTGGCGTCTATTCCCAGCATGTACAGTGTATTGGACTGAAGAGGATCCACTGTTCCTGTCAGTTTCCTAAGCAGAATTGAACCAGATATGGCCGTGTGTGTCGGAAGCACAGTCCTTTTCTTCTGAGCAAGCTCACTGTTGTGGCTCTTTTGAAAACACAGTAGAGTAGAAGAATGCTCTTTTCTCAAAAGCAGAGTGTGTTTCTTGTAAGGTGTGCTAGCGTTTGTTTCCCAGTCCTAAATGGAGTTGAATCACATGCAGTTTTTGGTTCCATGAGCAAGAGTTGTTTTCTGGTAAGGAAAGTCACTATTGTGCTCCCATTCCCCTACACAGTGCAAATAGCGTGTCTGTTCCCAGCAAGTACAGTGTATTGGACTGAAGAGGAGCTACTGTTCTTGTCAGTTTCCTAAGCAGAGTTGAACTAGATATGGCCCGTGTGTGGAGGAAGCACAGTTCTTTTGTTCTGAGCAAGCTACTGTTCGGATCCCATAGGAAACACAGTAGAGTAGAAGAGTGCTCTTTTCTCAAAGCAGAGTGTGTTTCTTGTAAGGCGAGCTAGTGTTTGTTTTCCAGTCAGAAATGGAGTTGAATCCCACGCAGTTTCTGATCCTACGAGCAAGAGTTGTCTTCTGGTAAGAAGAGTCACTATTACGCTCCCTTTGTCATACACAGTGCAAATAGCACTCGCGTCTGTTCCCAGCAAGTACAGTGTATTGGACTGAAGAGGATCTAGTAATCTTGTGAGTTTCCTAAGCAGAATTGAACTAGATTTGACCGTGTGTGTAGGAAGCACAGTCCTTTTCTTCTGAGCAAGCTCACTGTTTTGGCTCTTTTGAAAACAGAGTAGAGTAGAAGAGTGCTCTTTTCTCAAAAGCAGAGTGTGTTTCTTGTAAGGCGAGCTACTGTTTGTTTCCCAGTCCTAAATGGAGTTGAATCACATGCAGTTTTTGGTCCTACGAGCAAGAGTTGTTTTCTGGCAAGGAAAGTCACTATTGTGCTCCCATTGCCATACACAGTGCAAATAGCATTCGCGTCTGTTCCCATTAAGTACAGTGTATTGGACTTAAGAAGAGCTACTGTTCTTGTCAGTTTCCTAAGTAGAGTTGAACTAGATATGGCCCGTGTGTGTAGGAAGCACAGTTCTTTTGTTCTGAGCAAGCTCACTGTTCGGACCACATAGGAAACACTGTAGAGTAGAAGAGTGCTCTTTTCTCAAAGGCAGAGTGTGTTTCTTGTAAGGCGAGCTAGCGTTTGTTTCGCAGTCCTCAATGGAGTTGAATCACATGCAGTTTCTGGTACTATGAGCAAGCGTTGTTTTCTGGTAAGAAGAGTCACTATTGTGCTCCCATTGTCATACACAGGGCAAATAGCACTGGCGTCTGTTCCCAGCATGTACAGTGTATTGGACTGAAGAGGATCTACTGTTCTTGTCAGTTTCCTAAGCAGAGTTGAACTAGATATAGTCGGTGTGTGTAGGAAGCACAGTTCTTTTGTTCTGAGCAAGCTCACTATTCTGGCCCTATAGGAAACACATTGGAGCAAGAGAGTGCTCTTTTCTCAAATGCAGAGTGTGTTTCTTGTAAGGCGAGGTAGCGTTTGTTTCCCAGTCTGAAATGGAGTTGAATCACATGCAGTTTCTGGTCCTACAAGCAAAAGTTGTTTTCTGGTAAGAAGAGTCACTATTGTGCTCCCATTGTCATACACAGGGCAAATAGCACTGGCATCTCTTCCCAGCAAGTACAGTGTATGGGACGGAAGAGGATCTACTGTTCTTGTCAGTTTCCTAACCAGAATTGAACTAGATATGGCTGTGTGTGTAGGAAGCACAGTTCTTTTGTTCTAAGCAAGCTCACTGTTTTGGCCCTGTAGGAAACACAGTAGAGTAGAAGAGTGATCTTTTCTCAAAAGCAGAGTGTGTTTCTTGTAAGGCGAGCTAGCGTTTGTTTCCCAGGTCTAAATGGAGTTGAATCACATGCAGTTTTTGGTCCTACCAGCTAGAGTTGTTTTCTGGTAAGGAAAGTCACTATGGCTCTCCCATTGCCATGCATAGTGCAAATAGCACTGGCGTCTGTTCCCAGCAAGTACAGTGTATTGGACTGAAGATGAGCTACTGTTCTTGTCAGTTTCCTAAGCAGAGTTGAACTAGATATGGCCCGTGTGTGTAGGAAGCACAGTTCTTTTGTTCTGAGCAAGCTTACTGTTTTGGCCCTATAGGAAACACAGTAGAGTAGAAGAGTGCTCTTTTCTCAAAAGCAGAGTGTGTTTCTTGTAAGGCGAGCTAGCGTTTGTTTCCCAGTCTTAAATGGAGTTGAATCACATGCAGTTTTTGGTCCTATGAGCAAGAGTTGTTTTCTGGTAAGAAGAGTCACTATTGCGTTCCCATTGTCATACACAGGGCAAATAGCACTGGCGTCTCTTCCCAGCATGTACAGTGTATTGGACTGAGGAGGATATACTGTTCTTGTCAGTTTCCTAAGCAGAGTTGAACTAGATATGGCCCTTGTGTGTTTGAAGCACATCTTTTGTTCTGAGCAAGCTCACTGTTCGAACCCATAGTAAACACAGTAGAGTAGAAGAGTGCTCTTTTCTCAAAAGCAGAGTGTGTTTCTTATAGGCGAGCTAGCGTTTGTTTCCCAGTCCTAAAAGGAGTTGAATCCCATGCAGTTTCTGGTCCTATGAGCAAGAGTTGTTTTCTGGTAAGAAGAGTCACTGTTGTGCTCCCATTGTCATACACAGGGCAAATAACACTGGCGTCTGTTCCCAGCATGTACAGTGTATTGGACTGAAGAGGAGCTACTGTTCCTGTCACTTTCCTAAGCAGAATTGAACTAGATAAGGCCGTGTGAGTAGGAAGCACAGTTCTTTTGTTCTGAGCAAGCTCACTGTTCTGGCCCTATAGGAAACACAGTAGAGTAGAAGAGTGCTTTTTTCTCAAAAGCAGAGTGTGTTTCTCGTAAGGCTAGCTAGTGTTTGTTTCCCAGTCTGAAATGGAGTTGAATCCCATGCAGTTTTTGGTCCTACGAGCAAAAGTTGTTTTCTGGTAAGAAGAGTCACTATTGGGCTCCCATTGCCATATACAGTGCAAATAGCTCTCGCCTCTGTTCCCAGCAAGTACAGTGTATTGGACTGAAGAGGAGCTACTGTTCTTGTCAGTTTCCTAAGCAGAGTTGAACTAGATATGGCCCCTGTGTGTAGGAAGCACAGTGCTTTTGTTCTGAGCAAGCACACTGTTTGGACCCAAAAAAAACACAGAAGAGTAGAAGAGTGCTCTTTTCTCAAAAGCAGAGTGTGTTTCTTGTAAGGCGAGCTAGTGTTTGTTTCCCAGTCAGAAATGGAGTTGAATCCCATGCAGTTTCTGATCTTACGAGCAAGAGTTGTTTTCTGGTAAGAAGAGTCACTATTGCGCTCCCATTGACATACACAAGGCAAATAGCACTGGCATCTATTCCCAGCATGTACAGTGTATTGGACTGAAGAGGATCTACTGTTCCTGTCAGTTTCCTAAGCAGAATTGAACCAGATATGGCCGTGTGTGTAGGAAGCACAGTCCTTTTCTTCTGAGCAAGCTCACTGTTGTGGCTCTTTTGAAAACACAGTAGAGTAGAAGAATGCTCTTTTCTCAAAAGCAGAGTGTGTTTCTTGTAAGGTGTGCTAGCGTTTGTTTCCCAGTCCTAAATGGTGTTGAATCACATGCAGTTTTTGGTCCCATGAGCAAGAGTTGTTTTCTGGTAAGGAAAGTCACTATTGTGCTCCCATTCCCCTACACAGTGCAAATAGCGTGTCTGTTCCCAGCAAGTACAGTGTATTGGACTGAAGAGGAGCTACTGTTCTTGTCAGTTTCCTAAGCAGAGTTGAACTAGATATGGCCCGTGTGTGGAGGAAGCACAGTTCTTTTGTTCTGAGCAAGCTACTGTTCGGATCCCATAGGAAACACAGTAGAGTAGAAGAGTGCTCTTTTCTCAAAGCAGAGTGTGTTTCTTGTAAGGCGAGCTAGTGTTTGTTTTCCAGTCAGAAATGGAGTTGAATCCCACACAGTTTCTGATCCTTATGAGCAAGAGTTGTCTTCTGGTAAGAAGAGTCACTATTACGCTCACTTTGTCATACACAGTGCAAATAGCACTCGCGTCTGTTCCCAGCAAATACAGTGTATTGGACTGAAGAGGATCTAGTATTCTTGTGAGTTTCCTAAGCAGAATTGAACTAGATTTGACCGTGTGTGTAGGAAGCACAGTCCTTTTCTTCTGAGCAAGCTCACTGTTTTGGCTCTTTTGAAAACAGAGTAGAGTAGAAGAGTGCTCTTTTCTCAAAAGCCGAGTGTTTTTCTTGTAAGGCAAGCTACTGTTTGTTTCCCAGTCCTAAATGGAGTTGAATCACATGCAGTTTTTGGTCCAATGAGCAAGAGTTTTTTTCTGGTAAGGAAAGTCACTATTGTGCTCCCATTCCCCTACACAGTGCAAATAGCGTGTCTGTTCCCAGCAAGTACAGTGTATTGGACTGAAGAGGAGCTACTGTTCTTGTCAGTTTCCTAAGCAGAATTGAACTAGATATGGCCGTGTGTGTAGGAAGCACAGTTCTTTTGTTCCGAGCAAGCTACTGTTCAGATCCCATAGGAGACACAGTAGAGTAGAAGAGTGCTCTTTTCTCAAAAGCAGAGTGTGTTTCTTGTAAGGCGAGCTAGTGTTTGTTTCCCAGTCAGAAATAAAGTTGAATCCAATGCAGTTTCTGGTCCTACGAGCAAGAGTTGTTTTCTGGTAAGAAGAATCACTATTGCGCTCCCATTGCTATACACAGTGCAAATAGCACTCGTGTCTGTTCCCAGGAATTACAGTGTATTGGACTGAAGAGGAGCTACTGTTTTTTTCAGTTTCCTAAGCAGAGTTGAACTAGATATGGCTTGTGTGTGTAGGAAGCACAGTTCTTTTGTTCTGAGCAAGCTCACTGTTCGGACCCCATAGGAAACACTTTAAAGTAGAAGAGGGCACTTTTCTCAAAAGCAGAGTGTGTTTCTTGTAAGGCGAGCTAGCGTTTGTTTCCCAGTCCTAAATGGAGTTGAATCACATGCAGTTTCTGGTCCTATGAGCAAGAGTTGTTTTCTGGTAAGAAGAGTCACTATTGGGATCCCATTGCCATATACAGTGCAAATAGCTCTCGCGTCTTTTCCCAGCAAGTACAGTGTATTGGACTGAATAGGAGCTACTGTTCTTGTCCGTTTCCTACGCAGATTTGAACTAGATATGTCCCGTGAGTTTAGGAAGCACAGTTCTTTTGTTCTGAGCAAGCTCAATGTTTGGACCCCAAAGGAAACACAGTAGAGTAGAAAAGTGCTCTTTTCTCAAAAGCAGAGTGTGTTTCTTGTAAGGCGAGCTAGCATTTGTTTCGCAGTCCTAAATGGATTTGAATCCCATGCTGTTTCTGGTCCTATGAGCAAGAGTTGTTTTCTGGTAAGAAGAGTCACTATTGCCCTCCCATAGTCTTACACAGTGCAAATAGCACTCGCGTCTGTTCCCAGCAAGTATAGTGTATTGGACTGAAGAGGAGGTACTGTTCTTGTCAGTTTCCTAAGCAGAGTTGAACTAGATATGGCCCGTGTGTGTAGGAAGCACGGTTCTTTTGTACGGAGCAAGCTCACTGTTCAGACCCCATAGGAAACACAGTAGAGTAGAAGAGTGCTCTTTTCTCAAAAGCAGAGTGTGTTTATTGTAAGGCGAGCTAGCATTTGTTTCCCAGTTCTAAATGGAGTTAAATCACATGAAGTTTCTGGTCCTACGAGCAAGAGTTGTTTTCTGGTAAGAAGAGTCACTATTGCGCTCCCATTATAATACACAGGGCAAATAGCACTGGCGTCTGTTCCCAGCATGTACAGTGTATTGGACTGAAGATGATCTACTGTCCTTGTCAGTTTCCTAAGAAGAATTGATCTAGATATGGCCAGTGTGTGTAGGAAGCACAGTTCTTTTGTTCTGAGAAAGCTCACTGTTCTGACCCCATAAGAAACACAGTAGAGTAGAAGAGTGCCCTTTTCTCAAAAGCAGTGTGTGTTTCTTGTAAGGCGAGCTAGCGTTTGTTTTTCAGTCCCAAATGGAGTTGAATCACATGCAGTTTCTGGTCCTATGAGCAAGAGTTGTTTTCTGGTAAGAAGAGTCACTATTGTGCTCCCATTTTCATACACAGGGCAAATAGCACTGGCGTCTGTTCCCAGCATACAGTGTATTGGACTCAAGAGGATCTACTGTCCTTGTCAGTTTCCTATGCAGAATTGATCTAGATATGGCCCGTGTGTTTAGGAAGCACAGTTGTTTTGTTCTGAGCAAGCTCACTGTTCTGGCCCTGTAGGAAACTCAGTAGAGTAGAAGAGTGCTCTTTTTTCAAAAGCAGAGTGTGTTTCTTGTAAGGCGAGCTAGCGTTTGTTTCCCAATCCTCAATGGAGTTGAATCACATGAAGTTTTTGATCCTACGAGCAAGAGTTGTTTTCTGGTAAGAAGAGTCACTATTGCTCTCCCATTGCCATACACAGTGCAAATAGCACTCGCATTTGTTCGCAGCAAGTACAGTGTATTGGACTGAAGATGAGCTACTGTTCTTGTCAGTTTCCTAAGCAGAGTTGAACTAGATATGGCTCGTGTGTTTAGGAAGCACAGTTCTTTTGTTCTGAGCAAGCTCACTGTTCGGACCCCATAGGAAACACTTTAGATTAGAAGAGGGCTCTTTTCTCAAAAGCAGAGTGTGTTTCTTGTAAGGTAAGCTAGCGTTTGTTTCCCAGTCCTAAATGGAGTTGAATCACATGCAGTTTCTGGTCCTACGAGCAAGAGTTGTTTTCTGGTAAGAAGAGTCACTATTGCGCTCCCTTTGTCATACACAGGGCAAATAGCACTGGCGTCTGTTCCCAGCATGTACAGTGTGTGGGACTCAAGAGGATCTACTGCCCTTGTCAGTTTCCTATGCAGAATTGATCTAGATATGGCCCATGTGTTTAGGAAGCACAGTTCTTTTGTTCTGAGCAAGCTCACTGTTCTGGCCCTATAGGAAACTCAGTAGAGTAGAAGAGTGCTCTTTTCTCAAAAGCAGAGTGTGTTTCTTGTAAGGCGAGCTAGCATTTGTTTCCCAGTTCTAAATGGAGTTAAATCACATGAAGTTTCTGGTCCTACGAGCAAGAGTTCTTTTCTGGTAAGAAGAGTCACTATTGCGCTCCCATTATAATACACAGGGCAAATAGCACTGGCGTCTGTTCCCAGCATGTACAGTGTATTGGACTGAAGAGGAGCTACTGTTCTTGTCATTTTCTTAAGCAGTGTTGACCTAGATATAGCCCGTGTATGTAAGAAGCAAAGTTCTTTTGTTCTGAGCAAGCTCACTATTCTGGCCCTATAGGAAACACAGTAGAGAAGAAGAGTGCTCTTTTCTCAAAAGCAGAGTGTGTTTATTGTAAGGCGAGCTAATGTTTGTTTTCCAGTCCGAAATGGAGTTGAATCACATGCAGTTTCTGGTACTACGAGCAAGAGTTGTTTTCTGGGAAGAAGAGTCACTATTGCGCTCCCTTTGTCATAAACAGGGCAAATAGCTCTGGTGTCTGTTCCCAGCAAGTACAGTGTATTGGACTGAAGAGGAGCTACTGTTCTTGTCAGTTTCCTAAGCACAGTTAAACTAGATATGGCCCGTGTGTGTAGGAAGCACAGTTCTTTTGTTCTGAGCAAGCTCACTGTTTTGGCTCTAGAGAAAACACAGTAGAGTAGAAGAGTGCTCTTTCTCAAAAGCAGAGTGTGTTTCTTGTAAGGCGAGCTAGCGTTTGTTTCCAAGTCATAAATGGAGTTGAATCACATGCAGTTTTTGGACCCATGATCAAGAGTTGTTTTCTGGTAAGGAAAGTCACTATTGCGCTCCCATTCCCCTACACAGTGAAAAAGAGCACTCGCATCTGTTCCCAGCAAGTACAGTGTATTGGACTGAAGAGGAGCTACTGTTCTTGTCAGTTTCCTAAGCAGAATTGATCTAGATATGGCCCGTGTGTGTAGGAAGCACAGTTCTTTTGTTCTGAGCAAGCTCACTGTTTTGGCTCTAAAGAAAACACAGTAGAGTAGAAAAGTGCTCTTTTCTCAAAAGCAGAGTTTGTTTCTTGTAAGGCGAGCTAGCGTTTGTTTCCAAGTCATAAATGGAGTTGAATCACATGCAGTTTTTGGACCCATGATCAAGAGTTGTTTTCTGGTAAGGAAAGTCACTATTGCGCTCCCATTCCCCTACACAGTGCAAAGAGCACTCGCATCTGTTCCCAGCAAGTACAGTGTATTGGACTGAAGAGGAGCTACTGTTCTTGTCAGTTTCCTAAGCAGAGTTGAACTAGATATGGCTCATGTGTAGGAAGCACAGTTCTTTTGTTCTGAGCAAGCTCACTGTTTGGACCCCATAGGAAATACTTTAGAGTAGAAAAGGGCTCTTTTCTCAAAAGCAGAGTGTGTTTCTTGTAAGGCGAGCTAGCGTTTGTTTCCCAGTCCTAAATGGAGTTGAATCACATGCAGTTTCTGGTCCTTTGAGCAAGAGTTGTTTTCTGGTAAGAAGAGTCACTATTGTGCTCCCATTGTCATACACAGGGCAAATAGCACTCGCGTCTGTTCCCAGCAAGTACAGTGTATTGGACTGAAGAGGATCTGCTATTCTTGTCAGTTTCCTAAGCAGAATTGAACTAGGTTTGACCGTGTGTGTAGGAAGCACAGTTCTTTTGTTCTGAGCAAGCTCATTTTTTTGGCCCTATAGGAAACACAGTAGAGTAGAAGAGTGCTCTTTTCTCAAAAGCAGAGTGTGTTTCTTGTAAGGCGATCTAGCGATTGTTTCCCAGTCCTAAATGGAGTTGAATCACATGTAGCTTTTGGTCCTACGAGCAAGAGTTGTTTTCTGGTAAGAAGAGTCACTATTGTGCTCCATATGACATACACAGGGCAAATAGCCCTCGCGTCTGTTTTCAGCATGTACAGTGTATTGGACTGAAGATGATCTACTGTCCTTGTCAGTTTCCTAAGCAGAATTGATCTAGATATTGCCAGTGTGTGTAGGAAGCACAGTTCTTTTGTTCTGAGAAAGCTCACTGTTCTGACCCCATAAGAAACACAGTAGAGTAGAAGAGTGCCCTTTTCTCAAAAGCAGTGTGTGTTTCTTGTAAGGCGAGCTAGCGTTTGTTTTTCAGTCCCAAATGGAGTTGAATCACATGCAGTTTCTGGTCCTACGAGCAAGAGTTGTTTTCTGGTAAGAAGAGTCACTATTGTGCTCCCATTTTCATACACAGGGCAAATAGCACTGGCGTCTGTTCCCAGCATACAGTGTATTGGACTCAAGAGGATCTACTGTCCTTGTCAGTTTCCTATGCAGAATTGATCTAGATATGGCCCGTGTGTTTAGGAAGCACAGTTGTTTTGTTCTGAGCAAGCTCACTGTTCTGGCCCTGTAGGAAACTCAGTAGAGTGGAAGAGTGCTCTTTTTTCAAAAGCAGAGTGTGTTTCTTGTAAGGCAAGCTAGCGTTTGTTTCCCAATCCTCAATGGAGTTGAATCACATGAAGTTTTTGGTCCTACGAGCAAGAGTTGTTTTCTGTTAAGAAGAGTCACTATTGCTCTCCCATTGCCATACACAGTGCAAATAGCACTCGCATTTGTTCGCAGCAAGTACAGTGTATTGGACTGAAGATGAGCTACTGTTCTTGTCAGTTTCCTAAGCAGAGTTGAACTAGATATGGCTCGTGTGTTTAGGAAGCACAGTTCTTTTGTTCTGAGCAAGCTCACTGTTCGGACCCCATAGGAAACACTTTAGATTAGAAGAGGGCTCTTTTCTCAAAAGCAGAGTGTGTTTCTTGTAAGGTAAGCTAGCGTTTGTTTCCCAGTCCTAAATGGAGTTGAATCACATGCAGTTTCTGGTCCTACGAGCAAGAGTTGTTTTCTGGTAAGAAGAGTCACTATTGCGCTCCCTTTGTCATACACAGGGCAAATAGCACTGGCGTCTGTTCCCAGCATGTACAGTGTATGGGACTCAAGAGGATCTACTGCCCTTGTCAGTTTCCTATGCAGAATTGATCTAGATATGGCCCATGAGTTTAGGAAGCACAGTTCTTTTGTTCTGAGCAAGCTCACTATTCTGGCCCTATAGGAAACTCAGTAGAGTAGAAGAGTGCTCTTTTCTCAAAAGCAGAGTGTGTTTCTTGTAAGGCAAGCTAGCGTTTGTTTCCCAGTCCTAAATGGAGTTGAATCCCATGCAGTTTTTGGTCCTACGAGCAAGAGTAGTTTTCTGGTAAGTAGTGTCACTATTGCGCTCCCATTGCCATACACAGTGCAAATAGCACTCGCGTTTGTTCGCAGCAAGTACAGTGTATTGGACTGAAGTTGAGCTACTGTTCTTGTCAGTTTCCTAAGCAGAGTTTAACTAGATATGGCCCCTGTGTGTAGGAAGCACAGTTCTTTTGTTCTGAACAAGCTCACTGTTCGGACCACATAGAAAACACTTTAGATTAGAAGAGGGCTCTTTTCTCAAAAGCAGAGTGTGTTTCTTGTAAGGCGAGCCAGTGTTTGTTTCCCAGTCAGAAATGGAGTTGAATCCCATGCAGTTTTTGGTCCTACGAGCAAGAGTTGTTTTCTGGTAAGAAGAGTCACTATTGGGATCCCATTGCCATATACAGTGCAAATAGTTCTCGCGTCTTTTCCCAGCAAGTACAGTGTATTGGACTGAATAGGAGCTACTGTTCTTGTCAGTTTCCTACACAGAGTTGAACTAGATATGGCCCGTGTGTTTAGGAAGCACAGTTCTTTTGTTCTGAGCAAGCTCACTGTTTGGACCCCAAAGGAAACACAGTAGAGTAGAAAAGTGCTCTTTTCTCAAAAGCAGAGTGTGTTTCTTGTAAGGCAAGCTAGCGTTTGTTTCCCAGTTCTAAATGGAGTTGAATAACATGCAGTTTCTGGTCCTACGAGCAAGAGTTGTTTTCTGGTAAGAAGAGTCACTATTGAGTTCCCATTGTCATACACATGGCAAATAGCACTCGCGTCTCTTCCCTGCAAGTACAGTGTATTGGACTGAAGAGGATCTAGTATTCTTGTGAGTTTCCTAAGCAGAATTGAACTAGATTTGACCGTGTGTGTAGGAAGCACAGTTCTTTTGTTCTGAGCAAGCACAGTGTTTTGGCCCTATAGGAAACAGAGTAGAGTAGAACAGTGCTCTTTTCTCAAAAGCAGAGAGTGTTTCTTGTAAGGCGATCTAGCGTTTGTTTCCCAGTCCTAAATGGAGTTGAATCACATGTAGTTTTTTGTCCTACGAGCAAGAGTTGTTTCCTGGTAAGAAGAGTCACTATTGTGCTCCATATGACATACACAGGGCAAATAGCCCTCGCATCTGTTCCCAGCATGTACAGTGTATTGGACTCAAGAGGATAAACTGTCCTTGTCAGTTTCCTATGCAGAATTGATCTAGATATGGCCCGTGTGTGTAGGAAGCACAGTTCTTTTGTTCTGAGCAAGCTCACTGTTCGGACCCCTTAGGAAACACAGTAGAGTAGAAGTTTGCTCTTTTCTGAAAAGCAGAGTGTGTTTATTGTAAGGCGAGCTAATGTTTGTTTTCCAGTCTGAAATGGAGTTGAATCCCATGCAGTTTCTGGTCCTACGAGCAAGAGTTGTTTTCTGGGAAGAAGAGTCACTATTGCGCTCCCTTTGTCATACACAGGGCAAATAGCACTGGTGTCTGTTCCCAGCAAGTACAGTGAATTGGACTGAAGAGGAGCTACTGTTCTTGTCAGTTTCCTAAGCAAAGTTAAACTAGATATGGCCCGTGTGTGTAGAAAGCACAGTTCTTTTGTTCTGAGCAAGCTCACTGTTTTGGCTCTAAAGAAAACACAGTAGAGTAGAAGAGTGCTCTTTTCTCAAAAGCAGAGTGTGTTTCTGGTAAGGCGAGCTAATGTTTGTTTTCCAGTCCGAAATGGAGTTGAATCACATGCAGTTTCTGGTCCTACGAGCAAGAGTTGTTTTCTGGTAAGAAGAGTCACTATTGTGCTCCCTTTGTCATACACAGGGCAAATAGCACTGGTGTCTGTTCCCAGCAAGTACAGTGTATTGGACTGAAGAGGAGCTACTGTTCTTGTCAGTTTCCTAAGCAGAATTGATCTAGATATGGCCCGTGTGTGTAGGAAGCACAGTTCTTTTGTTCTGAGCAAGCTCACTGTTTTGGCTCTAAAGAAAACACAGTAGAGTAGAAGAGTGCTCTTTTCTCAAAAGCAGAGTGTGTTTCTTGTAAGGCGAGCTAGCGTTTGTTTCCAAGTCATAAATGGAGTTGAATCACATGCAGGTTTTGGACCCATGATCAAGAGTTGTTTTCTGGTAAGGAAAGTCACTATTGCGCTCCCATTCCCCTACACAGTGCAAAGAGTACTCGCATCTGTTCCCAGCAACTACAGTGTATTGGACTGAAGAGGAGCTACTGTTCTTGTCAGTTTCCTAAGCAGAGTTGAACTAGATATGGCTCATGTGTAGGAAGCACAGTTCTTTTGTTCTGAGCAAGCTCACTGTTCGGACCCCATAGGAAATACTTTAGAGTAGAAAAGGGCTCTTTTCTCAAAAGCAGAGTGTGTTTCTTGTAAGGCGAGCTAGAGTTTGTTTCCCAGTCCTAAATGGAGTTGAATCACATGCAGTTTCTGGTCCTTTGAGCAAGAGTTGTTTTCTGGTAAGAAGAGTCACTATTGCGCTCCCATTGTCATACACAGGGCAAATAGCACTAGCGTCTGTTCCCAGCAAGTACAGTGTATTGGACTGAAGAGGATCTGCTATTCTTGTCAGTTTCCTAAGCAGAATTGAACTACGTTTGGCCCTGTGTGTAGGAAGCACAGTTCTTTTGTTCTGAGCAAGCTCATTGTTTTGGCCCTATAGGAAACACAGTAGAGTAGAATAGTGCTCTTTTCTCAAAAGCAGAGTGTGTTTCTTGTAAGGTGATCTAGCGATTGTTTCCCAGTCCTAAATGGAGTTGAATCACATGTAGCTTTTGGTTCTACGAGCAAGAGTTGTTTTCTGGTAAGAAGAGTCACTATTGTGCTCCCATTTTCATACACAGGGCAAATAGCACTGGCGTCTGTTCCCAGCATACAGTGTATTGGACTCAAGAGGATCTACTGTCCTCATCAGTTTCCTATGCAGAACTGATCTAGATATGGTCCGTGTGTTTAGGAAGCACAGTTGTTTTGTTCTGAGCAAGCTCACTGTTCTGACCCTGTAGGAAACTCAGTAGAGTAGAAGAGTGCTCTTTTCTCAAAAGCAGAGTGTGTTTCTTGTAAGGCGAGCTAGCGTTTGTTTCCCAATCCTCAATGGAGTTGAATCACATGAAGTTTTTGGTCCTACGAGCAAGAGTTGTTTTCTGGTAAGAAGAGTCACTATTGCTCTCCCATTGCCATAAACAGTGCAAATAGCACTCGCGTTTGTTCGCAGCAAGTACAGTGTATTGGACTGAAGATGAGCTACTGTTCTTGTCAGTTTCCTAAGCAGAGTTGAACTAGATATGGCCCGTGTGTGTAGGAAGCACAGTTCTTTTGTTCTGAGCAAGCTCACTGTTCGGACCCCATAGGAAACATTTTAGATTAGAAGAGGGCTCTTTTGTCAAAAGCAGAGTGTGTTTCTTGTAAGGCGAGCTAGCGTTTGTTTCCCAGTCCTAAATGGAGTTGAATCACATGTAGTTTTTGGTCCTAAGAGCAAGAGTTGTTTTCTGGTAAGAAGAGTTGCTCTTGCGCTCCCATTGCCATACACAGTGCAAATAGCACTCGCGTCTGTTCGCAACAAGTACAGTGTATTGGACTGAAGAGGAGCTACTGTTCTTGTCAGTTTCCTAAGCAGAGTTGAACTAGATATGGCCCCTGTGTGTAGGAAGCACAGTTCTTTTGTTCTGAGCAAGCTCACTGTTTTGGCTCTAAATAAAACACAGTAGAGTAGAAGAGTGCTCTTTTCTCAAAAGCAGAGTGTGTTTCTTGTAAGGCGAGCTAGCGTTTGTTTCCCAGTCCTAAATGGAGTTGAATTACGTGCAGTTTCTGGTCCTATGAGCAAGAGTTGTTTTTTGTAAGAAGAGTCACTATTGCACTCCCATTGTCATACACAGGGCAAATAGCACTCGCATCTTTTCCCAGCAAGTACAGTGTATTGGACTAAAGAGGATCTACTGTTCTTGTCAGTTTCCTAAGCAGAATTGAACTAGGTTTGACCGTGTGTGTAGGAAGCACAGTTCTTTTGTTCTGAACAAGCTCACTGTTTTGGCCCTATAGGAAACACAGTAGAGTAGAAGAGTGCTCTTTTCTCAAAAGCAGAGTGTGTTTCTTGTAAGGCGAGCTAGCGTTTGTTTCCCAGTCCTAAATGGAGTTGAATCACAGGTAGCTTTTGGTCCTACGAACAAGAGTTGTTTTCTGGTAAGAAGAGTCACTATTGCGCTCCATATGACATACACAGGGCAAATAGCACTCGCGTCTGTTCCCAGCATGTACAGTGTATTGGACTGAAGATGATCTACTGTCCTTGTCAGTTTCCTAAGCAGAATTGATGTAGATATGGCCAGTGTGTGTAGGAAGCACAGTTCTTTTGTTCTGAGCAAGCTCACTGTTCTGACCCCATAAGAAACACAGTAGAGTAGAAGACTGCCCTTTTCTCAAAAGCAGTGTGTGTTTCTTGTAAGGCGAGCTAGCGTTTGTTTTTCAGTCCTAAATGGAGTTGAATCACATGCAGTTTCTGGTCCTATGAGCAAGAGTTGTTTTCTGGTAAGAAGAGTCACTATTGTGCTCCCATTTTCATACACAGGGCAAATAGCACTGGTGTCTGTTCCCAGCAGGTACAGTGTATTGGACTCATGAGGATCTACTGTCCTTGTCAGTTTCCTATGCAGAATTGATCTAGATATGGCCCGTGTGTTTAGGAAGCACAGTTCTTTTGTTCTGAGCAAGCTCACTGTTCTGACCCTATAGGAAACTCAGTAGAGTAGAAGAGTGCTCTTTTCTCAAAAGCAGAGTGTGTTTCTTGTAAGGCGAGCTAGCGATTGTTTCCCAGTCCTAAATGGAGTTGAATCACATGCAGTTTTTGGTCCTACGAGCAAGAGTTGTTTTCTGGTAAGTAGTGTCACTATTGCGCTCCCATTGCCATACACAGTGCAAATAGTACTCGTGTCTGTTCCCAGGAATTACAGTGTATTGGACTGAAGAGGAGCTACTGTTCTTGTCAGTTTCCTAAGCAGAGTTGAACTAGATATGGCTTGTGTGTGTAGGAAGCACAGTTCTTTTGTTCTGAGCAAGCTCAGTGTTCGGACCCCATAGGAAACACTTTAGATTAGAAGAGGGCTCTTTTCTCAAAAGCAGAGTGTGTTTCATGTAAGGCGAGCCAGTGTTTGTTTCCCAGTCAGAAATGGAGTTGAATCCCATTCCGGTTTTGGTCCTACAAGCAAGAGTTGTTTTCTGGTAAGAAGAGTCACTATTGGGATCCCATTGCCTTATACAGTGCAAATAGCTCTCGCGTCTTTTCCCAGCAAGTACAGTGTATTGGACTGAATAGGAGCTACTGTTCTTGTCAGTTTCCTACACAGAGTTGAATTAGACATGGCCCGTGTGTTTAGGAAGCACAGTTCTTTTGTTCTGAGCAAGCTCACTGTTTGGACCCCAAAGAAAACAAAGTAGAGTAGAAGTGTGCTCTTTTCTCAGAAGTAGAGTGTGTTTCTTGTAAGGCTAGCTAGCTTTTGTTTCGCAATCCTAAATGGAGTTGAATCACATGCAGTTTCTGGTCCTACGAGCAAGAGTTGTTTTCTGGTAAGAAGAGTCACTATTGCGCTCCCACTGTCATACACAGTGCAAATAGCGCTCGCGTCTGTTCGCAGCAAGTACAGTGTATTGGACTGAAGAGGAACTAATGTTCTTGTCAGTTTCCTAAGCAGAGTTGAACTAGATATGGCCCCTGTGTGTAGAAAGCACAGTTCTTTTTTTCTAAGCAAGCTCACTGTTCGGACCTCATAAGAAACACAGTACAGTAGAAGAGTGCTCTTTTATCAAAAGCAGAGTGTGTTTCTTGTAAGGCGAGCTAGTGTTTGTTTCCCAGTCTGAAACGGAGTTGAATCCCATTCAGTTTCTGGTCCTACGAGCAAGAGTTGTTTTCTGATAAGAAGAGTGAATATTACGCTCCCATTGCCATACACAGTGCAAATAGAACTCGTGTCTGTTCCCAGGAATTACAGTGTATTGGACTGAAGAGGAGCTACTACTGTTCTTGTCAGTTTCCTAAGCAGAGTTGAACTAGATATGGCTTGTGTGTGGGAAGCACAGTTCTTTTGTTCTGAGCAAGCTCACTTTTCGGACCCCATAGGAACCACTTTAAAGTAGAAGAGGGCTCTTTTCTCAAAAGCAGAGTGTGTTTCTTGTAAGGCGAGCTAGCGTTTGTTTCCCAGTCCTAAATGGAGTTGAATCACATGCAGTTCCTGGTCTTACGAGCAAGAGTTGTTTTCTGGTAAGAAGAGTCACTATTGCTCTCCCTTTGTCATACACAGGGCAAATAGCACTCGCGTCTCTTCCCAGCAACTAAAGTGTATTGGACTGAAGAGGATCTACTATTCTTGTAAGTTTCCTAAGCAGAATTGAACTAGATATGACCGTGTGTGTAGGAAGCACAGTTCTTTTGTTCTGAGCAAGCTCACTGTTCGGATCCCATAGGAAACACAGTAGAGTAGAAGAGTTCTCTTTTCTCAAAAGCAGAGTGTGTTTCTTGTAAGGTGAGCTAGTGTTTGTTTCCCAGTCAGAAATAAAGTTGAATCCCATGCAGTTTTTGGTCCTACAAGCAAGAGTTGTTTTCTGGTAAGAAGAGTCACTATTGGGCTCCCATTGCCATATACAGTGCAAATAGCTCTCGCGTCTGTTCCCAGCAAGTACAGTGTATTGGACTGAAGAGGAGCTACTGTTCTTGTCAGTTTCCTAAGCAGAGTTGAACTAGATATGGCCCCTGTGTGTAGGAAGCACAGTTCTTTTGTTCTGAGCAAGCACACTGTTTGGACCCAAAAAAAAACACAGAAGAGTAGAAGAGTGCTCTTTTCTCAAAAGCAGAGTGTGTTTCTTGTAAGGCGAGCTAGTGTTTGTTTCCCAGTCAGAAATGGAGTTGAATCCCATGCAGTTTCTGATCCTACGAGCAAGAGTTGTTTTCTGGTAAGAAGAGTCACTATTGCGCTCCCATTGACATACACAAGGCAAATAGCACTGGCGTCTATTCCCAGCATGTACAGTGTATTGGACTGAAGAGGATCTACTGTTCCTGTCAGTTTCCTAAGCAGAATTGAACCAGATATGGCTGTGTGTGTAGGAAGCACAGTCCTTTTCCTCTGAGCAAGCTCACTGTTGTGGCTCTTTTGAAAACACAGTAGAGTAGAAGAATGCTCTTTTCTCAAAAGCAGAGTGTGTTTCTTGTAAGGTGTGCTAGCGTTTGTTTCCCAGTCCTAAATGGAGTTGAATCACATGCAGTTTTTGGTCCCATGAGCAAGAGTTGTTTTCTGGTAAGGAAAGTCACTATTGTGCTCCCATTCCCCTACACAGTGCAAATAGCGTGTCTGTTCCCAGCAAGTACAGTGTATTGGACTGAAGAGGAGCTACTGTTCTTGTCAGTTTCCTAAGCAGCGTTGAACTAGATATGGCCCATGTGTGGAGGAAGCACAGTTCTTTTGTTCTGAGCAAGCTACTGTTCGGATCCCATAGGAAACACAGTAGAGTAGAAGAGTGCTCTTTTCTCAAAGCAGATTGTGTTTCTTGTAAGGCGAGCTAGTGTTTGTTTTCCAGTCAGAAATGGAGTTGAATCCCACGCAGTTTCTGATCCTACGAGCAAGAGTTGTCTTCTGGTAAGAAGAGTCACTATTACGCTCCCTTTGTCATACACAGTGCAAATAGCACTCGCGTCTGTTCCCAGCAAGTACAGTGTATTGGACTGAAGAGGATCTAGTATTCTTGTGAGTTTCCTAAGCAGAGTTGAACTAGATATGGCCCATGTGTGTAGGAAGCACAGTTCTTTTGTTCTGAGCAAGCTCACTGTTTGGACCCCAAAGGAAACAAAGTAGAGTAGAAGAGTGCTCTTTTATCAGAAGCAGAGTGTGTTTCTTATAAGGCTAGCTAGCGTTTGTTTCGCAGTCCTAAATGGAGTTGAATCACATGCAGTTTCTGGTCCTATGAGCAAGAGTTGTTTTCTGGTAAGAAGAGTCACTATTGTGCTCCCATTTTCATACACAGGGCAAATACCACTGGCGTCTGTTCCCAGCAGGTACAGTGTATTGGACTCATGAGGATCTACTGTCCTTGTCAGTTTCCTATGCAGAATTGATCTAGATATGGCCCGTGTGTTTAGGAAGCACAGTTCTTTTGTTCTGAGCAAGCTCACTGTTCTGGCCCTATAGGAAACTCAGTAGAGTAGAAGAGTGCTCTTTTCTCAAAAGCAGAGTGTGTTTCTTGTAAGGCGAGCTAGCGATTGTTTCCCAGTCCTAAATGGAGTTGAATCACATGCAGTTTTTGGTCCTACGAGCAAGAGTTGTTTTCTGGTAAGTAGTGTCACTATTGCGCTCCCATTGCCATACACAGTGCAAATAGTACTCGTGTTTGTTCCCAGGAATTACAGTGTATTGGACTGAAGAGGAGCTACTGTTCTTGTCAGTTTCCTAAGCAGAGTTGAACTAGATATGGCTTGTGTGTGTAGGAAGCACAGTTCTTTTGTTCTGAGCAAGCTCACTGTTCGGACCCCATAGGAAACACTCTAAAGTAGAAGAGGGCTCTTTTCTCAAAAGCAGAGTGTGTTTATTGTAAGGCGCGCTAGCATTTGTTTCCCAGTCCTAAATGGAGTTGAATCACATGCAGTTTCTGGTCCTACGAGTAAGAGTTTTTTTCTGGTAAGAAGAGTCAATATTGCGCTCCCATTGTCATACACAGGGCAAATAGCACTCGCTTCGCTTCCCAGCAAGTACAGTGTATTGGACTGAAGAGGATCTACTATTCTTGTCAGTTTCCTAAGCAGAATTGAACTAGGTTTGACCGTGTGTGTAGGAAGCACAGTTCTTTTGTTCTGAGCAAGCTCATTGTTTTGGCCCTATAGGAAACACAGTAGAGTAGAATAGTGTTCTTTTCTCAAAAGCAGAGTGTGTTTCTTGTAAGGCGATCTAGCATTTGTTTCCCAGTCCTAAATGGAGTTGAATCACATGTAGCTTTTGGTCCTACGAGCAAGAGTTGTTTTCTGATAAGAAGGGTCACTATTGAGCTCCATATGACATACACAAGGCAAATAGCACTCGCATCTGTTCCCAACATGTACAGTGTATTGGACTGAAGATGATCTACTGTCCTTGTCAGTTTCCTAAGCAGAATTGATCTAGATATGGCCAGTGTGTGTAGGAAGCACAGTTCTTTTGTTCTGAGAAAGCTCACTGTTCTGACCCTATAAGAAACACAGTAGAGTAGAAGAGTGCCATTTTCTCAAAAGCAGTGTGTGTTTCTTGTAAGGCGAGCTAGCGTTTGTTTCCCAGTCCTAAATGGAGTTGAATCACATGCAGTTTTTGGTCCTACGAGCAAGAGTTGTTTTCTGGTAAGAAGAGTCACTATTGGGATCCCATTGCCATATACAGTGCAAATAGCTCTCGCGTCTTTTCCCAGCAAGTACAGTGTATTGGACTGAATAGGAGCTACTGTTCTTGTCAGTTTCCTAAGCAGAGTTGAACTAGATATGGCCCCTGTGTGTAGAAAGCACAGTTCTTTTGTTCTGAGCAAGCTCACTGTTTGGACCACATAGGAAACACTTTAGATTAGAAGAGGGCTCTTTTCTCAAAAGCAGAGTGTGTTTCATGTAAGGCGAGCCAGTGTTTGTTTCCCAGTCAGAAATGGAGTTGAATCCCATGCAGTTTTTGGTCCTACGAGCAAGAGTTGTTTTCTGGTAAGAAGAGTCACTATTGGGATCCCATTGCCATATACAGTGCAAATAGCTCTCGCGTCTTTTCCCAGCAAGTACAGTGTATTGGACTGAATAGGAGCTACTGTTCTTGTCAGTTTCCTACACAGAGTTGAACTAGATATGGCCTGTGTGTTTAGGAAGCACAGTTCTTTTGTTCTGAGCAAGCTCACTGTTTGGACCCCAAAGAAAACAAAGTAGAGTAGAAGAGTGCTCTTTTCTCAGAAGTAGAGTGTGTTTCTTGTAAGGCTAGCTAGCTTTTGTTTCGCAGTCCTAAATGGAGTTGAATCACATGCAGTTTCTGGTCCTACGAGCAAGAGTTGTTTTCTGGTAAGAAGAGTCACTATTGCGCTCCCATTGTCATACACAGTGCAAATAGCGCTCGCGTCTGTTCGCAGCAAGTACAGTGTATTGGACTGAAGAGGAACTAATGTTCTTGTCAGTTTCCTAAGCAGAGTTGAACTAGATATGGCCCCTGTGTGTAGAAAGCACAGTTCTTTTTTTCTAAGCAAGCTCACTGTTCGGACCTCATAAGAAACACAGTAGAGTAGAAGAGTGCTCTTTTATCAAAAGCAGAGTGTGTTTCTTGTAAGGCGAGCTAGCGTTTGTTTCCCAGTCATAAATGGAGTTGAATCACATGCAGTTTTTGGTCCTACGAGCTAGAGTTGTTTTCTGGTAAGGAAAGTCACTATTGAGCTCCCATTGCCATACATAGTGCAAATAGCACTCGCGTCTGTTCCCAGCAAGTACACTGTATTGGACTGAAGAGGAGCTACTATTCTTGTCAGTTTCCGAAGCAGAGTTGAACTAGATATGGCCCCTGTGTGTAGGAAGCACAGTTCTTTTGTTCTGAGCAAGCTCACTATTTTGGCCGTATAGGAAACACAATAGAGTAGAAGAGTGCTCTTTTCCCAAAAGCAGAGTTTGTTTCTTGTAAGGCAAGATAGTGTTTAATTCCCAGTCCTAAATGGAGTTGAATCACATGCAGTTTTGGTCCTATGAGCTAGAGTGTTTTTCTGGTAAGGAAAGACACTATTGCGCTCCCATTGACATACACAGTGCAAATAGCACTGGCGTCCATTCCCAGCAAGTACAGTGTATGGTACTGAAGAGGATCTACAGTTCTTGTTAGTTTCCTAAGCAAAATTGAACTAGATATGCCCGTGTATGTAGGAAGCACAGTTCTTTTGTTCTGAGCAAGCTTTCTGTTCTGGCCCTATAGGAAACACAGAAGAGTAGAAGAGTGCTCTTTTCTCAAAAGCAGAGTGTGTTTCTTGTAAGGCGAGCTAGCGTTTGTTTCCCAGTCCTAAATGGAGTTGAATCATATGCAGTTTTTGGTCCTAGGTGCAAGATTTGTTTTCTGGTAAGGAAAGTCACTATTGTGCTCCCTTTGCCATACACAGTGCAAATAGCACTCCCGTCTATTCCCAGCAAGTACAGTGTATTGGACTGAAGAGGAGCCAATGTTCTTGTCAGTGTCCTAAGCAGAGTTGAACTAGATATGGCCCGTGTGTAGGAAGCACAGTTTTTTTTGTTCTGAGCAAGCTCACTGTTCGAAACCCCATAGGAAACACAGTAGAGTAGAAGAGTGCTCTTTTCTCAAAAGCAGAGTGTGTTCCTTGTAAGGCGAGCTAGCGTTTGTTTCCCAGTCCTAAATGGAGTTGAATCACATGCAGTTTCTGGTCCTACGAGCAAGTGTTGTTTTCTGGTAAGAAGAGTCACTTTTGCGCTCCCATTGTCATACACAGGGCAAATAATACTGGCATCTGTTCCCAGCACGTACAGTGTATTGGACAGAAGAGGATCTACTGTTCTTGTCAGTTTCCTAAGCAGAATTGAACTAGATAAGGCCATGTGTGTAGGAAGCACAGTTCTTTTGTTCTGAGCAAGCTCTCTGTTGTGGCCATATATGAAACACAGTAGAGTAGTAGAGTGCTCTTTTCTCAAAAGCAGAGTGTGGTTCTTGTAAGGAGAGCTAGCGTTTGTTTCCCAGTCCTAAATGGAGTTGAATCATATGCAATTTCTGGTCCTACGAGCAAGAGATATTTTCTGTTAAGGAAAGTCACCATTGCGCTCCCATTGCCACACGCAGTGCAAATAGCACTCATGTCTGTTCAAAGCAAGTACAGTGTATTGCACTGAAGAGGAGCTACTTGTCAGTTTCCTAAGCAGAGTTGAACTAGATATGGCCCGTGTGTGTAGGAAGCACAGTTCTTTTGTTCTGAGCAATCTCACTGTTCTGGGCCTAAAGGAAACACAGTAGAGTAGAAGAGTGCTCTTTTCTCAAAAGCAGAGTGTGTTTCTTGTAAGGCGAGATAGCGTTGGTTCCCCAGTCCTAAATGGAGTTGAATCACATGCAGTTTCTGGTCCTACAAGCAAGAGTTGTTTTCTCGTAAGGAAAGTCACTATTGTGCTCCCATTGCCATACACAGTGCAAATAGCACTCGTGTCTGTTCCCAGCAAGTACAGTGTATTTGACTGATGTGGAGCTACTGTCCTTGTCAGTTTCCTAAGCAGAGTTGAACTAAATATGGCCCGTGTGTGTAGGAAGCACAGTTCTTTTGTTCTGAGCAAGCTCACTGTTCGGACCCCATAGGAAAATCAGTAGAGTAGAAGAGTGCCCTTTTCTGAAAAGCACAGTGTGTTTCTTGTAAGGCGAGCTAGCGTTTGTTTCCCAGTCGTAATGGAGTTAAATCACATGCAGTTTCTGCTCCTACGAGCAAGAGTTTTTTTCTGGTAAGAAGAGTCACTATTGCCCTCCCATTGCCATACACAGTACAAATAGCACTCGCGTATGTTCCCAGAATGTACGGTGTATTGGACTTGAAGAGGAGCCAATGTTCTTGTCAGTTTCCTAAGCAGTGTTGAACTAGGTATGGCACGTGTGTGTAGGAAGCAAAGTTTTTTTGTTCTGAGCAAGCTCACTGTTCGGACCCCATAAGAAACACAGTAGAGTACAAGAGTGCTCTTTTCTCAAAAGGAAAGTGTGTTTCTTGTAAGGTGAGCTAGTGTTTGTTTCCCAGTCCTAAATAGAGTTGAATCCCATGCAGTTTCTGGTCCTACGAGCAACAGTTGTTTTCTGGTAAGAAGAGTCAGTATTGCGCTCGCGTAGTCATACACAGGGCAAATAGCACTGGCGTCTGTTACCAGCATGTACACTGTATTGGACTGAAGAGGATCTACTATTCTTGTCAGTTTCCTAAGCAGAATTGAACTAGATATGGCCGTGTGTGTAGGAAGCACAGTTCTTTTGTTGTGAGCAAGCTCACTGTTTTGGCACTCTAGGAAACACAGTAGAGTAGAAGAGTGCTCTTTTCTCAAAAGCAGAGTGTGTTTCTTGTAAGGCGAGCTAGCGTTTTTTTCCCAGCACTAAATGGAGTTGAATCACATGCAGTTTTTGGTCCCACGAACAAGAGTTGTTTTCTGGTAAGGAAAGTCACTATTGCGCTCCCACTGCCATACACAGTGCAAATAGCACTCGCGTCTGTTCCCACCAAGTACAGGGTATTGGACTGAAGAGGAGCTACTATTCTTGTCAGTTTCCTAAGCAGAGTTGAAATAGATATGGCCCGTGTGTGTAGGAAGCACAGTTCTTTTGTTCTGAGCAAGCTCACTGTTCGGAACCCATAGGAAACACAGTAGAGTAGAAGAGTGGTCTTTTCTCAAAAGCAGAGTGTGTTTCTTGTAAGGCCAGCTAGTGTTTGTTTCCCAGTAAGAAATGGAGTTGAATCCCATGCAGTTTCTGGTCCTACGAGCAAGAGTTGTTTTCTGGTAAGAAGAGTCACTATTGCGCTCCCATTGACATACACAGTGCAAATAGCACTCGCGACTGTTCCCAGCAAGTACAGTGTATTGGACTGCAGAGAAGCTACTGTTCTTGTCAGTTTCCTAAGCAGAGTTGAACTAGATATGGCCCGTGTGTGTAGGAAGCACAGTTCTTATGTTCTGAGCAAGCTCACTGTTCGGACCCCCATAGGAAACACAGTAGAGTAGAAGAGTGCTCTTTTCTCAAAAGCTGAGTGTGTTTCTTGTGATCGAGCTAGCGTTTGTTTCCCATTCCAAATGGAGTTGAGTCACATGCAGTTTCTGGTCCTACTAGCAAGAGTTGTTTTCTGGTAAGAAGAGTCACTATTGCACTCCCATTGTCATACACAGGGCAAATAGCACTGGCGTCTGTTCCCAGCATGTACAGTGTATTGGACTGAAGAGGATCTACTGTTCTTGTCAGTTTCCTAAGCAGAGTTGAACTAGATATAGTCGGTGTGTGTAGGAAACACAGTTCTTTTGTTCTGAGCAAGCTCACTATTCTGGCCCTACAAAAAAACACATTAGATTAGAAGAGTGCTCTTTTCTCAAAAGCAGAGTTTGTTTATTGTAAGGCGAGCAAGCGTTTGTTTCCCAGTTATAAGTGGAGTTGAATCACGTGCAGTTTCTGGTCCTATGTTCAAGAGTTGTTTTCTGGTAAGAAGAGTCACTATTGTGCTCCCATTGTCATACACAGGGCAAATAGCACTGGCGTCTGTTCCCAGCAAGTACAGTGTATGGGACGGAAGAGGATCTACTGTTCTTGTCAGTTTCTTAAGCAGAATTGAACTTGATATGGCCGTGTGTGTAGGAAGCACAGTTCTTTTGTTCTGAGCAAGCTCACTGTTTTGGCCCTGTAGTAAACACAGTAGAGTAGAAGAGTGCTCTTTTCTCAAAAGCAGAGTGTGTTTCTTGTAAGGCGAGCTAGTGTTTGTTTCCCAGTCCTTAATGGAGTTGAATCACATGCAGTTTTTGGTCCTACGAGCTAGAGTTGTTTTTCTGGTAAGGAAAGTCACTATTGAGCTCCCATTGCCATACATAGTGCAAATAGCACTCGCGTCTGTTCCCAGCAAGTACACTGTATTGGACTGAAGATGAGCTACTGTTTTTCTCAGTTTCCGAAGCAGAGTTGAACTAGATATGGCCCCTGTGTGTAGGAAGCACAGTTCTTTTGTTCTGAGCAAGCTCACTATTTTGGCCCTATAGGAAACACAGTAGAGTAGAAGCGTGCTCTTTTCCCAAAAGCAGAGTGTGTTTCTTGTAAGGCAAGAATAGTGTTTAATTCCCAGTCCTAAATGGAGTTGAATCACATGCAGTTTTGGTCCTACGAGCTAGAGTGTTTTTCTGGTAAGGAAAGACACTATTGCGCTCCCATTGACATACACAGTGCAAATAGCACTCGCGTCCATTCCCAGCAAGTACAGTGTATGGTACTGAAGAGGATCTACTGTTCTTGTTAGTTTCCTAAGCAAAATTGAACTAGATATGGCCGTGTATGTAGGAAGCACAGTTCTTTTGTTCTGAGCAAGCTTTCTGTTCTGGCCCTATAGGAAACACAGAAGAGTAGAAGAGTGCTCTTTTCTCAAAAGCAGAGTGTGTTTCTTGTAAGGCGAGCTAGCGTTTTTTCCCAGTCCTAAATGGAGTTGAATCATATGCAGTTTTTGGTCCTACGTGCAAG